>NC_053112.1:25004110-25328277 GCF_010015445.1 Perca fluviatilis | reverse complement strand
CTTATCTCAGTGTATTGGACATTTACAGGTGGCTAGCTCTCTGTATAACACATAGACTGTATTTGTCCCCCTAAAAATCTCAGCTGCTGATGCAAGTATATTAGCAACCATTAGACTTCTAATAATGTATAGCTCCTAAACTGTGAATTTTTACAATTTCTAACAGACAGTTTACCAAGCGCTTACAACAGAGAACCAACAGCAGCATTCTCTGAAATTTCATCTGCAAAAATTATATTTCAAACAACAAAGCAGCTTCCTGGTTATTACTGATAAACTGCTTAAACAACAAATAGTTCTAACCAATTTTTTTTCTCTGACATCCTGTTGCTCTATTTAGTTATGGTAGATTGATGCTTTAACAAACAGCACTTTACTAAGGTCAATGCAGCTTCCTGTAGACATGTCACAGTAGACTAGACAGTAATCAATATTTATCTTTAGCGATGCTAAGAGAAATACAGAGAGCATGGAATGATTAAGAAGCATAACTCAAATGGTTGTTATCAAAACCCTATAGCCTATCACAATATAATGTAACTTTCTAGAATAATAATATGAAAGGAAAAGGAAAATTAGATTAAAGTATAGTATAAATAGAGATGTCAATTAATAACAGGTATGAGATAAGGTTGATAATCATTAAACTGAACCCTTAATTATGCATGCACACTGTTAGATGGCAAACATTGTACATTACATAACTAACAATAGCTAAAGAACTGTTTCTAATTCCACAGGTATTTGTTTTAAATACAACCAAGAACTTCAGCCATCATTAAATTGTCTTTTAATTATCTTTAGAGACTAAAATTATCTCACATTATTCTGTAACTGTTTCTAAAGGAATCAAGAGCTGTTCTGATTTTTAGAGCATTTACAGCTCCAATACATGCTGAGATGATACTAAATATGAAAATGTGTATACATGCATATTTCACAAGACAACAGACCATATGCTGAATAATCCGTGAGCAATAAATCTGTGAAGGAAATGCTAAACTAGATGCTAAATGTTGACCTTGTAGAAAGAAAAATAGAAAAACACAAAAATTGTGCTTAATGTTTGCATAATCATGCTGCTGTCTGTATTGGGTTTCACTTCACTTGGAATTCCACATCAGCATCAAAGTGTGAAATGTATTGATGTTCCAATCTAATTGTTCATTTCATGGTCCATCAGCAATAAACAATTAATAAGAGGATGGTCTCTGAGATTAGTTATAGCAGTGACAGACTGGTAAGAAATAATTTCTTCTTCTTTTTTTCTATACTGATTACAGTAAGCTGACCAGCATCATTCAATCAATTGCTCGCCTCAACCGACAATATACTCAAATCACTTTCTTTCTGTACCCCCAAGTTCACTTTCTAACCATGAAAAAAGGATATTTACCAAGTTTGACTCTGAGTTGTGTGTTTGTATCATATTGTATAAGTCTATTGCATCACATTTAGTCATTATGCAATCGTCCTAGTTGATGTTGTATAAACATAATTTTTCATGAGAGTAGTTCAAAGGTAACAGCAGTCCTATTTTGTGCCTAAATGTTATCTGTTCTCAAGGGAACCTATACCCAGCTCCAAATAAACAGATGTGTGTGTGTGTGTGTGTGTGTGTGTGTGTGTGTGTGTGTGTGTGTGTGTGTGTGTGTGTGTGTGTGTGTGTGTGCGTGCGTGTGTGCATGCACGTGTGTGTGTGTGCGTGCGTGTGAGACTATAGAAATTTGCAACAGCCGGGGACAGATGGAGTAAAGCTGACAGCCAGAGCCATGGGAAATACATTTTGTGTAACAGAGAATATTGATCAGTGTGGCCATATCATTTTGGCCTAGCACTAAGACAATAGCCAGCTATCTCCATCATGCCATGCTGTGGAGGCAAATAGCTGCTTTGGCACAGTCTCTCCCTTAGATATTTTTGGAAAGCCACAACTAGTGCTATAGGAATATCCAATTTTATTTATAGAACCTGTCAGAATGACACAGACCTTTCCACAACCACCAGAGACGTACAATATATACATAATGCATCCTCTGAATATCTATAATGACAAAAAGCCTCATGCTGCAGACAGGACAGATGGACAGATATACCCAGAAGCATATGTACAATGCAAAATCTGAATTCTGTGGGAACAGACTCATACCAGAGACAAACAGGATGATAAGAGCTGTGTAGTAATCTGGGGTTTTATTGACTCTGTTTAGGATGTCAAAATAAACCCTTGAAATTGAGAATCCATTTAAAA
The DNA here is from genome assembly GCF_010015445.1 of Perca fluviatilis. Classification (NCBI taxonomy): domain Eukaryota; kingdom Metazoa; phylum Chordata; class Actinopteri; order Perciformes; family Percidae; genus Perca; species Perca fluviatilis. The sequence goes on along the minus strand of NC_053112.1, from coordinate 25,326,026 downwards.
TGATTGTGATGAAAAAAAAATGTTTGTATCACCTGGAAAGTAATTATTTTGATTCATGTACAATATTCAACACTGACCTAATTGTAAGAAATGTCATGAAGACTTTAAAATCCAAAGTTTATTTTTTAATTTTTTATGTGACCTCTATTTAACCAGCCTGGTCTCTTGATATCAACATCTATTTTCCAATAAAGTGCTGGTCAAAATGCAAGCATACTGTAGTTTTGTTACACCAACCAAAAACAGATCGAACAGAAGGAAGACCAGTAAGAGAAAGGTGGTTTGGATCACCTCAGGCGTTCTATCAAATCCTCTTCAAAATAATCTTGAATGCTGCACTTACAAACATATTCAACTTTCTCAATAGCAGGTGGGGAAACTGATTCAGTGGAGAGTGACTTTATACGTGCTAATGGTTCCTGACAAATCCATAATGGTACCAAAGTGATAGAATCACAATAGACTTATTTCTTCTCCCCGCTTAAACAACTCAACAAGCTGCCCCATTTTGATTGATTGGTCCCTAACTCGGTTGAACATGAGCAATCTGACCAGCTGTCCACAGCTAGACACAGGAGGCATACACTGACATATGGCTGGACACCACAGCATTCCACTGTTCCATAATTCAAAAGCTATTCCATCACCCCGTATGCTGCACCACCATCTCCCATCAGTTAATTAACCCTCTCATTTCCACCATGCTCATGGTGCCTTTACCAGACAATAGTTGCGTGACAGCCTCGAGCAGTCTAGGACTAATCTAAACCCAAATCACTCAAGTTATGTTCATAATTCAGCAGGGTGGCATACTGCCATATGCTCAGATAATAACATAAAAATACATTCCATCTACAGAATCCACAATGCATAGACAATGGTCGCCCAAAGCATTGCCCTGTTTCTCTAACCTGTTTCAGTCCATTATCTTAATGTGTTGATTGGTTAATATATTATGAATAAACTGCCAGTAATGGTGCTAATTATCAGAACATATGCGTTGTGTTTGCACACCGTATTCATCAGATGATCATGCACATAAGGTTTGGCAAACATCATATGCCCCGTCTGAGGCCACTCAATGTTGAAATGATGAAATAATCGAGCGATATATTTTCATGTTTTTCATACATCAACTCAATATTTCCTATCCTGAGCTAGTTATATCCCATCGGAGACTCTCCCTGGCAGCTAAGCAGTATCTGCATAAAACTGAGCAAAACATCAACTAATAAGCAGGATCAGACCAAAACAAATAGCCATCCCTGGATCAAAGTCCTCTACCTGCTGTTTCTATCCATTTCTGCCAGTTATTATATCTGCTCGCTAGATGTCTAATTATTCCAGAAATATAAACATGCATTTTTGTTCCTTTCAGAATATTTCGCCACCAAAGTTCATAGTATATAAAACTCACGACATCTGTGACAAAAAAAGATTTTTAATTTAGATTACATTAGTGTGAATAGAAAAGTTCATTATTTCTCAGCAAGAACCAATTATTTAATGTTTCTATGTTCTATATTTTCCTGGCCTGAATCTCATTTCCTACAGGGTCGGCATTAACAGAGCTGTTGCCGGGGCCACTACTCTCAGAGACTATATTGCATGCATCCGTGAACTAATTGATGTTGGGCTGAATCTGTGCACCGAGGCAGTCTGACCCTGTGTGTGTGTGTGTGTGTGTGTGTGTGTGTGTGTGTGTGTGTGTGTGTGTGCGTGCGTGCGTGCGTGCGTGCGTGTGTAGTCCCTTAACAAGACAGTCCTGCGTGTCACAGCAGTCCTCATTCGGGGATTCTCTCTTTCACTAATAAGTGTTGACCGTACTGGGCTACCTTCTCAACATGCTTCACACGCACATACACATACATGCACCCTTACACACCCGCATGTTTACACACACACACACACACACACACACACACACACACACACACACACACACACACACACATACATGCTTATCACTAGGAGACCAGATGCCCTGCTCACTCAGCCTCCAGACAGAGAGTCTGAAATGTGTCCATGCTGCATTAGTAGTCTACCCTGTGTATTGCTTATTAGAATACCATGTGGATGTGTGTGTTTGAGTAAGTCACAAAAAGTATTTTTTTAGTATTAGAGAATAGTAATAGTAATAGTATTTTGTTCTCCATCTGTAACTGTATTTACGTGTTCTGCCTAATTATGTTATATATATATCAATAGTGTAAACAAACAAGGTGGGATTCCTCAGTTGTGGCAGTTTTCAGTTTTAAAAGGCAACATGCTCATCATTACTTAAAAATTTAGTTAAAATATGTGTTGACACAGTACAGTCAGATGAGGCATTTAATGTGTTTGTCCAAAAAATGTAAATACACTGATGCATATATTTTCATATGTTGTATTATATATTTAGTCATACCAATTTTTTATTCTTGCAGTAAGCTGTAACTGCACAGGAAGAAGCTCAGCCGCTTATGCAGTCTTTTTTCCCTTGCCATTTTTCTTCATTAAGTTTTTTCTTCACCTGTTCTTTTCTTCCCCCTATTTAGTCTCTTCAGTTGTTCATTCTTTGCTCTGTTGGAGAGAACTCGGAGCGGAACAAAGCTCAGGGGGCCATGCAACATGTTCAGTAAAATGGCATGTGTCCGCCAAGCTACGGTAAATTACCTCCAGTTGGCTTGCTAGGGTAGGTTTAACCACCATGGACGCTGTGTGTGTGCGTGCGTGCGTGCGTGCGTGCGTGCGTGTGAGTGATGGAGAGGGTTGGAATGAGGCTGTGTGGGTGACAGAGTGTGAGTATGGGTAGTGTGGCAAATTATCATCAGCCCAGGTAGACATGCTGGGAGAATTTTGATTGGAGTGACCACGCACGCACACACACACACACACACACACACACACACACACACACACACACACAAATTCAGGTAGCTAATTTGGCAGTGAGGAGCTGAAGAGATGACTAATCAGGATAGGACCTGGTGGGAGTATGGCCTGTGGCCTATAATGAGAGACATAAGACACAAGCACACGCATGCGTGCACGTGCAAACATGTGCACACACTCGTAGCGCGTATGCACAATGCAAACAAAGACACACACATACAACAAGCATATACACACTGAAAAGTGATTTTGAATAGAGGACCCACCCTCATAATTGCCCTGCAGACGCCGATACTAATTAGCAGCAAGTGGCCCCTCGGTGTGACCAGAGGCTCAGGAAAAACATACTGTCAACTCCCAACATGTCTTGACATGTCGGCCACAACATGTATCTGTACTGTTGCAAGTGCTGTGGTGTTTTGTGAAGGGGGGAGTTTGCATATTGTACAAGCCCCCTTGTACCACATTAAAATCACAATAATTAATGAGTCAATGTCACATGTTTATGCTGACCAAATCTTAATTCAACAAGACAAACAGTCACGTCAGCTTGTGTCTCTCATTTTGAATCTATACATTTCACTGGTACAGCCAGATGCAGTATGGCTGCCGCTCCCACTGGCTATTTTCTGTGTGTGTGTGTGTGTGTGTGTGTGTGTGTGTGTGTGTGTGTGTGTGTGTGTGTGTGTGTGTGTGTGTGTGTGTGAGTGAGTGTGAGTGCATGTGTGTGTGTGGTTGAGGGGCTGGTTCACTTACTGTAGGAATGTGCACAATTGTCACCGTGCCCTGAAGACAAGTGGCCTGGCTGGCAATTTATTTCATACAGAGCTGGTTGTAAATCCTTTGTGTGGCTTAACAGCAAAGCACTGCAGAGTGTAGCCTTAAAGGTATAGGTCACCCCTACATCAGTGTGACATGTTTTGGTCCTCAGTGAAAAATGAATGGAGAGAGTGAAAGCAGTTTTGCACCGTCTAGTCATATGTAGTATAATGATTGAATTTTGTAATCCCCTATTTGTTGGTTTTAAATTTCTAATTGCGCCTTTATTAAGCTTTTTAAAATCATTAAGTCAAAGCATGTATTCTGTTTTAACATGTCGGGGATAATGGACTGTGACGGCGCAGAGCAAGGCTGTATCTGTCCTCCTTTGCATTTAGCATGGGAAACATTTTTATTTTAAAGAGATCTATCCCTTTAAAATCATTTCATCTCTTGGCTGCACACCTTTTCCTCTCCCTCTATGTTAGACATTCTATGCCAATCAGAAAATTGCGTCTGGGGAGGCTTTGGCTTTGACCGGACTGCTATTTCCACATGGCTGCCTCTGGCTGCTCTGAGGACGCTCCTAGAAATCCGATGCACTAAAACCACCCTGAAAATCCACCACCGACAACCTCGTCTGTAAGGCTCTGCTGTTTTGATTCCTCACCGCCTGGCGGCTAGACACCACGCTCTGTTCTGCACTGAACTTTCTAATGCTCCAGTCTAATCAACTCTGCGCACCCTCCCTCCCTCATGAGACAAGACAGGCGGAGTTGTGCAAGGGAGAACGGAACGAGGAGAGAGGAGGAGAGGGGAGCGGAGGAGATGAAGAGGATATGAGAGGGGGAGGAAGATAAAGGAGGAGATACATACATGAGGTCAGGAAGGAAAAAGACTGAAGATGATAGAGATGGAAAGATGGGATAAAGGAGGAGTTATAAGAGGGATGGAGGATGGAGGGAGGCAGCGGGAGAGAGAGGGAGTGCCGAAAGCGGTCAGAGCGAGTCGAGGAGAATCTTAAAGCAAGTTGATAACCTAAGGCATTTATCTTTGTCCTCCCTGTACCCTCGGTACCGTCAAATACTTGGACAAAGATTCGTAAAACAAAAAAAACCCAGATAGATATCAGATAGTGCTATAAAAATTGTATGAATTGAATGTAATGAGATAAATATGTATATTCAATTAAAATGGTGCACCTGAAAGTTGTACTTCCCTACAAAGCAGAAACCTACACTACATATGTGCTCAACCCTAAGCTAATACCAGGATCTGACTTTTTGACATCTGTTTCACTATATAAAAATGATCATCCAATAGAAATGTACAATTAAAAAAACATGTAAAAATACAGGTGAAACTAAACTGCAGGGACAGCACTGCAGTTAGTTAAAGCTAGCCGGAGCACTGTCACAGCTAGCCTTAGCTAAAGCTAATTTACAGACTTATTTACAGACAATATGATTCCTGTCGTTGATGCTATATAATTTTAGTAATTGGGTTTGTTATACCACATACATGAGGCAGTAGCTAAATCTTAAATTATTGTTATAATGGAGAAAAAAAGTTACGCCAGAACGAATTAGAACTAAACCAGTCCTGCTAAATGCTAACTAGCCTAGCTTTGATGCCCTTTAAATTTTCCAGACAGAGCAATATCTGATTTTTTACTTTTTAGTGTTTTCACTTAAGAAACTTTTTTTTCAACTTTACTGTTTCTGTATAACTGATGTCTGCCTTTGTAAGGCACTATCATATTGCATTATTGTTATTTTAAGCAAATTTCATTGTAGCAAATTACTATTTAATTACTAATTCTCATTTGTCATGTTAGAGTAGCGAGAAAAGAATGACATGAGAAAAGAATGACAAAGCAAGAAAAAACAACAAAAAACAAACAAATGAACGCGCAAAACAAACAACTGTAGACTACCAGATGAAAATACACACACACAAGCACCCCGTCATACATATGCCCACGCACGCATGTGCAGCCTTTCAATTCTGTGTGGCAGTGAAGCCGACTAACCCATAAGGGGGAAGTTAATGTTTTACAAAACTGCCTCTGATACAATCAATTATGTCAGCTGGAGATGCAGTGATGTTGATTCCACTGCCACTACCTTTGTTTTCCTCCCTTTGATTCATCTGTCTTCTTCTTCAAGCCACCCATTCTCTCCCCCATCACCATCTCCCTCTCTTCCTCTCTGTCACTGTGCTCTGAACCCAGTACTGTCACAACGTATCCGTCAAAGCCATGCCTTAAAGCCAGCAGCGGAGAGAGGCAAAGTTTGTGTGTGCGTGATTGTGTTTTGCGAGAGAGGGAGAGGGAGAGGGAGAAAGTTGTCTTGTACAGTAGGCTACATAGAACAGCCAGCTCAGCAGTGAATGATGCTGCATCCAAGAGGAGGCAGACAAACAGGCAGGACACGACACTCGTGGCCTAGATTTATCCCTCATAAAGGGGCCAGGCTTGGTTAGCAGTAGAATACACTCAAATGTTTACATCCTACACTTGTTTTGTTAGCTTTTTCTTCAATTTATCAATTTTTTTTTCAGTTCCGTTCTCTTCTTCCATTTATTGTCATCCCCATGTTGTTATCCCTCATCTAGTCTTGTTTACTTATCTGCCTTTAACTTTCCTCTCGCTGGCTTTTTTTTTTTCTCTCATGTTGCCTCCTCTGTCCCTTCTATCATCCGCCCTGTCAATCCATCCTCCTCTGGTGCTCTGTTAAAGAATATTTAAAATGTTTGCCAAAATGTTGGTCCTCTACACTCATTGTTCTGCATTTCAAAAGCACCTCACATTAAAAACGTATGAAGATTGTCAGGACCTAGATAATGAGATTTCTACTAAGGCGATATTTTTTTTTTTTCTTTCTTTCCCATATGCCAGATAGATACTACGGAGCCCCAGAAGGGTCACGGCGATATTTTTTCAGGGGACTACTTTTTAAATGTTTTACATTCTCTCGCAGTATTTTGCGTTCCCTCCCAATATGTTTTGCATTCCCACACAATAAGTTTTGCGTTCCCACGCAGTATTTTACGTTCCCTCGCAATATGTTTTGTGTTACCTCGCAAAAATGTTCTTCTTCCATTCCTTCTGAGCCATGTGTCTATTTCCACTCAGCTGCCCAGCGCAATGAATCAGCTCGTTGCATTTTACTTTGAGTTGGAAATTATGCTGATATAATGCTCAATGGGCACATTTGTATCTCATATAGTGTATAATCAATAGCCAATTTCTTAAATGTATAAAAAAGAATGTCAGACGTTCGCATGATATGGCGATGAACCAACACTGAATTATCATAGAATCTGCAGCTCCCTAGTAGTGTTACAAAGAGAGAACGTTAGTTCAGGGACAAAAACGTGAAAATACAGCCTGCACTGTGGTTACAATCAACTATGGCTACAACCCTTCCAGTCATTCATTTCTACCTGTAATAGTCTATTTTCCTGTAGGCTATACTGTGTGGGACAAATCTGTTTAATTACATCAGATTTACATCAACAATTACATCACAGTCTGGTGTCTGCATATGTGCTGTAAGTGACGTGTGAAGTAGCGACCAGATGTGATCTGATGTGATTTGACTTAGTTTACGGCAGTTTTCTTCTAATCAGCCACAAATGACACATAAGAAAGTGAAACTTAACTAAGGCCAAATAAAGTTATTGTCTTCTGAGCTCTCAGGGTTTTGTCTGACTAAAGGTTATGCCCGATATGGTATTACATTCTTATAATAACAGCCTATACTGTCTATATGTTTAGGTTTGTAAAAGTGTCTAAGTCTACAATTTGGTAGCATGGCATCTACTGTAACACATTAGGGATCTAATAGCATTGTATTTGATTTCAAATTAGATAAAAGGGTGTCTTATAATAATTTAAAAGTATTAAAATTGGTTTGAAATGTATAGTGTCTAATAGCATACATTTTGGGTCTATTGCGGCATTATTATGCGGTTTCTAATTTAGGTAGTGTCTAAATAGGTTATATCTGTACGTGTTTGTGTACTGTCTGATAAAGAACATATTTATTTATTTATTTATGTCTAATTTGATACAACCATAGAAATAGAATGGACACAAGCTGAGTTAGAAAAACATGAGCGAAGCCTCTATAAAGCTTCGAGGGGAGCTACAGATTGTCTTATAGTTCGATCAGTAGGCTATTGGTTTATCGCCACATGCGACACACGCACTTTATCTTTTCATTCATTTATGAAATAGTTATTGATTGTAGAAGAGATATGAATATGCCCATTGAGCAGTAGGTTATATCAGCATTCCCAGCTCAAAGTAAAATTCAACTAGCTGATCCATATTGTGGCTTTGCCCTAGGTAGCTGAGTGGAAATAGACCCATTACTCGGGAATGGAAGAAGAAATGTTTTGTGAGGTAACGCAAAACATACTGCGAGGGAACGCAAAATATTGGGAGAGAATTCAAAACTTAAAAATATTGCCGTGACCCTTCCGTAAGATCCCAGTAGTTTCCTAGAAATATCAGCATATCTCCTAATCAGCAAATTAAAGTTTGAATACAAGTCTGAATGTAGATTCAGTAAAAAAAAGAAAAGAAGTGATTTCTGCATAAGACATTAGAACCAAACCTTCGCCTCTTGCATTACAGAGCAGATATGAACTGTGTATATCAGAGTTCTGAAATATTTATTCAAAAAGGCCCTTACAGGGCCCTGTTCTTAATTTAATAATGCATAGGCACCAACACTGGTTTATAAATATAAAAGGAGGCACTTAACACTGGATTGTCCAACTACTGAGAAAATGGCATTAGAAATACAGAGAGATATACCTAAGAGGAGAGTACATTCATTTCCACACTGTCACCTTAACTCCTGCGTAAGAAAATGCGCTGGTGGACAAAACAAGGAAATAAAGTGAAAGAAAGAATATTGTGGGGTAACATTAACACTACAGTCTCTTTAAGTCACTTTGGCTGCTGAGCGATGATGTGTGTAAAATGTCTCATGACAGATGTCCACAGTGATATGGGAGTATTGTTAGATGATACATTTTCACTTCTTTTTCAGAAACAAAATCACAAATCTAAACTGAAGAAGAGATTTCCCTCAAAGCTTTCTGGGATTGAAGAGGTGCAGCGGTGGTGATTCAGTGCGAGGAATGTACCTGGAACATTAAAATTTAAAAAACAAGACTTATCACTGTTCCCTGCTGGGTTGAGGATGAGCTTTACTTTTCAGTGTGCAGGGTGAAAAGAAATTGGCAAACCCTCATCAGTCTAATGGAGAAAGCTATAAATACTATTCCTGTGTTATCAAACACGTTAAAGACCGATTTTAGAGTCATTCCCCCCACATATGCATCCACTATCTGTATAATGATATTCAGTGGTGTTTGAAAAGCAAGCCTGTTCCATGATTGCGTGGCAATGTGGTTATTTTCTGCGCCGGCACAGACCACAACTGTTGCATTTTTGATAAGCTGTATCCATCGCTTTTCTGAAATAGCATAAAACGATGATACAATGAGCTGCGACAGGATGTATGGGTGGTGATTTTGAAGCAATCAATGGAGACAGCAAAGGTAAACACAGTGCTAAATGTCAGCTATGGTGATTGCGCTTCCACAATATCATCTCGGCCGGGCGGGAGAACCAAATAACCAAAATCAATAATCTAATCATTTCATATTCAAATCACGCACTGTAGAGGTCTGGATCTTATTGCAGTTTCATATCCCTGGTGTGCTGATGTATTCCAATCAACAAACCAGAGCAGCCATATGTATTGAAAATACAGTAATTCAAAGGAGCAGTGGGTGGACCACAAATGTTTCTGTGTATCTCTATTCTGTAATAGATTTTTGAAAGTATATGATGCTGGTGATGTACATATAATATGCCACACTCCATATACAGTACATGTTGTTGTTGCTTTATATAATGCTATTGCAATAATACCTAAAATGGCGTTAATTAACTTACATAACTGTTCTATTCATATATCTATTTTACATTGCCATGGCATTTTGCACAATTTGATGTGTTTCAAATAAGTTTTGTAATTTAAAATGACATATAGAATGTTTTATATTACAGTGTATTTGTATTCATATTACAAAGTAGAGAATTGTGAGAGAATAGTTCATTTTTCAAAAGTTACAAAGTCCAAAGAAAAGAAAACTAGGGTGTGTAAGACTGTGTGCACCCTTGTTCCATCAATACTTAATTGAGCTAATGAGAAATATTTGATCAGAAATTCCTCTTATACTGCAGAAATCTTGTATTCAGGTTGTAGCTAGAAGTCTTGAACATGGATTCCCTTTCAAAATCATAATTCTGGATAGATTCCAGTTCCGAAAACATGAGTTGAATGTGAGGGTCACATATGGATGCCAGCAGGGTCTGGAATCGTTCCTTACAATAACTGAAAGGAGGAGACAGGATTTAATCCTCTTTGATAATGGGTAGGATAAGCTAGGACATGTTTCTTTACTAAAAAGTGAAATTCTGAGCCCAACAGCCTCCCATAAAAGTTGCCATAGCAACACATATTCTTTCACAGTATTTACCAGCACAATTAAATTATAATCTTTGACCAAGTCAGACCATCTTTTCTTGAACAAGATGTTGCATAATGCAACAGAGTGAAATAGTGTATTTAAGTTTTGACAAACAGTACTCTGTGCCAGCAAGAATGGAGTTAACACAGGCTTGTAATACTTCACTAACCTGTGTTTTTCCTGGAATGTGCTGAAGCGCTTGAATAGAATAACAAATCTCTACAGTATGCAATAGGGATAATTGAACTGGTAAACAGACACATGGAGGGAAAACATCTGTGAGTGCATCTGCTCATCATCACGCCAAGCCTGTTGGAAATCTACATTCACAATATACCGTTTTCTACTTTACACAATTAGCACTGGTTCATAAGCAGAACAGCAAAAATATGAGAAGACACTGTGGGGAAGAGAGAGTGGTTGTAACTGCTGAAACTTGTTTTGTTTCACACAGGCTCCTCACACAAATAAGATGGCTTATCCTTCCAGGAATACAGTGGCCCTAAATAGCTGCTTTCTTCCAAGTTGTTGACAAAGAGCATCCCTGTGGGCTATTCCCTGATGTGTGTGTGTCTGTGTGTGTGTGTGCGTGCATGCGTGCGTGCGTGCGTGTGTGACCACTGCACTCAGGTGGCAATGTATTTGTGTTTGCAAGTGGTGTACATTTGAGTCTTTGTTTATGCATTTACGTCAGCGTATGTGTGGACGTGTGCGTGTGTTTGCTCCCGTGGTGCCCTGTCTCGATCCAAGGAGGGAAAAAAATAAGAGTGCATAAGGGACTGACTGGTATCTTTAGCACAGTCAACAGGATACTCGGCCACCAGGCAGCAGATACATCATGGTAGCAGCATGGCAAAATTGCATGTATCGACAATAAACAGCAAATCTAAGATCAACGGAATTGATCCCGACTATCAACGATGTGGTGCATCAAATTAGGAATGAAATCGTTAACACTCAAAGCTGGAATAATAACCAAAAATAGCACACATTCATAAGCTATCAAGTCATAAGCCTCGTTTAGCGTGGCTCGTTGACTAAGAAAGAACATAATAATGTTTGCATGAATGGCTGAGGGGAAGTAGCTGAGAGGAAGGAAGGCCGGACCAAATTCACACATTAACACAGTCACACCTGGGAGCTGCGCGGCACAGTCACACAGTCTCGCACTATTGGACACCAAGCTGCTCCCCTGGAACAGCTAAAGGTTAAGCGCCCAGAGGTCGCAGCCCTGATGGTAGTTGTTGAGGGATTTAAACTGCCAGGATTTTCACAGCTACTATACTACTCAGATTTTAAACTGTGACCTTTCAGTCACAAGCTCATTTCCTCTGAGCCTATATCTGTTACTGCAGGTCAATACATGGCTGGTAAGGCTAAATGTGGAGATGGTGTACTGAGATAGTCAGGTCGTATTCTACTATTGTTTATGAGCAGAGATGTGTACCCCTTTAAGATAGAGAGACAGAGGGATAGAGAGGTGGACTAACAGTTTGAAACCAAGAGCTATCAGTTTACTATCATATGAAAAAAAAAAGTCCTCAAATCAAGTCTTCACATTTTGAAAATCTGTTTGGCATTTTTGCTCAAGAAAATACTGAATCAATAAAACAGTTGCTTTTTAATTTGCTGATGAACAGCAAATCAATTTAATTAAGTATTTCAGCTCTAGTTGAAATTTTTATTGCAATATTAAATAAATATATCTTCAAAATATGTATATATCATAAATATTGCAAATGCATTCAAATTCACATGTTAATTGATCAAACTAATGTTCAAAGCAGTGAACTGTGCTTCACTGTTACACACTGCATGACAACTTTGCATGTGTAACACAAAAACCTTTACTCAAATTAATGTTTTAATTGTAGCTTGTTTGGAATCATTAACCTTTACTATACAGGAGACTTTGTCCTGAAAACAACACAAGAATAATCACACTTATACACTCAGTTGCCAGTTTATTGAGGTGCACCTAACCTCTAATGTTCAATTTTTGTTTGAACTGCATGGTCATTTTGGCAGATGTAGTTTGTGGTGCTGTGCATTATACTGACAAGTGTTTCTATTATTATGTCCACCCCATTTATATAATTGAAGGTCGGCTTCATTTGTGCAAAACAAACACTTAAATAAATATTTAATTTTGTTAGTTTTTAATTACAGCTCATAATAATTAACTTGAACAACAACAGAATATGTCCATATCATCGCTATATGATTCTGTTGAAAGTCAATATATGACAATATTGATTTATCACCCAGCCCTGATTGATAGATAGGTAGTTAAGTAGATTAACTTTTTGAGTGTTTTTCGTGGTTACCCTGGCAACTCTATTGTCATTTCTCAATGTCCGCCTCCATTACAGTATCTTCCAGATCCAGTGTTTCAGAGACATTTGCCTCATGCCCAGATCTGGGTGTGTTTGTGTGTATGCTTGTTACGTACGTGCATGCGTGCATGTGTGTGTGTGTGTGTGTGTGTGTGTGTGTGTGTGTTTGTGTGTGTGTGTGTGTGTGTGTGTGTGTGTGTGTGTGTGTGTGTGTGTGTGCACATGTGCATGTGCGCACACAAGGGAAGAAGGCTGAGTCTAATTGCACAGGCCCATCTGCTGATTCTGGAAAACAGGCTTCTTACAGACACAAACATTACAGACAAAAAAACACAGGCACACACACACACACACACACACACACACACACGCCACAAGTGCCTGCCTCAAAGCCTTCAACTTGGACCCTGAACAATCTGCACCCATTCTCTGGCAGCTGTGTGGACGGCATTGACTGGCATGGTTTACAATATGGACTCTATTGTCTTAGGACAAAGGCCTCTCCACTCAAGGCAAATGTCACATTATAAGACAATAAGCCTGTATTCATGGGGGGTGGCAACAGGGGGCAAAGGCGTGCGTGCGTGCATGCGTGCGTGCATGTGTGCCATCAGGTGTAATTTGTGTAAGGGTTGCTACAGCCATACTTGTATTTGTTTTATGCCAACAAGAATTGTATGTTTTTTATCATTCATCACCACTTTTACACAATGTCAGTTTAACAAGTACGATTTTGTTTTGTTTTCATTTGCAGTATGTGTTACATTTTGTATGAATGCACTATGTCCAGATGCGCATTTATCTGCAGTATACAGTATCTGCCCTGTACTGCAGAGTGACTCACTTTACATGTAATCGTTGTCTAACCAATGCAACTGATACAAATTGTATTTCAATCTGCACGCTCATTAGTACTGTGGTAAATGAAGGTTGTGTGTTTGTGCATGTGGAGCGGGAAACACCTGTTCCACACATCCCCCATATGAAGAATGATATATCCCCTTTCCTGTTGTTCTTTCTTTTCACTCATTGTTACAGTGAAATAAAAACAAAATGCAGCCCTGATATCACAGAATTAGATTTCAAAGCAAACATTCAGAGTCATATGAGAGTGAAGGAAGGAAGGCATGCAGGGTGACACACACTGGACAGGAAGTGCATTTCAAATGGACACACAAACTCACCACATTCACAAGGTTATATCAAGTATATTAAAATTAAGAAAACATAGATATAATAAGGATGAACAAATGATTTAGCTTCAAGCTAAAAAGAACTCATACCAAAAAAACATTATTAGAATTAACCACAATGACACAACCTCTGTTGTAAAACCTTTAAAAAAATAAAATTCAGGAGAAAGTACTATGCCTATCTGCAAACTAGTTGACCTTTAGATACCCACAACTGACATTTTGAAATTGTCCCATACATGTCCTTGTGTATTTATTTTAATATTTTATTAAAGTGGTAGAACACTTGAGTGAAATGACCTTGCCAAGAAATAGATAAATCTTAACTAACTACATAGTGAACTGCTAAACCACATTGAAGGAGCAAGAGAGAGAAAGAAAGAGCCCTCATTCACATTACTCTCAGCCTGTTTAATTAATTAAGAAGAGGATCCCACATTAAAACATGGCCTCAGGGTTTTTATACAGCAAAGATGCCACATATTTCTCCTCTCATTGAAAAACTGATGTCAACCGGAATACTCTGACTAGCTGTCAATACCCAAGAACTGCACCCTCCTCTAGTGTCAATAAATTGAATGTGCAATTCATCAGCCTAACTGTAGGAGACAGTATTTCTAATTAAAAAGGAGCTCGTAAATTCGACATTTTACAGGCCCGGCTCAGCTTGTAAATACACTGTAAATAAGTTGTAGCGAGTGGCTTCATGGGCAGATGAAGGTCTGGCTTTGTGGTTTAACTCCTGTCGATGTGTTCAAAGAACAGCAGGCTGATTGCAATTAATTTGATGTTTGTTTCAATTTTGTGCTCCGTTTTATACTCTCTGGGGCTAACAGCACGCAGCTTTGCACTACCTATTCTATTCAACTCCATTCTACTGTATTCTGTTGTTGCATTTGCTGCGTATTGCATGCTGTTTTGTATTCTTTTTGAAGCTCGGTGGGTCACATCTGATTGGATTAGCAGTTTGAGAGGACACATTTGTCGGGCCAATTAGAGCACTCCCTGGCACAGATGGAACACTGAGATCTCTGGGGAGAACGCTGGGTCATATTTGTGTTCTAAAAAAGCATAATGCATACTGTAGAGTAGGCAAAAACAGCACACCAGGTGTGTGTATACATTTACGTGACTATTCCCTAGGCCTAAATAAGCCTGTTGTAAATAAGAATGCATTCTGAGTCAACACCCTTTGTTAAATATGTCTAAAATTACCACAGGGTGAAATTCTGTGTATTCAGACTCACCTGTTATAGTGTACTTTGCTTTGTCAAAGGGAAATGAAACCCCAGAGAATCACATCTCAATGGCAGCTGGACATCCTAGTCCTGTAGAGGCAGAGAGAAAGAGGAGACAGAGCAAAAGGGAGAGACAGAAAGGCAAAGAAAGAGAGAGACAGAGACAGAAACACAGAGGGAGAGAAGGGTTATTCAAGCTCAGGGAACTGAAGCCCCTGTCATTTTTCACAATAGAGACAGATAGCCATAATATGTAGTGAATGTGAGGTGCAATGTGAATAACGACCCCCTCAACATTGTGTGAATAGCCATAACCCACCACTCATCACATGAACCAGGCAGTTCACCAGCCACTTCCGCTCGTGATTGCTTGTTTAGTGTTTGTGTGTCTGTGTGCTGCGCATACACACGCACGCTCTGCCTCGTAATGACCTCTTAAGTGTCAGGGTATCAAAGTCTATAATGGTCTATCTGTGCTCGCTGGCAGTTTACAGCTAAAAAGCTCTCACATGCCATGATAACTGGTTTATATGGGTGACATTTCACTGCCAAATGCCAGAGACACTTTTCAGAAAGGGAAATTGTTAGCTCTGTTCGTACAGTGCAGAGTGGTACTTATTCACAGTTAGAATGCCTCTTATATGTTTTTTCTATTTGTGCCTTTATTTCCTTTCCCTATTTCCCCTCTGCATGTTTCCCTGTTTCTCATCACTGTGTACTTTTTCACAATATTCCCCTTCTGTTTTGGAAACTCCTTCTCTCTATCTCTCTCTCCAGCTCTCTCTTCACCTGCACCCTCCCCAACCTACTTCACTTGAGGGTACATTTTGCAGCCTCATCTCACCAGGGACAATCTCAATGTGAGTGTGTATTGTGACTGACATTGGACATGGCTTTGTGTGCTCCTCTTGGCATGCAAACTAGTTTATGTGTGTGTTTTGCTGTTTACTGGGGAGAGGGGGGCACATATATATGTTTGGCCTTGAATTTTCTCTTCCAGTCTTTTTCTGCGTGCTTTGCAAGATTTTCACAGGCACACAAAAACCAGTGCATAAACATATTGTAATAGGCACGCACACACGGACACAAGCACACACACACACACACACACACACACACACTACACACACACACACACACACACACACACACACACACACACACACACACACACACACACACACACACATATCCATAAAGAGTGTTGTGCAGTAATTGGTTCTATTAGCCAGTACAGGAGGCCATGAGCAATATCTATATGGTTGGGTGGGCAAATCAACAAAAGATGGATTCACTGTACTGCGTTAATGTACATGCATGTGTTTGCATGTATTCATTGGTCTGCATGTGAATGAGTGTTAACCCCCAATGTTATATGTCTATGCATGCATTACAATTCAGGAGAATTGCCTGAGGCAACAAAGTATTGGCGAGAAATAAGTTAGACCCTAAGCTCCCCCACCTACAGTATACAGCACCTTCATTCATGTCTTGCTCGCTTCTCTCAGAACACGGTATACATTATTCACACAGCGCTGGTCAACAATGGAGGGATCAATGAAGGAGGAATGGAGGAAGAAAGGTGGAAAAGAAACAGGTCTGGATGCACAGGCGAGGTGGTGACGAAACAAGTTTGTAATAGGAGCGGGAACTAGGTGGGGAATGGGCTTTTTCATTAGACTCATTTACGTAAACAAGTGGAAAAGAGAAGATTATTTGGTGCAGCATTGCAAAAGTCCATGCATACATCAGCGGTGTATCAAGCGGTTGTTTCATCACTCAAGAGGAATTCTTTGTTAAATCCTAATTTTTTCTCTTTTCTGCTGTCAGAAGGCGCAGGTCAACAGCTTTCCAGGAACCGTCTTGAAAGCTGCAACAAGAGATCGGTATCGGATCAGTATCGGTATCGGCTCCGATACTGCCTAAACGCTGGTATCGGTATCGGGAAGTACTGGAGTTAATGCACCGATCCGATACCACGTAATAAAGCCCTTATGTTCTTTTTCCGTTATAACTGACTGTCAAACTGGATAATAAAAGAAAGTTCTGTGGCATTCATTGTTTGTGTTTGTTCATGTTTCACAAAGAGTTTAACCTGAGCCAGACCGACAACAAAAATAGAAATAAGATCACATACTACTATCCACATACAGGGATAGTAGTATACAGTTGTTAAAACATAATAAAAATATATGACACACTGGTATTGGATCTGTACTCGGTATCGGCTGATACGCAAGTTCAGGTATCAGAATTGGTATCCGGAAGCAAAAAATGGTATCGGACCATCTCTAGCTGCAACTAGACGAAACAAGTGTTTAATTTTGCCTACAGACACACCAGCCCAGTATCACTAGGAATTACATTCATATTGGATAATTCCATACTTCGCAATCTTATCACCAGTGTTACAGTAACATTGCAGTGTCAATGCAGGATGTAGTTTGCCCTTCAGTGAGGTGGAAAGTAAGGATATTAAGGTCAGGATGAAGATGGGTGTGTAGCATGTATTGTTAACACAACCTTTCCTAATCTTAACCAGGTACTTTAGTTACTGAATCCCTAACTATACCGTAGTTTCAATGCACAGATATTGTTACAAGAAGTAATTTTGAAAACAGTGGCACTAAATGTAATCCAGGTTTTTGCACAATCATCCCATATCAAGGTTCTTGTCTTCTGATGATAGAATTGAAAGTGGTGAAACCAATGTAGACAAATAGACTAGTACTGTAGGACACAACTCTTTCTCTAATTATTTTAAATTTAAATTTTTTTGCTGCTGCAACAAAGTTGCTAACCATGTCAACGTTTGAATAATGGCTATATTGATATCAACACAGCTCAATTTTCAATGATTTAGCTGCATCTGCAAGGGCCACCTGCATATTTCCTACATACATCCTTCATTCATACTTTAAACACCATGTGAGTTCAGAATAGAAGCAAGATCAAATAAAGGCGAGAGGGCTCCTCTGAGAGCATCCAGCAGTGGAGAAAAGAAGAGGGCAAGAGATTTAGATTGGAAAATGGTGAATGCTTACTGTAAGAACTATTGAGTGGTGCTGAGCGACAGGGTTCTGGACGGAAAGTGGCTTAGCCTGAACAATGGATGGACGTGATGAGGAGAAGAAAGACTTTTTTTTAAACTGCACAATGTCTTCCTGGAAGAAAAAAAAAGTAAATATATTTCACATGAAAGATGCTGACCATTTTCTCACAGTAAAACAATGTTGTTTTCTATTATGAGAGGCAGTGGTTGCATTGATGTCCCATGTCACCCCCATTACTCATGAGCCGGCTGTATGTAATTAGCATGACTCCACAGTATGCTTTTATGATTTTTTTTTTTTTTATGTATAACTCTTTGTAATTATGCTTCAAAACAACAGATTGCGCCATAAGACACCAGAAATGTCTTGATGCCTCTTGGTTTTTATGATTTCATATTCATGGCACTTCCTTTAAAGGGTGGAGTCCCCTATATGTTCATGTTAAAACCACAATTTTCCCCCTGGGCTTCGACAGATTCGATATAAGCATGGAGAATATGGAGCAATAGTGTAGATGGTCTACCCAGGCGTAAAATTAAAGACTCTTGTCTGTGTGCCCTACATAAATCTTTGAAAGAGAGAGAGAGAGGGAGAGAGAGAGAGAGAGAGAGAGAGAGATAAAGAGAGATGGAAGGAGGGGGTTAGGAAAGGAGGTGTACATGATGAAACAAAAAACTGGTTGATTTGTCCGGTGATTGTGAACCGTTGAACTGTAATCAACTGTACTCAACCCCGGACAATGAGATGTTTCAATATGTGTGCACACACACACACACACACACACACACACACACACACACACACACATATATATATATATATATATATATATATATATATATATATATATATATATATATATATATATCATACCCATAAAACTAGCTTATAGTAATTGCTTCACATGGGTTTTACACAAAGATTGGTTTTTAAAATACCAAATATCATTTATCAAAGGCTTGCTTCAGCACACCCTTACTTGACAATAAAGGTTTTCCCTCTTATGTTGAAGCATGTGATGGATACCGTCCCATCTATCATACCGTCTAAGCAAGAGCCAATCAAGGGGGTTAAAAAAATACGTAAGCACACTGCAGGAGAGCAGGCATACAATTTCTTACATGGTTAGTAAACAGACACGTGGTCCATGTAAGTTATTGCAGGCCCATAGGCCAGAGTGGTACTCATCTATCTTGGTGTGACACTATCAGCCTCCCTTGCAAAAACACAGCGGTGGTAAAATGGTTTTATTGCAAAATGTGAAAGATACGTCTGGGACAAATTGACGGGTGCTGATACATGCCACAGGGGCATGGCGTTTTTATCTCAAATGAGTTGTAACGTCCTCTGCAGAAACTGAACCACGCAGTTTATTTTAGAGTCACCCCCGTTGTGAATGTGCTAAAAGTAACCCAGCAGATTTGAGCACCGTGCTCACACAGAATTATTCACCAGCCAGTCAAAGGGGATTTTACCTTAGGCAGTTAGGTGCTATATTTACACTCGACACAAGGCTAGTCAGCTCGATAACATAAGGGAAAAACACAAAACAGTACAAATGATGTAAACATACATTATTAAGCCATTGATCACTTCTACATTTCTTGATATCTTTGTTCCATCAAGCATAACCATCTAGTCATCCTCGCCCCTTCTTCAGCCTATCACACTGCACCATCAACTAAGCTCCAGATCAATACTCCCTGGCACATATTCTCACTCTCAAAGACTTGTAATGAAAACGCCATTCGATATTAATCAAGATCACAGGTGTGCCACTGAACAGGCACAATAAATGACAATATTATTATTATTATTATTTTTTAATTTACCATCAAACAGCCAGCTGCATCAAAGCACTTTGAGTTAGATCTTTCAGCCTGGTTTATGCTGAAAGGAAGCAGATGAGCAGGGAGTGGAAGATGTATGTAATGCAGTTAAAGTAAAAGCCCAGTAAGCAGGAAATTTAAGAGGGGCCTGGGGATGATGGTATTACAGCAGACGCTGATTGTGGACAATCTGCTGAAGAAGGAAAAGATATGGAAAAAATATCATTGGATGCAGTATGGTGGATTTAAGAGGCATGCAAGCATTTGAAAAGCTGGGTGGAAAGGAAATATTGCAACAGATGAACAATCTGCAAATAATCTGGAGTGCTATATGCAACTGTTGTTAGTTGAAGTAAGCGGTACTCGAAATACAATGGCGTTGCAATTAAACCAGAATTCCCCTTCCATTGTCTCAGTCACTGAAGTCAACCAACCCAGGCCTTTATTTGCAACGTTGAATTGGTCTCTTAAACAATACTGCATTTTCAAATCCTGCTGCAGTTTCCTCCATTGATAAGAAATGCTGTGTTAGACCACGGCACTGGGAGATTTATGCCCCCAGCCCTGTGATGACCTCATTGTTCATTGCCCCATAATTCAAATCTGCTCCGCTGTGTTGCATCACATTGTGTATGACTCATTTCCAAGCACCCCATTCTCTAAACAAGCAAGGCCTCCTCAGCACGCTAAAGTCAACCGCACAAACAACACAGCAAAGAATTTCCCCATTAATACTGTGGTGACTGACATAAGACTTGCATATGCACGGTGCGCACGCACACACACACACACACACACACACACACACACACACACACACACACACATAGCAACACACTGTTTAAATGGTCAGAACTGGGAAGAGGAGAGGAGGGGGTAAGGGCTATTGTAAATGATTTCCTGCGGAGACCAAAATAATCGGCAGACCTTGGAGTGAGCTTCTTACAATCACTCTAGCCTTGTACACTGATTCTCCATTCATCTCCCTAATGGCACTGTGTGTGTCACTAAATATACAGCTGCAGGCAATGTCTATGTGTGGCTCACTGTGGGTGTGTGAGCTTAACGTGTGTTAGCATACAAGTGTGTGTGTGTGTGTGTGTGTGTGTGTGTGTGTGTGTGTGTGTGTGTGTGTGTGTGTGTGTGTGTGTGTGTGTGTGTGTGTGTGTGTGTGTGTGTGAAAGACTGGTGGTAATTGATGGGTACCGCCTTGATGTGTGTTAAGAGTATCTGTAGAAAGAAATGCATGCATGTGTGTGTGTTTTCTATTGAGTGGTGACAGCTTTGAGTGGGGCACAGGGAGGTGAAGGGCACAGAAGTGAAGTGTGGACAGGAGATGTGTCGAATGAAAGAACAAGTGAGTGAGAGGTTTTAAAGGACAATACAGTAGCTAACATAGAAAGCAGCTGCTTAAACATGTAGCTAGTAAAGGCCATTTGCAGAATAAAAGAAGAAGCCTGTAGACATACAGTACACATTGTATTGTGTTTCACAGCTTGAGTTGCAACATTTACAATGTTATTATAAAAACTGTGCACAGCATGGTCTATGTCAAAATTAGATAGACAGGCTAAGATGAACAGTTTATAAATCAATGGTGTTACACAGCCATCTTTCTTTGATTTGTTACCAAGATTAATTGTACAGAAAAAAACGACATAAATGTACCCACTCACAGCCTCCTGGAGTGCACTGGCAATTCAGAATGGTACAATAACTTTCATCTTTGCTTCATATAGCCCACCTCAAAACTTGTATTGCAAGGTGTTTTGCAAGCTAAAGCCACAATAAATAAAAGTCAATAATGACATAAAGTTGGACATGAAATATTCAGGGCTGCCTAAGAAACAAATTAAAGACTGAGACTGGTCAACTGGTCAAGGCAAAACAAATTAAAGTCTGTATTTAAGAATGACATTGATTTTAGCTGCCTAAGCCTCTAAGATTTATCACTGCAAAGGAAAAGCTGGTGAAGTGCAAGCCATCAGCGTGTGTTTAGTGTTACGGTGGCCAATTCATTAAATTCAATATTTGTTCTCTTTAGGATTTTTATGGCAGGAAAGTAGCAAGAAATACAAAGTAGGGAAGAGCCAAAGACATCAACACATTGGCACGATTTTGATGTCCTAATAAATGTCTGGCAGTTTCAGAACTAATTTACACTGATTGATTTCTCAATATTGTTTTATTCTGTCTGAGATGGATCACAACCTGAGGTCCTCAGGCTTCTTTAATTTGGCTGTTACAAAACGCTGATTAAAGACAAGATGCAATCAAACCTTTAAGGACTTTTCACACTGTTCAACAGCTTTGATTTAGCTACTTGTAGCTGTTTTTTTAGGAGTATGTCATAAGAAAAAAACTAAAAATTATTATTATCAGTAACTTTTGAAAAACGTTTTCCTAAAGCCCAATGTGACATTTTGTTTGGTCTAAACAACACTCCAAAACCTAAATATATTCAATTTACTGTCGAATAACCCAAAATATTAGCATATTTTCAGAATTTAGAAGGCTTGGCATTTTTGCTTGAAGAATTACTTAATAATTGCTTATAAAATTAATGCTGATTCATTTTCTGTCAATCCCCTAATCTAAACAATTTGTATCTAGCAGTGATTCAAAACCATTGCTGATTAGCATCACAGCTCTACTTACGTTGTTTACTTGTATGATTACAATTTACTGCTAAACAATGCAATACTCATTGAACGGCATTATGATATCCCTTTCAGTGATATGCACAAACATCCCAGTTAAAAGAAGGCATGAGCAGTCAGGCCAACAGTGTACATTTCCTCCAATCGTCCCAAAAATACAGACAGATAATAGGCCGTGGTGGTTCAAGCAGAAAGCCTTCCAACAGATCCATATTTAGGCAGAGTAAGACATCTATCTCTGGAGGGCATTCTAGGGCACATAACACTGAGCCATTGAAAACCTAAAAAAAAAACAAAAAAACCTCTTACTAATTTTCCTCCTTTAAAATAAAAAAAAAAAAAAAAAAAAAAAAAAAAAAACAATTTACACTCACCCCTTAAAACACTAAAAAAATAAAAAAAAAAAAAAAAAAAAAAAAAAAAAAAAAAAAAAAAAAAAAAAAAAAAAAAAAAAAAAAAGAAAAAAAAAAAAAAAAAAAAAAAAAAAAAATAAAAAAAAAAAAAAAGAAAGAAAAAAAAAAAAAAATAAAAAAATAAAAAAAAAAAAAAAAAAAAAAAAAAAAAAAAAAAAAAAAAAAAAAAAAAAAAAAAAAAAAAAAAAAAAAAAAAAAAAAAAGAAAAAAAAAATTCTTGAATGAGGAAACTGAATAAAGTGGGTTAGGGGGAAGAGGGGAGACTAGAAATGTGAATCATCATCGCATTAGGAAACAGAGCAGTCAAATTGAACGGCTCTGCCTTCATTGAAACTTAATATTATCATTGCCGCATTAAGATTTGTTTTGTCTTTCCTCACAGCTTAAGCCACAAGACTGACAATTTATTTATGCAGAAAGGTTGGTTGTCTGTGAGCACAATAAACACCACCTTCTGTTTATCTACAAGGCTCTGACACACTTATCCGTTACCGTGCTATGCATAAATTAACTAAATAGAGGACTGGATCCCAGGAACTGCAAATTCTTTAGGACAACACTTGTTAAAATGGTTCTAGGGAAATCAGCCCTTAGGTTCTATGTGCCCACTAAACAGAATTAATTGCACAAGTGTTGAAGTTGGACTCTCTAATAACCCTAGACGGTGGAAATAGAGACTTCAGCAACAAGCAGTTCCACTTGTTGGAAGACTGATTATATGTCTGCTAGTCTTAATATACAAATGTGTATATGTTTCGGTTATTGTCTGTCTGCAATGGATCATGTTGTCTGCCGAAGTATATTTTCATAATCTCAAGGATTAAATGCTCACAAGATGTTTAATATATGATCTTTTATTTAAATCACAGGCTGCTTCCATTGCAGGGTCAGCTATTGTTTTTTTGGCGCCATTCAAATCCAAACCAAATATTGTGTTACATCAACAGCTCTAAACAAAGAAAGTCGGCCCTCGGTCAACGAACAATCCAAATACTGTCGTAACTTGCACCCAGCTTTCCCAACAAAGAGCTTTGTTTTTCTTGTGCATCATAACAAGTGAAATGACTTAGTGACCAAATGAAAGGAGGACAGATAGACCTACTGTCAGCAGAATGCTTGATTGCTGCTGTTGCAGATTACACAGCTTCAGGTGCTTTGACAACATTAGTGCTGTGTGGGTGCCATTGCTTAATGTGACCCAAGATGCTCTTTGACACACCTGGTTTGATGTCTGGCAAACATCCTGCGGCCCTCCAGAGAGGTTTGTCAGAAAAGTAAACCAAAAACATCCACTGTAGCAGATCGTAAGTTTGGACAGCAAAACACGAATACTGTTGAGGTTACATTTTTTTCTTCACGTTTAAAAACAAATAAACAACTTGTCCAGCACGTACAACCACTAACTGCAGGATTTGAACAGCAAAACAGAAGATTGTTTTTGGAACGTTACATCTTTTCTCAAACATTTAGAATATAACCAAGTTGGCAAACAAACGCAAGAACGTGTATGATCACTTAGACACAACAGATGCACTGATGACAGATGACCTAGTGATATTCATCTCATCCACAAACATAATAATCTCCTTGGAGACAGGCCTGTGCTTTAACAGATGCTGCCAAAATGGCAGTGAAGCAAATCTACGTCAAATTTATCCAACACAGAAACAGATAATTGCCTAAACTGACCATTTCCCCACCTGCTCAGGGGAATAACTTTTCTTACCTGCAGCACTGACGGATGAGTCAATCACTCCAACCTGACGTGGCGACATCCGCCCTTTATGTCACACTGAACAGTGAGCTCTACACAGTTTGCACACAATGTATTTGCAGTTTGCTATTTGGATGTTAAGAGTATAGTGATTCAAAAGGGTCAGTGCAATGTACATCTATGGCCACACAGATCTGAAGCATGGTGCTCTTTTCAGTTTAGGTCAAAATCGGAAAAATTCGGTGCAACCTTGTAGTTTTCAGTAGCACATCAAGGTCATCTGCAACCCCGGGGGCCTGTACTGTAAATAAGAGCCATAGCTTTCACTCATGAATCCGCATGATTGACGTACCCAGGGGGGTGCACTGGCCGGTCGGATTCTCCGTTTCTTCCAGAGCAGCTGGATTTACTGTGGATCTTAGACTGCCGCTGACAACCCAGCACCGTACACAATAAGCTAACTGCATTCCAATACACACAAATGACAGCTATATAAAATAGGAGAAGAAAAAAAACAGGAGAGGTGAAGACTTTAGTCTATCTGACATCCATCATGCCAAAGCGTGTGATTTGTCATTGCGCCCTGCAGTGAGGCAGATACACGCGGCCACAGAATAACAATTATGTGTACACCCTGGCCGAGGAGCCGTCATGGGATAATATGATTGCACTGATTATTTTCCGGAGATGTAATGGGTATCATTTTGGTTATTACTTTGCCTAAGGGCCAGCTCACACACGAGCGACGCCCATCCAGCTACAAGTCGCTGGACCATCATCTGTACACGCGAACTATATTACATGTTACCCCCTTCCATTAGGGCCAGTTTCCGCGCCGCTTAAGTAGCCTACAATAATCGCAGGCCACATTCCCATTGGCATCCTTGAGAACCAAAGTCAGCGCCATATAGCTTTCAGTGCAGGTCAGTGTCAGACGCGGGTTGACATATAGCCAAGAGGTTTAGCGACGTTCACCAGCGATGTCTGCAAAAAAAAAAAAACTACATAATTTGTGCAGGAATAAAGAGTGGATCCTTACCGTATCACCAGTCGCAGCGATATAGGCGCATATGTAGCCTACACATCCAGCGCACAGAGGAGTCAGGAATAACCTTTTCTGCGCTCTTTCATACAGTCCCCAGGACGTAGGTCTTATATATCTTCCCAGTCGATAAATGATTTCACTGATCGGCGCCTCGACTCCTTGTTAATTCTTGCTGCCGCAAAAAACGACGTGGTAAATCTTACCGAAAGAGGGGATGGATATAAAGCTGAGGGTGTAATAAAACCAATAGCTGCGTGCTTAGTATCCCGATCAGCGCTCACACAGGAGGTATCGCGTCCGTCCAAATGCACTGAGTCCAGTGGAGTGCTGGAGGAGGACAGAGGCGTATCTCTCTCTATTCGTATGTCTGTATCCCGTCCTCTCTCCCTCCCTTTCTCTCTCCCTCCCTTTCTTTCTCTCTCTCTCTTTATCTTTCTCGGCTGCCGTTATGTTCTTACTGACTGCTGCTGAAGTCCACAGGCGCAGAGCGCAGCGGAGCAGAGGACCGTGGTCAACAGAGAGAGAGAGAGAGAGGGGTCAGAAATGACAAACCAATTTGGAGGCGCGGTGGATGCTCGGTTGATCGAGCGCAGCCCGGCGAAAGGAGCGTTGCAGGCGGGCGGGGAGTTTAGGGTGGGTGGAGGAGGGCTGGGGAGGGGGTGATGATTTCTGCCTGGGGGATGCAGAGAGAGAGAAAGAGAAAGAGGGAGAGATGAAGTGGGGTATCTGGTGGAAAACATGGAACTGGATCTGGCTCCTAAAACTCTGGAGCGAGGGCTCCACCTGCTGTGTGAAAAACACACAGGAGTTCCCAAACTTGTCTCGGAAAGGGTTAGAGTAGGGGTGTGCAAAAAAATCGATTCACATTGGAATCGTGATTCAAGCTCTACCGATTCATACTGTTAATCTTTTTTTTTTAATCAAGAATCGTTTTTGAATCGAATCTTGAGCCTGAAAATCGATATTGAATCGAATCGTGACATTTTCTGAATCATGCACCCCTAGATTAGAGCCACCACTGGATATGACATCAATAATCCCCAACTGAGAGGTGTTTTTGTTTTTTAGGCATGACTTGGTGTATGATTGCATAATTGTACCTTAAGGGTGACAGCTGCAATAGTTCCGCCCATTGTCACATTATCATCTAAATAAAGAAGAACAAACGTGAAAACCACAGTCCTCTTTTAGGCTCTTCGCAACCTCCCAGAATTAAATGACCTGTTATGGTCCCTGGACTCCAGTTTGGGCTAATCTAAACAGAAATGAATTGTGGACTGTAATAATTCTGCTTTAAACGGTTTGCCCGGGTCTACTATGCAGATCTGAAATCGGGGAAATTACAAATTCATAGCAGCAACGAAAATGTTATTTAAAAAAAAAAAGCCTATCAAACATGAAAATTAGCCTCTTAATTGAAGCATTTTGTGGCCTATTTCATCCCAGGCCGTATGCGTGAATTATAATAAAGGCTACAAATCTAAGTGTGTATCCCACTGTTTAGCTCCATGTAGACACAGGCCTACAAGATTTTAAATTCAGTCTGGGTGGTATCTTAATATCTAAGCCTGTAGCTTATTTAATAACATATAGCCGACTCACATCTTTTGACACGTTTTTTCTTTAATTTGCAATAATGTTTTCATGAGGAGGTGTGGGACAGGAACTGTGTAGGATAGCTATGAGTTTGGAGTCGCCATGGTATTATCCAGAAGCATTATTTGCATGGTGTGCCACTGACATGTATTACAGGATTACTGGAGGCTAGTTGTTTTTTTCATTAGGGATGAACCCTCTGTGCCTGAAGATCAGAGGGTGACATGCGCATTGCACGGAGCGCTCACGAGCCGCGGACACAATGCTGGAAAATAAAGCGCGCAGCTTGCTTCTTGATATCTTGCAGTCCCTCAATAAGCTGTTATGACTTGTCCCATCAGGAAAGTCTCATTCTTGGAATTCGGTACTGGTAAATTGACCCTGCGGACTGGTGGAGGAGGTGGATGTGCTGTGCTTTTGGAGCTCAGTGGGGACCTGTTGATAGCCCGCCGGCGCTGCAATGGAGGTGAGATGAGGCTTTCTGAAACAAGCGATTCTGAACTGCCAGCGATGTCCGTCTGTTCGTCACAGTGATAGCTCTAATGTGCCCGGGTCATTTTTAAAGAAATTAACAGACTGACTTGTTGATTACACGTCAAATTAGTAGCTAATGGGCCTGCGCAATTACTGTGAATCATTCATCTGTAATGACTTCCTTTTCTTCTGAAGCAGTCAGTATTGCTTTAATATCAACAGGTTGAAGATAGAGATTTCATTAGGCTGCCGTGAAGAGCATATACTGTATACTGCGATACCCCTACGTCTATCAATGCCTCCTAATTATTTTCATAATTAATTCAGATGAGACGTTGTCATTTACAGCCCATCGTTTTGCAAATCAAATCATGTCATTGGTATCATGCTTTGATGCTATACAGACTTCCCCTCCAGTCAGAATGGTTGGGAGGCCATGTGTCGCTGTTAATTACCATCACTGGCTGTTAAAGCCTTTTGGAGGAGATTTAAATCCTGCTAAAGAGCATTAGTTGACAAGCAAGGTTCTTGCAAACAGGCGTGGCACAGGCCTTGGAAGAGAGGATGTAGAGGTGAAATGATACATGCTACAGAACAGATGTACAATATAAATTGGTACACTAATTATACCTTTGGACATGAGCAGGGAGAAAAATGTTCTGCCATAATTTTAATGAAAGTGTATCAACAGTGGATATATCTTCAAAGAGAAACCTCACCTTGGCACTTTTATTCTACAGATGCACTCAACAGCAGTCAACTTTCACAAAACCACTGTCATAAATGGAATATATATGGAAATAGACAGGGTCTGTACAAGTTCATGTTCAAAGCAGAAAACTTTTGTTTTGTTGTTGTTATTCATGTTACAGGTGCCAAACAGAGATGAATGACGTGTAACTGAGACAGAAAGTCACAAAGACACAATTTATCCAAACAATCTGTCAGGCTACAATGGAAATCATGGGTAAGTGTGTTCAGCAACCTGCAGATGTAGCGCAAAAAGACAAACCCCTTTTCAGTAACCTCAGTAACACCCCCCACGACCGCCATTATCACAGGCTTACAATTAAGGTGTCGGCTATGGTATCTGCAGCCAGACAGGAGGGAATAGTCACATGTGCAGGTGGCACAGGACTCACAGTCTGGTCGGTAGTCAAAACTCTTTGGTGAAGAGTTTACAGGGTCTTAACCTTCTGCCACGTACAATTACTGCAATTGTGGCTTGTGCTCATTAGCTCCTGTTTCACTAAATAAACAAGGGCGATATGACCTGACACAACATTTCAGCTTTGGCCTTTGCTTTTAAGTGTTGCAGAATGGATAGCATATCCTCCTATAGTACTATATCTTCTATCTTTATGTTTCTTGATACAGTTTTTGTGTAGCCCTATTGCAAAGGAACATTTTGCTGAGCTTTTGGCCCCAGTTGAACCCCAGATATTCTGCAGTTTGAAACGTAATGAGGAAATAAGCAGAAGAGATGAATGTGCCATTTGAAAAACGTCGGCATTGAAAAATCTCACAATCTAGCAGCCACTGTTCAGGGATTTTTTTTAGACAAGCACAATTCCTGTTCACTTAAACCTTCAAAAAAACACACGATTGTTTTTAGTATTCATCACACTGATCAGTGCTGACAGAAGAAGTCAAGAAAGACTTGAGAAGTCTCCTTTATTTTCCCACCGCTCCCTGTTGATTATTGACATTTCATAGCTTATTGTCAAAGGTCTGAGGATGTGTCAGGGTCGCACAGCAGCTTCTACAGTACAACATGTGGAAACTTACACAAAGCCAAATGGTAGAAATACTGTTTCTGAATGGTATACAATTTCTCTGCAGATACTCAGCGTGCCTTGGAAGCTGTGGAGAGATTGCAAGCCAAACTGAAGGAGAGAGGAGAGGCCCCCACACAGGAGAAACTCTCCCTGCTAAAGACTGTCCTGCAGAGCCCCCTGTTCCATCATATACTCAGCTTACAGCAAGCTCAGCGGAAGCCCCCAGCAAAGGTACAGTGTGAGCATGAGTGGCGAAGGAGTCTGAACCATTCCCAAAATACTGAATGCAGGAACCAAACTAGATGAGTAATCAGCTTACCTAAGCTTACCACTAAATCCCAGGGAATGAGAGAGAGGGAGAGAGCAAGAGAGAGAGGGAGGAATGAAGAAATATCATGTTGAGGAGTTTGCAGAAGTCATCTGTAAGATTGTCATAACTTTAGAGTTTGTGTGTGTGTGTGTGTGTGTGTGTGTGTGTGTGTGTGTGTGTGTGTGTGTGTGTGTGTGTGTGTGTGTGTGTGTGTGTGTGTGTGTGTGTGTGTGTGTGGAGGGTTCAAGGCACTTTATTGTACATTTTCTCAAGTACTGTACTTAAGTAAAATATTTTCATTTTCTGCTACTTTATACTTCTACTTCACTATTATTCAAAGGCAAATATTGTACTTTTTACTTCACTACATTTATTTGATGACTTAAATTGCTAGTTAGTTTGCAGATTGAGATCAAAAATACAAAATATAATCAACAAATAAATGATGATGTATTATTAGATGTATTATTATAAGATACAACTTTATTGACCCCTGGGGGTAAATTCTAAGTTACCCAGCAGTATATAAAGTAATTCAAATTACCCCCATCTTTACCAGCTGCAACATTAAAGTAATACACACATGACTGCATCAATAATGACATCCAATAACATTATTCTGAAATGGGCTGTTCTGCATTATGAACACTTATACCTTTGGTACTTAAGTATATTTTGAAACTAACTTCTTTCTACTTGTACTTGTAATGCATTGTTGTAATGCTACTTTTACTTAAGTAAAGGCCCTGAGTACTCCTTCCACCACAGTTGTCGGCTGTAATCATCATTGCTTCGTAATTGTCTGTTGTGGTGTACTGTAATAGGCTAACACTATAAGAACCACAGTCTACACATACAAGCATGATTACATTAGCTTTGTGTGGTGTGATCCTGTAGCCATTTAACATCTCTGCATTCCAGAAAACATGGCACTGGATCATGTCAATGGTTTCTGGATTTTTAGGACAGACACTGACACACTTTTTGTTAGTTCACATTCTTTTTTGTAGAATTGTTTTGTATGTAGAGCATTAAGACTTAAGAAGTGCAATCAGTGTGAGTGTGAAGTTGCTTATACGTGTTTTGATAGTGTTCTTTCTTTTATTACTGCTATTTTAACGGGTGGCAAAGTTATTAGAATGGCATAGTGTACCGATCAGAAATGAGCGTCTACCAAAACTCAGTTTTGTGGCTATGCAATATTGAACAGGAGCATTCATCTCAGATTCTTGTGTTCCTGCTCTCCTATCTTTTCCTTCTCTGCTACATCTTTCGGCACTTTTTTTTCTGTTGGTTAATACACATTCACCCTCCCTCCCACATATTTCTTCATCACAATACTCTCCTTTCTCAATTTTTTTTATCCTTTCTATTTCCCTCCATCACTCTCTCATCCTATTCCTCTCTGTCTCCATATCTCGTTTTTCAATTAACGTCTCCACCTCTCCATCAATCCATTTCCCCATCTCTTTATCTCCCTCATTCATTTCCCTCCCAATCGTTCTTTCTCCTTTCCCCTTCCCCTAATCATTTTCTCATTCATCTACTCTCTCTCTATCCCAACCAATTCTCTTTTACTTGCACCATTTTTACACTTTTATCATCTTCCTCCCATCTCACCATGTGTCCTATCTATCCATCTCGTATTGCTCTCTCAATCCTACCAGGGGAAGATTTCCAAATCAGTGTCCATGAACTGTGGCCCCTGCCAGGGCATGGGGCTGGACCTGAAGACGCTGAGCCACAGTGACTCTTACACATGGGCCATGGAGGGCCGAAGGCCCAGCAATGCCAGATCCATCCACAGGGATGGCAGCATCTCTTCTCTTGGCTCACAGGATCTGTCCTTCGTAGATATCTACACAGACAACTGCATTCAAACTGAATCCCAAGTACGTAAAATACCCCTCGTAAATGAGAGGTAATTTAGGAGTAATAGGAAGCAAAATATCCTTTAAGTCTATCAACCAACCGCATATATTTGTATATAATGTAACACATCACCATTCCAAATGTCACATTTTACATTTGATGATGTTACAATAAATTATAAAACTCAAGCACAGTTGGATATTACATTGTTTTAGGGGTTCCAGCTGATCGTAAGAGGCAGCGCAGCTAACTTGATGTCATTTCAGATTTGCTTTTATTTTACACATGACATTTATTTTTTAGTACTGCACTCCCCCTCGAATCTCCCGCACCATGTCGATGGGGAGAAACCTGTCTGCTATTGCTCATGAGGTACAGTTGGCTTACATGTGAGCTGTTACTGTAGAGCTGGTAAACGTGTGTCTGTGTATGTAGATAAACAAGGGAATCAAACGGGTTTAGCACTTCAACTTGTTAATGGTGTTTCACCTAGTTTTTTATACTGGTTTAATTAAAATAGATTCTCCTCTCTCTCTCTCTCTCTCTCTCTCTCTCTCTCTCTTCTACCATTTCTGCCTCCCTTTTCTTCTGACCTCTGCCATGGTAGAGGCGCCATGTGGAGATGATAGAGCTGGCCAATGATGGGAAAGGGCTTGGTTTTGGCATCATAGGAGGGCGAAGCACAGGAGTCATGGTCAAGACCATCCTTCCTGGTGGAGCTGCTGGACGGGTAAATCCACCTGCGAATCAATTGCAAAGCCAAGCCTTAAGAAGCTAGTTAAAGGACTAGTTCAACATTTTTGGGAATATGCTTTTTTACAGACATATGAGTGGAACTCTTAACAATAAAGCCAATAAGTGCATTTCCAAAAACCTATCCTATTAATCAATTCAATCTTGAAATGTAGTACTGCACCTTACTGTTATCTAGTTTTTTTTTTACATTTTGCACCTACTGTTATGTTATCTTAGTCTTTTGAGCATTTGCACTCTTTGTATCTGCACTCTTCCATCTCTGTTTTGCAACTGCTCCACAGCAGTTCCCCAGCAAGTTTTATCTTATCTTATCTTATCTTATGCAGTGTGTTTAGTAGAATCTGCAGAATGTATTAAGAAATATTAACAAAGTTCACACTAATATGTTTTTGTTGTAATGGGGGTCCCTAGGATAAGCGCCTGCGTAGCGGAGATCAAATCCTGCGCATCGGAGATACAGATCTGGCGGGTATGAACAGCGAACAGGTGGCACAGGTGAGCAAACATTTGAAAGAAATTACAAAAGTAGATGAAGTGCTTTCTTCACCCTAGGTTTTTGTCTGTAATGATAATGCTTTATGTAATTGCTGTTTAAATAACAGCTGAGTCCGACCCAGTCACTGTGTGTTTCCACTGTTAGCGCACAGTGCTATAGAAAAGCTTAGGGAAATAATGTGTGCTCCTCTTTTGGAGTGTTTTTTATTGTAAAACCAAAATATTTAGTTTGAAAACCCTTCTGATAAAGCATAAATCTGACATTTTTCTCGCTTGTTGAAGGTTTTGAGTGTGAAATGGGTTTATTGTTGCCCTTTGTGGCTGCAACTGCGGTTCTCACCAACACTGAAGTACCAGTGGGTGTTTGTCCCCTCCTGCCTCAGGGGGCAGTAATGAGCCCATTACAGCCTGGCGCACCAAAATGAGGCAAAGAAGCTGTTGCACTAGAAAACTTACTTGGAGAAGCAACACAAAGGTGAGATTTATGCTTTATCAGAGCATCGCACAGATGCTTCCCTGAGTTTTTCTATGGAATCATCCTGGACTGTTTCCCATGCAGTGGATGAGACAGTCTTAAACGGGGCTATCCTGCTCCATGCCATACTGTCTTTCCAGGGCAGCTGTCTCTCTTTTTATGTTACTAATTTATTAACTATCACACACTTTCACTTCCATCTATTCACAAATGACCACATGGCCTAGGTACTGCGAAATGCTGGTACCAAGGTGAAACTGCTCATCGCCAGGGACATAACCAAGGACAAGTACCTTTCCTCTCCTGTCCTCAGCCAGGACAGCTTGGATGGCAAGGTTTGTGTGTGTGTGTGTGTGTGTGTGTGCGTCAAGAGTGGCAAACTTTCTATGTAAAGTAATTGGCTTATCAGTGGCATTAAATGTATAATACAGTTATTCCCTAAACCCCAAAAAGGTTCATAGGTTTTTACTGTCTGTGCTTCTTTCCAGCTCAATGACTTGAATGATGACTATGAGTTCAGTGTGCAGTTCACTAAGAACAGTCGGGGCCTGGGTTTCACCATTTCTAGCTACATAGGTGACCTAAACTCAGGTAATGATACGTTGTATCAAGTTTGAACTTTTTCCAAGCTAAGTTGATGGAAACAAACTGGGAAAATAATAACAAAATTATTAATAATACCTCCGTATTGTAATAAGGCATCACTGCTGATGTGTGAGTTTAGAGCTACATGTACACAATCAATGCTAAGTTTTCCTTCAATTTATCTTGCTTTCCTCAGTCTACAGCGCTGGTGTGATAGTGAAGAGCATAGTGAAAGGCAGCACTGTCGATCAAGATGGACGCATCAACATTGGAGACATCATCCTATCGGTGAGTTCCACTAAAAACACAACAGATGGCATTTCTTTATTGTGCTCTCTGAAGACAAATACCTTGTTGTTTCAAATATATTCTCTGCTGAATCTTAACGATTTCAGCATTTCAAAATCTGCGCAGTTTGCAACTTTTAGAAGTTCCATACAAACCAATTAGGGTCTTTTTTAAGCTGATGAAGGGGAATTCTTCTATTTTTACTTTTACTCCTATCCATCTTTTCATCATCTGTTGTTTTTAGCTATGCTTTCCATCTTGCTCTATTTATTTTATTTTTTTTATTACTATTGATTTATTTTTTAACTTTCCCCATTTAATTTACCTGTACAATTCCTCCATACCATCTACTCCATCCACAAAAATGTTGCTTCTGTCTCCATCATACCTGTGCTTTGATCCTGGCTCTGTTCCCTACTGATGCATCTCTCGTCCCCTCTCTCAGGTGGACGGGGTGAGTCTGCAGGGCTGCAGTGAGCAGCGTGCCATGGAGGTGCTGAGGAGGACGAGTCCCCTGGTCAGACTGAGGTTGCTGAGGAAGGCTGTACGTCTGAGTCACATCCTGCCCCCAGTTCCTCCCCTGCAGCCCCTCCGACACTCCCACAGCTTCCACGAGGGCAATCCCTACAGACTGGGCCTCAACAAGATTCAAGAGACAGGTGCTTTGTGCTGAGAGAGGGGAAAATATTGGCTCAGTGGTATCATAAGGGGATTGGTTGTGAACTAACTGAGCAAATGGAGAACATGAGATTTGACAGTATGCACTAACATAAACTTAGTATGCAAGTAATCATCTACAGGTGCTACCTGACTAATGTCTGGTTAAATCATGACCAAATTAGCTTTCTGATGTATGATCAAACTAGAACTATGCTTGCTTGCACAGATGATCTTTTTTTTTTTACTCAAGTGTGTAAATTCCCACGTGTTTGGATCCCTGCATGTGTGCTCAAAACGTGTTTCCCCGTCTCCTAGGAATCTGCTCGCTGCGTGAAATCTCCCGTCGAGCAGCATATGCCAATGGACGACCCCGACACAATTCCAGAAATGGTAAGCTCCCCTTCCCATGCTGCAGTCTGGAACTGGATCATGGGACTTAGTCTGATATGCTGATTGGGCTCAGGAAATGGCAATGTGGCAAGGAAGCATGCTTTTTGATTGGAGCCTATTTATAGTGTTGTTCAGGCATGTGTTTATCCAACTCATTCAGCTCATTCCAGATGATTTGTCTCCCGCCCCGCCTGCATGTATGGCTTTATTTAGACAAGGATTTTTGGGCTTGATTAGAGAGCACAGCCAAAGAAGCCCTGATTGCTGTGAGGCTTTAATAGATGAACGAGAAAACATTAGGTTGCCAAGAAATCATAAGATGGTGGGTGTGAATATGTAGCATTTGTGCCTGTGTGTGGCGTGTGGGCGTGCGTGTGTGTGTGTGTGTGTGCGTACATGC
The DNA here is from genome assembly GCF_010015445.1 of Perca fluviatilis. Classification (NCBI taxonomy): domain Eukaryota; kingdom Metazoa; phylum Chordata; class Actinopteri; order Perciformes; family Percidae; genus Perca; species Perca fluviatilis. Next base: position 25,290,275 of record NC_053112.1, on the reverse strand, counting down.
ATGTGTGCGCCTGTCTGAGTGGTTGTGGTTAACATCCTGCTGTGCCACAAGGATAATTATGTTCTTTTCACTCTATAAAACAGCCGAAGGGATGTTTTCAAATAGGATTCCATTCTTATTAATTGGATCACCTAGGGCTAGGGAAAACATGAAGAGGAATGTGTGTGTGTATGTGAGAAGAGGGTGATTGCCTTTGTATGTGCGCACATTTTACAGGTGTGAAACTGACACCAGCTGAGGAAGAAGACCTGAGGAAGAGGTGGCAACATGCAGTTGGACAGCGATTTGAAGTTATTGTATGTCTCTCTGTAAATAAAATAAGTATTAGATATAACATGTATAGAAAGACGCTGTCTAAAAATATTAATGTTGTACATACCTAAATACCTAAATTATCATTTTATTTACATGTTATTACCCATTTAAAGAAGAAAAACCCACCTACTTCACAGTGTGATGCCTATACTTACCCTCCACACCTTTCTTACCCACTAAACTTTGCTTCTCTTTATTTGTTTCCCACTGCTCAACTTCACACCACTCTTTTAGGTGTGTCAGGTGGAGCGTTTCAATGAGACAAGTGGCCTCGGCATCAGTCTGGAGGCTCGGGCGGGCCATCACTACCTGTGCTCCGTCTTACCTGAGGGGCCAGTTGGCCAAAGCGGCAAGATCTTCAATGGAGACCAGATATTGGAGGTAACCAACTGATACGGATCCATTCAGCTAATTGCTCCAACTCACCTCATCTAAACCTAATTTAAAGTGGAATAAGATATGATCTGTGAGAGACTGATTATTCTGACACATATGTGGGATGTACGTGATGATTAATGAAAAAGCTCACAGTTCATACCATAGTTTCCTTCATGTTTCTGCCTTTCATTCCAGCAGTTAGTGATAATAACCTGTTCTCATTAACCTTGAATGGGAGGCATATTGCATTTTTAAAGTCTCACACATATCTGAAACACCACCAGTAAACGCCATACATTTTCAAGTACAGCATGAAACAGAAGAAGGTGGGTGTGAGTATGTGTACCTCTGTGCATTTAATAATAATAATAATACATTTAATTTGTAATGCACTTTATATTTACGCAAAATCCCAAAGTGCTACATGATAGTACTAAAAAAAAAAGTAAAAAAAAAAACACATGGAGAGCATGAAAATAAAAATAAATGAATAGAATGACATGAAACAAAAACAATAAGGAAAAGGGGACGAGTTCACTCAAAATCTCTCCTAAAAAAGTGGGTTTTAAGGCCACGTTTAAAAGCATCCATAGTCTGTGGTGTCCTCAGGTGGTCAGGGAGAGCATTCCACAGACTGGGAGCAGCTGAGCAGAAAGCCCAATCTCCCATTGTACGGAGCTTTGTCCTGGGAGGTTTCAAAAAATATGCTGAGGCAGATCGGAGGGTACGTGTTGAGGTCTGTAGGGTAAGGAGTTCCTTGAGGTAGGGGGGAGCTTCACCATGGATGCACTGGTAGGTAAGGAGGGAGACCTTGTACTCAACCCTGAGTGAGACAGGAAGCCAGTGGAGTGATTTAAGGATGGGGGTGATGTGGTCATGTTTGCGCACCCTCAACAGGATCCTAGCAGCGCTAAAATTAATTTGAGCTGGTACTGTAAATTTAGAGCTTTCCCTCTTCCCCCTCCACTGGGCAAGTTCACACGCCGACATGTATCGCTCATCATAATAAGCACTCTAATTTAGTCATGAACACTCATACACAGTCATAGGATGAGAGTTAGACAGACATACATGTACAATAACGTCCAATGCTCAACATTGTTATTTTCATGTGAGAAAATCTTAATATATTGCATCTTTAACCTCTGATAATAAGCACAACGGTGTTTTCTCAGGTATTATTTCAAAAGCCAAAAGTTTGAGTCGGCCAATCACTGACCTTAGGAATATCTATTTTTGAAACACTATATATTTATTGTGTATCTTCCGGACAGGTGAATGGGATCCCTCTCATTGGAGAGACACATAAGGAGGTGGTCAATATTCTAAAGGAGCTGCCGATGCGTGTTTGCCTGGTGTGCTCTCACATTGTACCCCCTGCAATTCCGAACAGTGATGAGGAAGATGACGATGATGTTCATCTCACCCTGAAAGAGCTGCTGGCTGAGTTCAATGACAAGGTGAAGCCACACATTGAAGACCGGATGTATGGAGGGATTAAGCATTTGTGTTTAAATCTATTCCCCTAAAACACTATAAACCACATTAGAATTGTTATACGTCCTCTGCATTTGAAATTACACTCAAAAATGCCACATGCCATGCTCATCTCTTGTAAAAATCAATCTCCTTCCCTTTGTCCTCCCTGTCCTGTGCTTGTCCCAGTTGGACCAGGGTTGTGCTGTTCCCTGTCCTACAGCTGAGGACATCACCAAGCGTGGCGTGCCCCCCATGTCACCTCCTCTGGCCATGTGGGAGAGAGAGGCTCATGTGGTCGAGCTGGAGAAAGGCGAGTCGGGACTGGGCTTCAGTATCCTGGACTACCAGGTCAGAGACATACCCCTGAGCCTTTCTACAAATAGAACAGACTGGAATAGGCTGCAGTCTAAGAATATCAGTGTTGGGTTGGATTGGGTGAAGAAAATTGAGAAGCATGTGGACTTTTTGTATTCTGTATATTTGTGTGCCTTACTTTTTGAGACTGAAAAATGCTCTGTCAGTTTCTGTTTTAAATTGAAAGGTCCCATGGCATGAAATTTTCACTTTATGAGGTTTTTTAACATTAATATGCATTCCCCCAGCCTGGCTATGGTCCCCCAGTGGCTAGAAATGGCAATAGGTGTAAACCGAGCCCTGGGTATCCTGCTCTGCCTTTGAGAAAATGAAAGCTCAGATGGGCCGTTCTGGAATCTTGCTCCTTATGAGGTCATAAGGAGCAAGGTTACCTCCCCTTTCTCTGCTTTGCCCGCCCAGAGAATTTGGCCAAGGCCACACCCCCACCCTCCACCTTGCCCCCCCCTCTCTCCTTCTCAATAGCTACAGACACATAAATGGCACATACTAAGGAAAGCTCATTGTGGGACTGGCTCTAGTGGCTGTAATTCTGCACCAAGGCTGAATTTCAGGAAAGAGACTTCAGATACAGTATTAGGGGACCACTAAGGTCTATATAAAAGCATCCAAAGAGCACCATGTCATGGGACCTTTAAGATTAAAAACACATTTTATCCATAGCAAATATCTGTGTTTAGGCTTTTAAACTATGTAAAGAAATATAAGCTTTACTGCAGCTCTGTGAGACCACCACAATTCACAATGTACAATACTTAATTAATCTCACATTTTTCATGTACATCTTTAGTAAACCATCCTCTCTATCCTTATGTCTAACTCTAGGATCCAGAAGATGCCACTAAAACAGTTCTGGTAATCCGGTCCTTGGTGCCTGGAGGTGTAGCAGATCAAGATGGTCGCCTCCTGCCTGGTGACCGACTCATGTTCGTTAATGAAAGTGACTTGGAAGGCTCCAGCCTGGATTATGCCGTGCACGTCCTGAAGTCCACCGGCTATGGCCCTGTCCGCATTGGAGTTGCCAAACCACTGCCTGTATGTAAAGAGAAGTACATTTAAATACTTAATTTAATTATTAAGGAGGAGTACATTTTTGATTTTTGTGTGGGGCACTTAAGTAAATTTAGTTTAGTTTTTGTGACATGCAATCTTTACCCAAACTAGTATAAACTGCACAATTTGAAGTGGGTGATATGGATAATATCCTCATCTCGATATATGTTATTTTATGTTGCAAAGTACATTTTCTTGAAAATCGAATGAGAAACTGTTTATGGATCAAATAACTTGACAGAAAGATCTGTTTTTGGCTCATTCAGCAAATTAAAAACCTTCAAAATCAAGGTGCTTTATTACAATAATGCATACAAACATAAAAACACAAAAAATTCACAAATTCACTACCGAATTCCTAAGGACTTCCTGTTCATTGCCTGGCCGAGAGTTATTAAAGAGATATGGTATAAATGGCACTGTATGGCAACGTCTGACAGTAGACACATTTATTTTGTCATACAGTATATCATCATATCATGGGCTGCAGGATATGTACGCATACATTCAAAAGTGGATTTTTCTTTCAGGATTCTTTACCAAAATGATTTGAAAAGACATTAATTTCTACATATATGCAGGACACTTACTTAAATGCATGTTTTGCTTGAGAGTACAGTATTTCTTCTCCTTTTTGTTGTGGACTGTGGCTTAGTAACAATCAACAGAGAATCCAGTTACAGGCCGTCTGAATTTTTAATGCAGCTGAGAGATGCACACAATGCTCGACCACACTACAGATGGAGAGAGAAGGGGAAAGGAGAAGAGGGTGTCTAATTTACAGTCACCTTCTTTAGCCTGTTTGCTTCTGTTTGAATTTACTCACTTTTAAGCACATAGGCAGGTTTGTTTTTTTCAAACTCCTTAATTTCAGTTTTGGATTTTTTTTATTTGCAGCTGGAACTGTGTGGTGGATTAACACCCATCTCAGAGAGGAGCCTTCGGGTTTCCTGTGATGACCCTGAAAGCCACTCTCAGATCAGCCAGCTAGCAGAGGCTAACACCAACACTTGCAACTCTGAGGGCAACCGCATCACCCAGCCGTGCTACACTACAACGGTATGTCATACAACACAAAATGAACATAAGTTCAAATTTGTTGATATTGCTGGACATACGTTTTGCTCACTTTCTAGCTTTTGTGGTTAGATAAACAGTAGAACTTTGGTCCAAGGGAGAGTTTTTCTCTTACATTCGGTTTGCCAAAAAGTTATGTTAGGTGCTATACTACAGAATTGTTTAATTCTGTTGTAATTTTGGTTTCTTTACAGCACCAGTTCTGTGTATTCTGTGTGCAGAACATAGATCTGAAATAAGTAGAATTGTCAGTGCTTGAAATTCAAATTTCTAAATATAAACTCACTTGTATGTTGTATAATCATGCACAATTGTCTAACAGGATTCTTGCAAATGAGCATTTGCTTAGCAGGAAACATCTTTACAGTGACAGTAACAGTAACACTGTAGCTGTCTGAATCTTGTAGTCCATCGCACAGGAAGCATTGCTCATTACCATGCAAACCTGAGATTCTGTGGGTAGCCATTTTAGATTCTCTAAAGGAGATTACCATGACAGTGTTTGTTTTCTCTGTTCACGTTCTATATTGGGGAGCTTAGAGCCAGCTGTATCAGTATCACTGGGTCAGGTATAGAGAAAGTGCTCAGTGTCAAAGACTTGTTCCTCCATTGTTGCCTCAACTCAATCCTATTGAGGCAGCATTTTGTACTTGCTTTTGCTTAGTTACCAACAACTGCCTCTCAATGAAAAGTTCTTACTGCTTGCACGACACTGGCACCTGATCTAGCACAAGGGCATACACTACTTCCACAATGTATCCCACACACACACACACACACACACACACACACACACACACACACACACACACACACACACACACACACACACACACACACACGATAACCAGAGCAGCAAGTGTCAGTGTGTTCTCATCAAAGACATGCTTGTTGCAAAGGTAGCTTCAGAACTTCATTGCTGATTGTACTTTCTGTGAAGGTTCAAAGACAATTTCCTCGTTGCCCTTTTTCTTTGTGAAGTGCCCGGGGGGACCAAAGAAGTTTGCCTTTCTGCATGTTTTACATCTCAGAAGTACTCCGAAGGCCTTCACCCCGGAGAGTTAATAGTTGTTTAAAATCATTTGTGTCACATCAGAAATCTGATTGTCGTGATGATAGTAGCTCAGGACTTTAGTGCCAGGTTATGTTTGCAATGTGGGTTACTTTTTTAGAAGTTGTAAGATTTGCTCCATGTACAATAATGTGCGCCAAAGCTGATGATGAAGGAAATTTGCAATGAAATCATGGCTCTTGGGATGGCAATGTCTGTTTGTCAGGCGGTTGGTTGGTCCACCACTTTGTTCCAGACCGAAGTATCTCAACAGATATTGGATTAATGTATTATATCTAGCGCCCCACTAGGTTGATATTTGTGGTTTAGAGTGAAATATCTTGATAAAATAAGAGTAAGGGCGTTTTCACACATACCTCGTTTGGTCCGGAATTTCAGACTTTTTAGTTTGATCCGAACCAAAATTACAGGTGTGAGACCTCCCCCGGACCACGGTCCGGATCAAAAGACCAAATTTTGGTCCGATAAAAAGAGGTGGTCTCGGTCCGGACCAAACTGAACCATGGTCCGGTTCGTTTGTAGTGTGAAAGCATTTTTTGGATGGTTCGGACTTTCGGACCAAATACAAGAAGCTCTGGCAGGCTCCCCTTGTGTTACAAGACCGGGGAAGCTCCCTTAAGGAACAGCTCGGTGCTTAGTGAGAGAGAGAGAGAGAGAGAGTGACGGTGAATGCGCTCAAAGAAGACAGCTGTCGGCTATCAGAGCAGAGAATACATCAGCAGTTTATTTGTTAAGTGGTAGTAAATGTACAGTGTAGGTTTCAGTTTGTCTCTGAATAAATGCTCCAGAAAGAAAGTTCCCGTATCTTGCATCTCAACATCACAACAAAAGGGGAGAGCAGCAGTCAGTTGAAAAAACTCCGACACAGAGAGAGGGACGGGGATGCCCGCCTACAAACCAATCAATTATAATTATCTGGAGACGCAGCTCACGTATGTGATGACGGCAGGACGTAGTTTTGTCACAACAATGACAATGTAACAATGACAATGTAACAAAAACATGAACCTTGGTCCGGACCTTGGTTCGGACTTTCATGTGTGAAAACGCCCTAAGAGTCTACAGCCATGCTAGCGGCTCTGTGAGGCTATACTTACCCACAGCAGTGCTTTGAGATACATGCTAACATCAGCTTGCTAACTCGCTTACAATGACAATGGTAACAAGCTGATGCTTGGCAGGTATAACGTTTAGCATGTTCGCCATATTACATGTGCTAATTAGCAAGAAACACAAAGTACAGCTGAAGCTATAGAGCTAGAATTAACGTCAGAGGATCCCCACAGTCATTGGAAAATATCCTCTGGGGACCATGAATATCTGTAGAAAATGTCATGACAATCCACCCAATAGTTGTGTATTTGTAACCCCTCCCCTTATTCTCTTACTCACTCATGCCCTCTGTCGACTATCTTATAGGAAAACCGGCTACGTCATCGTTTCGGCATCATGGAAGACGAAGATAGGCAGAAAGCGCCGCTTCCACCGCCCCGCACCAGCTTTGAGAGGACAATCACTGTTGTCCGGGGCAACCGTGGCCTTGGTATGTTCTCCGTCTTTCTCATGGTGATGGTGTCTTGGTGTGTGTACGTCGCTGGCATGGCAGTAATGACACTAATTGGCGGTGGTGATGACGACTGCCCTGAAGAGGAGTTGTGAAGTGATGTACTGTACTCCTAATCCCTGAGAGAGGAGATGATTACTGTGCGTGTGTGTGTGCGTTTTTGTCTGAGAGGCTAGTATGGGGGTGTGTGTATGGTCATATTAATGTGAGATAATATTAGGAAATAATATTAAAACCAATGAGTAAATATTAATTTGAATGCTGATCTAAATATATTTGTTTTATACTCCAGTGTTGAGAGTACATTGGTTATTCAAACATGACAGGGAGGAAACAACAGGGTGTAATGCGCTCCTGCACTTTCTCCTAAGGGCACTGTGCAAAGCATAAGGAAACCAACTCATTTGTATTCTGGAAACATGTTCTAATAAGCCTCCACACTACTTGTGTGTGTGAAAGTTTAAAATTATGTAAATGTTCATAAGTAGCGAAAATCAAGGTCCAAACCTACAGTCTGTGTTACTACTTTGGTTTTTATCTGTTTAAAATATTGTAGGTCATCATGCTGAGATATTTAATGTAGCATGGTTTTCTGGATATCCAAATGTGGAGGGTATACAGATGTTCTGTGTTTTGTGTTAATTTAATGTATTCCAATTTGAAGCAAAGCTTCAGCTTGTGCAGAGTTATGGTCTGTATCTGTAAGGCCCGAATACTGGGGATTTTTTATGAGCAATATACATGTAGTACAATATCTATTTGCACTACTTTACACTCTTCCTATTATTAGGTGCCATGTACAATTCTATCCATTGTGCAACAATGACTTCATGCCCAGTTTTGGAGATGAGACATGCTAACGTACAGTACGTACAGCGTATGGTTGGTTTGTACTGCAAGGACTGTATGGCTTTTAGAGCAGGTTGTTAAAGAAGGTTTAATGGACTAAAATGAGGTCTTTTTTTCTTGCCTTGCTCGTTTAAAACATGAATATATGCAGCCTAGTTAGACGTCTTTGTTTATTCTTGAATGGTGTGAACCGTTTGCACTTACTGTAAGTTTGTGGTACCATAAAGAAGTTTTGTTGAGGTCAAAACAAATGGATTTTCATATGGAAATTGTCATGTGGGAATTATTATTAAAAGTTGTTGTTGCAAGTTTGTAATAGAAACATGTATTTTGATGCCGTGTTGTAGTAACTTAACACCCTCAGATTTTGAGACATTCATCATTGTTACTTCAGACTTCCTCTCATGTCTTTGAAATGTGTGACTTCTGTTTGTCTTGTCAGCGTCAGTAGCTGTGTCTTCAATCAACTGTATTCCAGGCACTATGATTGTATTGTAATTTGAATGTAATACAAAAATCAATAAACTATTTATTTGATCAAAAAAAGCACAAAGTCATTTCTTTGACCAACTTCAAATTATGTACGACCATAGTGTTGTGGATGTGCATAGTCCTCCATTAGATAGCAATGTAGTATGCAGGTGCCATAGAGTATACTTCCTAATTAGTTGTTGCCTTCCCTGTCTGCAGTATGTGTATGTGTGTGCATGAGGTGTGCACGTATGTGTGTGAAGCACGATTTACCTGCTTCTGCCTTTTTGCATTAATGAAGTTTGTGTAATCCGCCTAGTGTCCGGTTTGATAATACCAAAGTCAGGTGTTGCAACTGGCATGTGTTACTTCTTGAGCCACCTGTGCCCTCTGCCCTATGTGGGTGTGTGGGATTGTGTTTGTGCACCTTATGCGAGTGTGACTGTGAAGGAGGATGCCGTGTAAATGTCAAGCATGTGTAGCCATGTTTGTGTGCTAATCTGCCTAGTGTCTGTCTTGATTATGCTGATTATGCCACAGTCAGGTGTTTGTTTGGGCGACTGTCTGTCTGTTTGGCATGCATTCAAAGCAGCCTTAGCCAACCCTTCACTCACCTATGCTCATGTGTGTGTGTTTGTGTGTGCGTGTTGGCAGGGATGTCGGTGAGTGCTATCAAAGACGGCACAGGCATGCTGGTGCGCAGTGTGGTCCAGGGGGGCTCTGTTAGCCAGGATGGCAGGTTGGTGGTCGGGGACGCCATCTTGGCCATCAACGGAGAACCTACCTCCAATCTGACCAACGCCAGGGCCAGAGCCACGCTCCGCAGGCACTCTGTCATAGGGCCAGAGATGAGGTGAGGAGCCAGTCACTGTCCAACAGCATTGCAAGATGTAGAGAGTTTTGTTCTGGGCTGAAAAAAAGAACAGGTGATGCTTACTGTTAATGTCATGCACAACTCTTTGAAAGCATCTACTGGCATTTCTCACTTACATCACCGAGTTCCCTCTGAATCACCTGTTCTCAATAATCCTCAGTCTGTATCCAGAAACACTGGGTGGCTGGATGTGCAACACTGTGTGCGTCACCCTCTTTACAAGTGGCTCAAGTGCTGCTTCACATTTCTTAATTGTTGTGTAGAGAAAGACCTTTGGCTCTGACGCGCCACATTACATTATCAAGTACAGCCACAGCAGTACGTGTTTTGCTAATTTACACAGTAGCAGGACAGGATTTCTGTTGTTGTTCTGTTTGAAAAAATTACAAGCAAATGTTAACAGAATTATTATGGGCCGTTTTTACTGGATGCAGTGCTGTTATGAGGCCTTTTGACTTGACATGGTAGTAAAAGCACAGGTGTTACTATTAACATTAATGATGGCTTAATTCTAGTGCTCCCCCGTCATAACTGTGTGCCAGTGATAAGGACCCTAAAAACAAAGCAGCCAAATAAAAGTCAGACATCATTAATTTCATTGTTTACACCTGTGCTTTTCCTTCCGTGACGTGTCAAAATGCCTTCTGTGAAAAAGACCCTGCACACCCAGACAGGTGTTTTCACTTATTCTGGCTAATTAGACATCTGCTGAGACTGAAGTTGGGCAGAACTTTGTTGGATTGACATGAGATCACAAAGCCAAATGATAAAAGTGTAACTCTACAAGCCGAAAAGGTGTGATAAAACCAATAGGAGGGTGAGAGAAATTTCAACAAGCACAGTTTGTACATGGCCACACAGTCCTTCAGAAGAGGTCTAATCTGGCACAATAAGTGAAAAAAAACCTGTGTGACATACAGGAAACTCACAAAATGGAGTTTTATTATATGGGACACATTTTATCACTCTAACTCTACATCATTACGCAGAAAACCTCATGACTAGGGCTTCAGTATCTCTTGAATAATGAGTTCATCTTAACAGGTGCCATAATCTGCCCTATTCTAAATATTTGCTATTGTTTCATATTTAGGGTCCCCATATTTATTCGTGCCTTACAAAATCAGTTTCTGCTTTGGAGAAGCCAGTCTTGACTTAATATTAGAAAACAATAAGCTATCACAGGAAGTGAACTGCTTTTAAAAGCAATTAAAAGAACAGATTTGATGATGATTCCCAATGTCCTACACACCCAATGATGATCATCTTCTTAATCCAATGCATTTCTAACTGTGCCACAGGAGTGCTGCATCCCCCTAGCACAAAATGCATGGGAACAATTCATTGACATATTGAAGTGTGTGACATTAAAAAGAAAAAAGAAATTACATGTTTAAGTAATATTATCTTCCTTATCTCTTTATATAATCCATTTTGAGCTGAATTTTATGACTTTTTTTGTGTAACTGCACATCACTCAAATGTAACCTGTCACCACGGTTACTAACCTACACAAAACAAAATTAATTGTGTAGGTTATAATGTAGCCGATAGTGTTTGGCTAAAATGTAACACGTACAGTATATGGCATCCTTGCTATTTCTAAATTTCTAAGACTGTAGTCGTAAGAACTTTCTGACATGACAATGGGCTCAGTGGCCACAACATTTGACACAAAACAAGGCCCTGCATTGGGCCCAGCAGTAAAGTAGGACAAACATGTGGCACATTTAAAACAGATTCTAGTCAGTTATATAGCACAGTTATTTATTGACATTCATATGCACTTTCCCTCATGTCATAGTTTAAACACGTCTTTGCTTGAAAAACGAGAAAATCAGAGTTCTTAGTTTAGAGAGAATGTAGAAAGGTCCTTTGGGAAACAATCAACCACTGGAAGAAAAAAGTAATTTAAAATTGCTCACATTTTCTAGATCTTCCTATGCAGATCTTGACAGTCTGTGTGACTCGAATGAGTGAGTATATGTACATCATAAATATAAATATGTGCTCCCAGCAGTCACAAACATGACTTTCACTGCATCATCACATGTAAACGATCTCATCTCACTTTGGTTCTCCATTAACGCCTTGTTTTTGACACTGCAGTCATAGTTGACTGAGGCTCTGCAGTCATGTTAAATTAGATTAGATTAGATGATGAAATTGTAAAGATTGCCTGAGGCTAAATTGGGTAAATTATTACTTGTTCTAACCTCAGCAGTTATGGCTCCACATTGACAATGCTTGTTTGGCTGATTGGAGATGTGCCCCACCTCCACCACCGTGCTGCCCTGCAAAACACCCACTCACTCTCTCTTAACCTCTCTGTCTCGTTCTCCCTCTATCTCTTGCTTTAACACGCACACACATAAATACACACACACACACACACACACACACACACACACACTAATGCACACACATACACAGCCTTTCAATGGTCTAACCTCCAAAAACACATTTTTCCTGCTCTGGGAAATATCTCTGAATAATTCATTGCTCATCTCACCTTGAACAGTGCGCTTCTGAATAAAAAAGCATTTTAAAGAGCCTCTCATAGATGCACACCACAATATACACACAGATGAACACACATGCATTCTGTCTTCCTTTAACACATGCACGCACGCACGCACGCACGCACGCACACCCACACACACACACACACACACACACACACACACATACACACACAAACACACATAACACTCACCCGCACACACATGCTCACACTGCCTCTTCCTGACAGCACTACAGACAAACTAACAGATAGTGGAGGCAGATGAGTTGCTTTGGCAGCCTCAGAATAGTCAGACATAGTAGGGTGAGGGCTTGTCACTATCAAACTAGCTCTGTTGAGACACGACAGGCTGTCCACATGGCTCAGTCACAACAGCTTAGCGTGGAAGGTCTCCATATTCAATCTGCCACCACGAGTGGAACTTTCAGGGGAATCAAACAGCATGTCTACTGGTAGCGTCACACAAGAATGGAAGTGTGTGTGTGTGTGTGTGTGTGTGTGTGTGTGTGTGTGTGTGTGTGTGTGTGTGTGTGTGTGTGTGTGTGTGGTCTGTGTGTGTGTGTGTGTGTGTGAGTGTGTGTGTGTGTGTGTGTGTGTGTGGGGGTTTAATGATGTCCTTGACACTTTACTTAAATTCCATCATTTACGCCATAGTTTAGATAGATCCAGGCTCATGCAAGACACGTTTTCTTATTATAAATGTTGTGTTTCAGAAACTCTTGGAACTGTCTTGAATCAGAAGTGCATAATTTAGTTACATTGAAATATACATTTAGTCACAATTTCTTTTCCATTTTTTCTTTTCATCTTATGTCTCAGCTGCAGCACAAGCAATGCTAATGGAGTGGGGCACATATATAATTTTAGAGCACTTAAAGTGGCTATATGTAACTTTCAGTTTGTGTTGATTTTAGCAACCGCTTTGGACAAAAGCAGTAGTGATTTACCACACCTGCTGTCATAAAGATCTTTTCTTTATGGTGCTGTATTACCGAGTTAGCGTTACCGGTAGGTCATATAGTTGCGATGAATGTTTAGCTCAGACAGAAAATCATTCATTTACAGCAAGATAATGTGTTACAGATGCATCGTTTCATTTCAAGTGTTGCATACGGTAATTTATCCTGGATGTATCGTGAGCTAAACCGGGTATCACTGTCACAGTGTCATGAGCCAGAGCATTTTGTAATAATAACTTAGATTAATATAGTGCATTTCATGAAACCAAAGGCCAGGATGAAACCCAAGGATGCTTTACACAAGTACAGAGGGACAAGGGAAAAGAAAATAGGCGAACACATACACAGACTGGAAAGAAATAAAACCGGGTGCTAAATGGAAGGGGGACGTAATTTAATGTAGGCCACATCTCGCATTTTAAGTTATTTTATGAATGAAATAGACATATAACATACCTGAGGGCCAATTCGGGGTCGGTTTTGAATTATTTACAATCCCGTAATTGTCTCCATCTGTTGAAACCGCAACCGTAGGCTGTCACTTTCCCTTTTGTCGTTTGCTGTTACAGGTCATTTATGATCATCGGATGAAAAATTACATAGTTTCAGAAACATTAAAAAGGTCCATTTAGTCACTTTAAAAACATTTGACATCCAAGACAGCCATCTTAAAGTTAATGGTTGTTTAATGATTGTTTTTTTAGGACTTAGATTTGAAAAGAACAAGTCCATTATTAATAGCTAATCGGTTACTAATGATGATTATAATTATTTAGCGTTATTAAACATTGCTTGAGGTGCTTTTAGATTCCCTTCTCTTATTTAGTGATGCATAATTGTTATGGTTAGAAACTGTCTAATTATTAAAATCCAGTAATTTGCCTGATGGATATAAGTTATTACTACCTGAACTTAACCTTAACTAATTTTTGTTTTTGTATTAACTACCAAACAGATTAAAGCATCAACATTTTTGAAAGTATGCTCATTTGCTTTCTTGCCGAGAATTAGCCGAGAAGATTGATACCACTTTCATTCATCCTCATGGTGACAACAAGACTCCAGGAATTGACCACACCCGGCCAAGAAATAGTCCCACACATAAATTCACAAAAACAAGATACAATGTGTTAATTTGTGAAATGCTTTGCTGGTGCTAGTAGGCAGATTTGTGTACCTTTGTACAGAGCTAGTTCACCCTGTGTACAGTCTTTTTGCTAAACTAAGCTAATTGGCTGCTAGTTGTAGCTTCATATTTACAGTACAGACATGAGAGTGGTATCATCTAACTTTTGATAAGAAGGTGAATGAAATCATCTTCCAAAATGTCAGACTATTCCTTTAATCCACCATTCAAGTACCATGTCATTTGTCTCGTTCCTCAGCATCATATTAGTCATTGTTTGGTGCTGAAAGTAAAAAAAATGTGCAGATGTGCAGCAAAACTTAAGTCATATATATATTTATAAAATGTTTTCACCTCTCCCCCCATTTCTTTTCCCATGTTCCCCTACCCTTAGCATAACCTATGTCCCGGCCCATCAGGTGGACGAGTACCGTACCCATCTGTGTTTACCCCCTCTGGCATCCATGGCAGCAGGCACCTCTTCCTCACCCACCCCACCAACCCCTTCTCCAGAACCTGCTGTGGCCCAGGCAAGATCACCTGGTCCAGTCAGAGCTGCAGCTCCAACTTCAGTTTCATCCACCCTCAAACCCTCTGCTTCAGTCAAATTTCAAGCCGCAGCTTCAGATCCAGCAGAAGTCAGAGCCTCTGCTCCATCCAAAGCTCCATTCAAAGGTCCAGCTGTAGTCCATACCATCACCCCGGCCCCAGACTCAAGGTAATGTAAGATCCAGAGGTCTCAGACTATTATTTATGGTCACCTAATCCGTACTCAGGCCCCAAAGTGCAATATAAACCTGTCTCAGGGTTTATTAGACTTCAAGGCTCCAGCTTTATTGCATGTTGATATTTTTTCTACAGAGAATTCAAGCTATGAAACACATTCTATACATTCT
Source organism: Perca fluviatilis (assembly GCF_010015445.1). Taxonomy (NCBI): domain Eukaryota; kingdom Metazoa; phylum Chordata; class Actinopteri; order Perciformes; family Percidae; genus Perca; species Perca fluviatilis. The sequence goes on along the minus strand of NC_053112.1, from coordinate 25,275,266 downwards.
GCCTGTTGTGGGTTCTGCAGCTAGGGTTTTCTTACTGTGACACATTTCAGTCATACTAATGATCTGAGGTATTGTCTGGCACTTTAATTAACCGTATCCATGAAGGAAACAATGTATTTCAGTATGCAACAAGCTCAGTTTGAGTCCCTTCCAGTCCCTATTTTATCCTCTCCATTCTTCTCTGTGGTAAAGGCAAAAGCTTCTCTGAATGTTGAATCTCTGAGTTATATTTAGCTGTTCGCTTATGGATCTCAGTGCTGACTGTCAGCGAAAATGAATTGTTTCGCTTCTGTCTAACCCTGCTTTCGCTCCATCTTCTTGCCTCTGCCTTTCTCCTCCCTCCCTCTCTCCCATTTCTCTCTGCAGCCTTTTCTTCACTCTTATCTTTCGATACATTGTCTTTGTCTCTTTCTCTGCTAGACTTGACTCTGTGTCTACATCTGTCTCTCATCTCTCATTCTTTCTGGTCTTCTTCTTTTTACCTTATTTTCCCTCTTCCCCCTGCCTTGGTCCCCCTCTCCCGGCCGCTCTCTTTCAGCCCTGGTGGAACCATTTGTTCTGCCCTCTTCTGTAACTTAACTGGCTATAGGCTCCTGCTGCGCAGATAGCACCACTATCACTCACCTCCATGGGCTTATTACAGCCCTCCACCGATAAATATATTCATGAAAAATTCTCTACCTCTTTCTTTCTTTTTTTCACAAACACACACACACACACACACACACATATATATATATATATATATATATATATACACACACACACACACAGTGTATACAGTATACATACAGAGATAATATATATATATAATGTGATGTGTTAACACACACACATAAAGACACTATCTCACTGTAACCTCACTGGCTTAAAATGTGTATTTTCAGGTCTATTTTCACATAAAGCAGTGCATCTTCTCAAGGCCTGCCAGTGTAAATCGCTATTGGCCATGTGTCACTGTGTGTCAGGACTTGAAAAAATAACAAAGTACAGATACCTTGTTATCTGCAGCAATTCTGCTAGTATGTATTCATTTTAATTGCAAATGCTTGTCACAATTTTCCTCAAAGTGATGTCTTGTTTTATTTTACCCACTGACTAAAACCGAAGGCATTTCGATTACAGAAATGACAATGACAGAAAACAGAGAAAAGCAACAAATCCTCACATCTGAGAGGCTGAAATAACAGAACATTTGGCATTTTTCTTGATAATTAACTTAAGCATTTAATCAATTAACAAAATGTTTACAAACTAATTTTCTGTAAATCAACTTATTGATCAATTGAATAATTTAATTTGTTCTAAATAAAACTGAAAAAATATAATATTTTGAGCACAGCCAATGATGTACATAATCATCAGGTTTTCCATTCAACATCACACACTGATTCAATATTATTTCTGTTTGCATGTTTTCTCACCATCAGTTGGCAGATTCCAAAATCTCAACCTCACAATAAGAAGGAGGAAGGAAAAGAAGATGGAGAGATTGTGAAGGAGAAAAAGCATAAGAGTAGTGCAGGTGGGAAAGTACCACACCTGGAGGTGGAGATAAAGGTGGACGGTAAAGAGGAGGGAGAAGAGGAGCTTTATTCTCATGCCACAGTTTCTTGGGATCAACCTAGAAGGTTAGTTAATCAGTGATGTACAGTACAGTAAGTAACAATGTCCTTTTTTGCCTTTAGTTTTTTTTTTTTCAGATTTTCCATTTTCTGCCTTTTTTTCAAAACTCTGCCCATGATGCCCTTTATCCTCTCTCTGCCAGAGAAGGCTTAGCAAAATCCAAGTGTGCTCAGGTTATGTTCACAGCAGGGGTAGATCGGCACAGCGCAGACTCAACATGCTCATATTTCTTAGGCCCAGAGAAACCGACTACTTTCACAACCTGTATTTATCACATTTACGACTGCATCCCACTTGGGTAAATCACATAAGCCACACTGCATGCAAAGACCAGCTTTTGTGTCTCTCCCTGGCAGATATAATATTCTATTGTTTTGACTCTTGTGCATTTTTGCAGTAATGTTTCAAACAAAGTAGATCCTCATCAGGTATACAGAGGACATGCATTCATCATCAGCATATCCATAAACATGTGTGGATGTTCCTTGTATCCTGCTTTGTGTCCCAGTGTGCGGCTGACTCGAGCGCCAGGCCAGTCCCTGGGTATCAGCATAATGGGAGGCAGAGGCATGGGCCGGAGACTGAGCAGTGGAGAGATGATGAGGGGAGTCTTCATCAAGCACATCAGCCCCGACAGCCCAGCAGCACATAATGGCACCCTCCGGACTGGAGACAGGATACTAGAGGTGTGTGTGTGTGTGTGTGTGTGTGTGTGTGTGTGTGTGTGTGTGTGTGTGTGTGTGTGTGTGTGTGTGTGTGAGTGTGTAAGAGTCCGTGAGTGGTAGAGAAACTGAAAAGTGGCAAAAAAATGGATTGTGTGTGTTTGCTGCATGAGCATGTGTTCATACACTGTATGATGTATAATGTGTGTGTATTGAGGTCAAATGGGATTTACAGGATTATTGTGGCTCCTTGATTTTTTTTTTTAGGTAATTTCACAAGATTAGCCTAATGTCTTTACGTTCAGTCATTACTGTGTGTGTGTGTGCGTGTATGTGTGTGTGTGTGTGTGTGTGTGTGTGTGTGTGTGTGTGTGTGTGTGTGTGTGTGTGTGTGTGTGTGTGTGTGTGTGTGTGTGTGTGTGTGTGTTGACTTGGCCAAGGTGTGTGGTGTGAACCTAAGAGATGCCAGCCATGAGCAGGCAGTGGAGGCCATCCGCAGGGCTGGAGACTCTGTGGTCTTCCTGGTGCAGTCTGAACAGCACAGATCTCAGGTAGGCTACTGCATCTCAGAAAACAGGAAAAATCAACACATTTCTACCATGCAATGACACCCTACCAAATGGCGTGCAATGACATGCAAAAAGCTAAGAATATGTTGTGATAACACGCAAAATTACTTGTTATTAATACACCATTTAATGATACCACACTGTTCTGGGAGAGCAAATTTCATTTGTATGAATGGGTTTTAATTTTTCAGATGAGAACTTAGATTTTCTGTCTCTTCTTTGTCACAAAAAAATATTATTCAAGTTATATGCTTTCTATGGTTTGCTTTATGCACTTATAGTATTACAAGTGCCATGTTGTTATGTTTGTCGGAACATTACTGCATCTTATAGATGAAATGAAAGAAAGTGTGAAACTTTTGGCAGGGATGTGTAACATGTTCATATATGTGTCCTTGTGCACACAAACAAACAAAATAGGGAACCACTCACAAAACATTTCTACTGGCTTAGAAATACACTGTGCAATGCATATTCAGTATATACATTACATTGTGTAGCATGTCAGTCCCTTGAGGCCTTAGATTCTTTCACACTGAATCTCAATACTTTTATATTATACTCATAATAAATGCAAAGAGAAGGTGCAGTGTATATTCTGTTGGTCTACTCCATCAGAAGTTTTAACAATGTTGTGCGTAGGAGTTTTTCAGCATTACAATATGATGTCCTCTGGACACAAAGCATATTGAACACAATTATCTTTGACCGAAACTATACACATATACAGTATATATATACACATAACATCCATCATTTGAAGCATCTGCAGTACGGATATTTATTTGTCTTCTTGTGTTTCGCCCACAGTCTCCTATGCTTACCAACCATGAGAGACTAACTCTGCAGTCCAACTCACACAGCAGCAAGGTAACACTGGCATACTAGATACGTTGAGCTTCACACTGCTGTTTTCTCTTTAAAAGAGATAAATGCGATGTAAAATCTATTGTATAGCATAGAAAATGATATGCACGGAAGTCAAGTCAAAAAGCGGTAGTTTCTTGTTTGTGTTTTGAAGGTTGTGACTGCTACTTTAGATTTCATTGGAACAGATAACAAGCTGTAAAAAACATTTTTCTCAGTTTCTGTTCCCACACAGTTACTGATGTTTGGCTATCTATGGTTGTAGTGAATAGAAAATGTTATGTGTACACTATATTATATATAGAGTGATGAGTCATACACCTACATTGGTATCGGTAAAAAGAATGAAGGGGCTTTAAAGGGTTTTTTGAGAGGCAGATTGCTGTTTTGGTGGTGATGTGTATAAGACTATATCTGTGTTTCCCCTCCTGATCGTAGGAACCAGAGACTCTCAGTCTGTTCCTTAGTCTTTCCCCTACAAACCCCTTCACTCCCACTCCCTTTAAGGTTGGTACATTGTTGTGTGTGTGTGTGTGTGTTTACGTGTGTTATCATGGGTATGCAGCATCTTAAAAACAGCCTTGCATTAGCATTTGCGCTAAGCCAACTTTCAAAAACTTAATTAACGTGCATATTTATAGATAGAACGCTTGTAGTTCAAAGTCCCTCGCAGCTACCTTGTTTGTTTAAACCCTTTGTTTTTTATCTTTGGTGGAGATGTATAACTCTCTAAATAGACAGTGCATCCTTTTGAAGTTATATTTCCATGCACTTGTAAGTTGGTTACAAAATAATGCATGATTCTGGTCATCTTTCATGTTATTTTTAGCTGACATTAAAACTGTGTTCATTAATTCATCCTGTTCGTCAGTTTTTCCCCACTGCTACATCAAGCACACTGAACAAGCCTCAGGGGTAGTCCAACTCATGCCTGAAGGACCCCTGAGGCATTTCCAACTCTGCCTGTTCAATAATGCAAAACTTCTCCCAAGGTACCTTCGCCAACATCTGATAGAACGAATAGGAGAAGCCCCATAACTGTCGCAACACCAATCACGATGGCAGCTGAAGATGAGGGCGATACTGGCAGGAGTAAGTCTGCATCATAAAGACGTCACACAGACTTACACAGGGATGCTTTAAAGCCCCCAGGAAAAGGAGCTGTGTGGCGATTTTAGTGTAGTAGCCACCTTTACACAGTGCAGATCACACGCTGGCCTCTGGCCCGGAGAGAATTTGTGCTATACACTTCCATTACAAAAGAAACGCTGTAATACTCAAATAAAAAAAAATGTCAGGAGTCTCAGAATCATTTAGAAATTACTCTTTGAATGATCACATTTTAGAAATGTATTTTCAACGTCCATTACTTTTTCAGAAGAGAACTGAGATTGTCAGTCTCTTCTTTGGCAAAACAAATTGTATCCAAGTTGTGTGCTTTCTTTGGTTTGCTTTAAGCACTTACAGTATTAAAAGTGCCCTTTGGAGTTTTCTTGTAAACAAACAAAGTTTCTGTTAGCAGTCAGTGTTACTAATCAAACTGCATTCGGGTTGGTATCCTTGAGGTCTAACAAATGTGTTGAATATATTTATTTCCTCATAAAACATTTTTGAATGCAGATTTTCCTTAAAAGTTTGAAACCTGCATTGCTTTACATCCATGTCCACGTGTTCTTCACTGCTTTTGTTGGCATATTGTTATGTTTGTTGGAACATTACTGCATCCTATAGATGAAATGAAATAGTGTGAAACTGTTGCCAGGAATGTTTAACATGCTCATATGTTTCCTTGTGCACATTCACATGAACAAACAAAATAGGGAACCACTCAAAAAAACATTGATCCATAGCGCTACAAAAACTCCATAGGGTACCTTTGAGGGAGTCTATGTGACAATGCTTACTTTTGCACACAAGTCAATACACACAGATATAGACATACACACAGACAAATCGCGGCATCACACACTCACAAGCTCCTTAAGGGTGTAATGCTTCCTCGCTACAGGTATTGTATTGTACATGAAGTGTCAGTCATAACATTTAGCATCCCACACTTTTTCTGGCTTACCCAGCATATTCTCTTTGTTAACTCTTGTCTCTCCTAGAAAAGATGCTTCAGCGTTATGGTAGCCTATCCGGGAAGCTCCATATGATTGAGCTGGAGAAGGACCCTGAGGCTCAAGGCCTGGGAATCAGCCTCTCAGGGAACAAGGATGGTTCCAGGGCCCGCATGAGTGTCCACGTGGCGGATATAGACCCTCAAGGACCTGCTGGTTTAGATGGGAGAATACGGGTTGGAGACGAGCTACTGGAGGTGAGGAAGAAATGGGAACAGTAAGGGAGTTAGGAGGGTTGAGATTAACAAATGGGTGAGTTTTTAGGGGGGCAAGAGGGGTTGGAGTCCAAGAGAGAGACATAATATGAGAGTCAAAATTGAGAGCAGCAGAAAGGGAGCAGTGGGTAGGAGGCATGGATGAGTAGAGAGCGTTGAGTGCCTGCAAAGTAGATTTATCAGACGAATTACCATTTGAAGGATGGTTGGTGCTGGGCTGAATTCTCGCGATGAGCAACTGTGTAATAGAGAAGATGAGGAAAATGGAGGTAGAGGAGGGGCTGACAGCTGAGAGGGGGAGGGGAGTCAGAAGAAGATGGCAGAAAGGCAGATTTATGTGGAACTGGATTTGATAAAGATTGCTAAGGTTGTACATGATGCGATTTTTCTTCCAGATCAATGGTCAGATCTTGTACGGCCGGAGTCACCAAAACGCCTCCGCCATCATCAATAACACTCCATCGAAAGTCAAGATAATTCTCATCAGGTAACATGTAAAGTGATTTTCTGGTGACATTTGCATTTCTCCCAAACTTAACAGGATACATGTGTTTGATGACCAGCTCAGGGATAACACCAGATTTGGTTTTGTTTTGCTAGGAATAAAGCAGCTCTGGGTCAAACAGCACATGGATCCACAACAGAGTGCAAGGACACAGGCACTGACTCCCAGATAGACTCTGCACAGCGTGGAGGATTATCCACAGACATCCAGCACATCACCCTACCTCAGGTGCAATACCTTCAGTAAATCCATTGTCGGGCCTCCAGCTGCACATATCTAACAGCTCGCATGATAGCAGACTCTAGTTGTAGCAAAAACAGTCTCTATACTAGAGAAAATAAAATTACCCTCCCACATTGTTGTAAAGAATGAAATTAGCTATTTGCTTCACCAAATCTTGGTTCAAAGTTAGAGCTTTTTGTCTGCTTTTTTCAATCTCCATTCAGGATCACGTAGGTCTTGGCCTCTGCCTGGCAGAGGGGGAGTCCAAGGAAGGAGTGGTGGTCAGGTCCCTGATCCAGCACGGCACTGCCAGTAAGGTGTGACATCACCAGTAGCATCATCATAACCTTCAACATCTTCATCAATAACATTATTCCTTCATGTAGCCTACATACGATGACTGTATCTCAACAGTGTCATTTGTACCTCTCTTACCTGTAATGTGTATTATGAGTGTTATGGCATATATTTGTATTATTATTACAGATTCATAAGGTGTAAGCAGCTTTAAATATTTAAGCCAATTTAAACAACTTTTATTGATTGTTGTGTAGTTATATCTATAACAACGTATCATATTTTACATGATGGTCATGTTTTGTATGTAAACTCCAGATCTTCTGTCAAACAAAAGTAGTTGAGTAAAAAGTACAATATTTGCCTCTGAGATCTAGTATAATGTAGCATAAAATGGGAATACTCACTGAGTAAATGTACTTTGTTACATTCTACCACTGCATGTTATCATAACCTCACAAAAGTGTTCATAATAATTTTCCAAAGTAACATTTTCTTCACTCAAATATAATACTCTATATACTTAAGAGTGTTGTTTTCGTCTTTCATCTTAGCTGATTTTTTACCTTCATCACAGACTTTAGAATTATTTCAGCAGAAAGGTTGTACATAATTTCATTAGTTTTTTTGCATCTATCAAGCCCCAATGGCCTGACTGTAACTTTGGCACTCAATAAGCACCACATTACTGTACAATATACAGTATGCAGCTGTAAACTATGATTTGATGGCTCTGGTCTCTTGGTATTTCTCATAATATTTAAACCATAGTAACCTTGAGATAATGGTTGCCATGTATTAAAGTGATGTCGTCATGTACTAATAAGCTTTCATGTAGGGCCCCAGGCAACGGTTGTTCAGATATTTGTCCAGAGGGTGTGTTTGATTTTTAATCTCACTTCCTCTCCATCTGTCTGTTGCATATACAGTATTTACATTTTTGTCTTATCTTCCATTTTTTATTCATGTTTCTGTCTGGGTGCAGGATGGCAGGATAAAGGTTGGAGACATAATCATAGCAGTGGGTGATGTACCTGTTGCAGGACTGTCAGTGTACAAGGTATACACACACACACACACACACACACACACACACACACACACACACACACACACACACACAAGGTCAAACTGATGTAATTATTTATGACTCACCTGTCTTCTCTGTATTCAGGTGTCCAGTTTGATTCTCAAACATCGGGTCACTGTCAAGCTCTCCATCAGACCCTCCAAGAGTCTCTCTTCCTCTTCTTCTTTACCTCTCCCGACATCCTTTTCCTATCCCTGCTCTCTCTCTCCTGCTTCACTCCCTGTCTCCTTCTCTTCATCACTCAATGCCATGCAGACCTCTCCCACCGGGCAGTGTGATTGGCTTGGATCAGCTCCCACAACCACTGACCCCCTGTACTGCCCAGTTGTGGCTGGCAGGGAAACAACGATAGAGTTTTGTAAAGGAAATGTAGGCCTGGGCCTCAGCATTGTCGGAGGATGTGACACTCTGCTGGTGAGAGCAGCCAATTGATATTTGACATAATTTCATTTAACACATATCTATCATAACTTTATCAACCCTTGATAATCCTAATTAATCAAGATTTACACCATCAAATTAGGCAATATGGGTTTGGTCTATGTTTTCTTCACAATACAATGCATCTGCACAGCCATTATCAGTGAAAGTGGTGAACATGCTGTATTGTGAATTACTAAATAGTTCAATGCTGATTAAATTTAGCTGGATTGGATTATCTGCAATAATGTTTTTTCTGTTTTTTCCACCAGGGGGCGGTAATAATCCATGAAGTAAATGATGGAGGAGCAGCACAGAGAGATGGAAGGCTGCAGGCTGGAGACCAGATATTAGAGGTATAATGGGTACACACAAACATTCCATTATCTATTCATTTGATGGAATCAGTGACAGTGTTTAGTGTTAGTCCAAATCTGTTGCGATTAGATCACATTCCATTATAGTTAACACAATACAACGCATTAAAACTGGTCAAATGTAAATATTTATTATTTAATTTGGTGATCAGAAATCAAGGCTTGTATTTTTATTTTATCACTGTCCAGTGAATGGCCTGTGTCTCCAATTTCTGATCATGAAATATTGTAAACGTTTAATTTATAATGTCTTTATTTATGAGGACAACACACATTGGTCGACATTTCTGTAAATTTGCCAGTGTTAGCCATTTTAAATTTTAAACTGCAGTCCTTTGGCAAGAAGTTTTAAAGCCAATGAAGTGACAGGTTAAGAAATACAGACATAAGACAATATGATGCTGAAATGACGACGAAAGCAACAAAATCAGCATGCCCAAAACAGCGCACAAATAATACAGAGCAAAAGGAAGCAGCAACATATTGATGGTTCAAAACAATAACATGCTTGTAGATTGATGCCAGTGCCCTCAATGTAGCCATTAATCATGATGACTCACTCCTTTTCATTAGTTGTAAAATCCATCTGCTGTTAAAATAACAAATACAGTTACACCTAACCTCCTTCATACAACTATGGCTCTCACTTCCTCCCAGGTAAATGGTATAGACCTGCGGCAGGCCACTCATGATGAGGCCATTGGCGTGCTGCGGCTCACCACCCAGCGTGTTCGCCTGTGTGTCTTCAGGCACCAGGAGGCCTACAGGGAGGAGGACCTGTGGGACGTCTTCAGCCTGGAGCTGAGGCCTCGCCCTGGAGAGGGGCTGGGGTTAACCACAGTGGGGAAGACGTATGTTCATGATGCTGTTGAACAAATGAGTAACATCAAAGTTATTTTTTGTATCTTTAGGTTTGCCTGTTGGACCAAATCTTACTGTAGTTGCCTCCTAAAGCCAGCCTAGATGTTGCAACGGCAGTTTTGCTTTGAGATATTATATTTGAAAAGTCACAGAGAATTTGCCAGGCAACTGATGTATCGGATGGTATTATTTACTTTTACAATTTTGCTCTTTTATTAATTGACCCACTTCAGCGAGAAAAATAATTATTTATCATACTTTAGGGTCTTTTCAAGTGTTTTGTCAAAGATGTATAATAGGTAAAGGTAACGTCAATACTGTCAAGCTACACTCCCTTTATCAGGGAGAGGAGTATCAGAAGAGGAGAGTGTTCTCGACTTTTAAAGGCCTTTACCCAGTTAGAGGTCAGAAACTCTGTAGCAACCGGGATCATTATTGTAAAGAAGAGGTGTTGGATAGATAATTTGCACAAGTCAAGTGTGACGTTATGCAAAACAGCAGGCCTACAGGTCACATAATTCAGTCTACAAGCGTGACACAGACACAGTTTTTGACCTCTGTTTTCTTTCAACAGTAATGACACAGGCGTCTTTGTGTCAGATATCATCAGAGGAGGCGTAGCGGATTCAGATGGCAGGTTGTTGCTAGGTGACCAGATTCTGTCAATCAATGGGGAGGATGTCCGTGCAGCACCGCAGGAACATGCACACACGCTTCTACAGGTCGGACACATTCACGAACACACATACTGAGTCCGTAAACAAATTAGTTGCGGGGTTATGCATTTTTGTTACATATTCATCATCTTATGTGAGATGTGTCACTTTTCTCTCAGAGTTGCAGTGGAGCAGTCCACCTGGAGGTGGCTCGTTTTAAAGCTGGACTGCAATACTCACAGCAGAACCAGGTAAGCGGTTTCCTGTGGCTGTCTGTGTCTAATCCATGACTGGCTATTAGGGCTGTGCAATTAGTCGAAATTTAATTGTGATTATGATTTTGGCTCCCAATGATCACAAAAACAGAATAATCGAAAAAAACAATTATTTAGTTTAAATAAGAAAGTGTTAAGGCAAATTTCACAGATGTGTTTTTTTTACTGTTGATTTATTTAACTTTTTCCAATGTTTTTTAAGTTCAATAATTGCAACATCTTTCCAGAAGTTAACGAGTAATCATGTCAAATTATCGTGATTTCAATATTGACCGAAATAATCGTGATTATGTTTTTTTCCATAATCGAGCAGCCCTACTGGCTATTAAAGAAAATGTAAAAATGTATGACGTTATCTGTTGTTTAATTCTATGATTTGTATTGAGAGTCCAGACTAAATCAGCTCAGTAATTTTAATGGTGTCTGTTATTTAACTATTACTCTTTTGCACCATTTTAACAATAGTACTTTGTGAACCTAGGAGTACTTTAAGTTGTGTTTTATCCAGAGTGAAGACTCTGACTGTTCCACCCTGACCCCCTCAAGTGGATGTGATACTTCCTTCGGCCACCAGAGGGAGACAGATAACAAGACTGGGAGCTACTGTGAGTCGCCCTTATGTTCTGAGAGCGTAGCCTATATATAAACACAATCACAATTTACTTTTAGTGTAAAGAATATTGGTAACATACTCAAGCTGATTATGCAAGCATGTATATATTTCCCCTGCAACAGCATTTCAAGACTACCCTGACTCCAGAAAAGTAATAATAGAAAAGGTAAGACAAAATCTTAAATTAATAATAGTAACTGTTTTTATTGAGGCCTCATTCAGTCTTGGTGAAACTGACTTTCAGTATTTTATGTATATTTTCAGAAAGTTGGCTTTTAATTGTGACCCCTGAAAGCTTTTGTTTTTTACTTCAAATGACAGATTACAATGATATACTGTACATATATACATATATATATATATATATATATATATATATATATATATATATATGTATGTATGTATGGTATATATATATATATATATATATATATATATATATATATATATATATATAATTTGGATTTGTCATTTGAAGTAGAAAAAAAAAAAAAAAACAGCTTTCAGGGGTCACAAATAAATGCCAACTTTTGAGCCAGGTAAGGAGGCTATATATATATATGTGTGTGTGTGTGTGTGTGTGTGTGTGTGTGTGTGTGTGTGTGTGTGTGTGTGTGTGTGTGTGTGTGTGTGTGTGTGTGTGTGTGTGTGTGTTTGTGTGGTTTCACTACAGGGTCCATGTGACTCCTTGGGCATCAGTGTAGCAGGAGGAGTGGGCAGTCCCCATGACAACGTACCTCTTTTTATTGCTACCATGGATACCAATGGACTTGCTGCCAAAACGCAGCAATTACAGGTGGGAAGCGCATAGATTGTCTTTGTGTCTGTGTATTATTTATTCATTATGTTATGGGGACAGATCGGTTATTGCCATCACATCATGAGGACTCACCTCCTGTCTGAGTACAAAAAGTCTGTCCTCACAAGGGTTAACCAGTCATTTAAGGGAAATGAATGGTGGCCCTGAAATGCAAATCACAACAGCAAATAGAAAAACGCAACAGCAAAGCATAAAACACAACGGCATATAGGAAAACACTTCAACAAATCATAAAACACAACGGCATTAACTTCTACCGGAAAAGACACAGAGGAAAAAAAAAACAGAGGATGGACCCTCCTGATTGGACAGACGGACTGTCTGTCTTTTAACAGGAAGGAGAGGTGCAACACACGAAAAAGCACCTAGTTTTAACAGACCGTCAGTCCAATCAGGAGGGTCCGTCCTCCACTAGATAGGCCCTACCTTTTCCGGTAGAAGTTAATGCGTTGTGTTTTATGATTTGTTGAAGTGTTTTCCTATTTGCTGTCGTGTTTTCCTATTTGCCGTTGTGTTTTATGATTTGCTATTGCATTTTTGTATTTGCTGTTGTGATTTGTACTTCAGGGCCACCGTAGCATGATTTGATTATAAGGTTAAGATTTGAATAGACTGTGTTAAGGTATATTAATTAGCATATTTGCAGATCCTGATTTATTAGGATATAGCCCAATGTTTCAACAATGCTTGCTTTGTCAGGGTTTAAAATTGCATACCATAGGTCATACAGTATATAGGGGTTGAAATACAGCATTTTAAAAACATATTAGACATACTGTACAAAACACAAAATGTATTAGTACAGATTATAAAAATAAGAAATACATTGTAGATTAGGAAAGGAAGCCTACTAAAATGCCCTCGCAAATGTTTATGTGTTACAATCAGACAGGAGACCGGATCCTTAGTATCAATGATGTGTCTATGGAGGGAATGACTCATGTCCAAGCTGGAGTCCTGCTGAAGAATGCCCCAGGAACCGTCAGTCTGCAGGTATTGTCACAGGGAGACATACAGTAGTTAATCTATAAGGCCTGTGTGAACAGTATTTAATAAGGAATAAAAATGAGATAGTTTATAGTTACAGTCGTCCCCTCATTAGTGTTTTGCATGTGAACACTATACTGTAATTTTAGGACAATACTGTGTCTGACACGCTGTTTGTCTTCATGTTAATAAGCTTCTGGAAAGATTTTTTTTGCAAGAGAGAAAAAGAGGTATAGAGCCGGACTTCAGTTGTTACATTGTGTGTTAAAAAAACATCAAAAGTTGTGTGTGTGTGTGTGTGTGTGTGTGTGTGTGTGTGTGTGTGTGTGTGTGTGTGTGTGTGTGTGTGTGTGTGTGTGTGTGTGTATGTGTGTGTGTGTGTGGGTGTTTGTGTTTGTGTGCGTGTATGTGTGTAGGTGGCAGTGGGTTCTGATGGGTGCAGCACAAAGGACCACAATGATATGCATGCGCGGACGACAAGCCAGTCCAGCAGCCTGCCACGCTTTCACAACAACCTCTCGTAAGAATCAGTTTCCTGACAGTCTTCTGCTGTTGTACTTTATGATCTTACTTTGGCTCCCTCCTGGTTTATTCACCAAATAAGGACAAAGGCAGACCCCGGTTCCCTTGACAATAATGAGCAAGTGCAGCCACTGTGTGAGAAGCACTGAGACAAATGTGCTTTTGGACAGAAGGCGCTGCAGTGTTTCTTGTGATTTGTATTTTGCTGTGCTTCCAATTAACCATTTTTTCCCAGTCAACTTTCAGTTAACAATACGAAAGACCAATTTCTTTGTTTTTTTATTTCATTGTGAAAATAACACTTTTTTTTTTTTTTTTCAACAGCTCATTAAACTAAATAATACCTTTGAAGACACTGTAAAACTTCTGGCAACTAACATTTAAATCAAGTCAATGATTATAGTAATTAAAGGAAGAACATTCATTACTTACAATAATTAATTATTATTATATTCAAAAAGGTTGAGTAAGGTTTAGAAACTGTATCCTTGAATATTACACTTAAGTTGTGAAAACAAAACTGTAATAATTCTGGGATTCACATTTACATTAAAAAATGTAATTAGAAATGTACCTCTTTTTTTCTCACCTTTTTTCTGTCCTGGTGAGATGAGATAATTATTTTCACACACACACACACACACACACACACACACACACACACACACACACACACACACACACACACACACACACACACATATATTTCAGTGCAGAGCTAGTGCAGCACTAGCATGGCCAGCACCACATACGCATTGTTATGCATCCTTTTCCCGCAGTGCTCGCACGTATAAGACCATCACTCTAGAGAGAGGCTCCTCGGGCCTGGGCTTCAGCATCGTAGGAGGGTTCAGCAGCCCTCACGGAGACCTGCCGATCTACATCAAAACTGTCTTCAACAAGGTGAGATAACGTCCTCCAGGGAAAAGTCTTTCATGGGGATCTTGGTGTGGACATCAAATTACAGCACAGTATGGTATTCAGTCATACTGGCAAAGTGTCTGTTCATACCGCACAGTAAAAGACAAGAACACAATTATAAACTGAAAAATGATTTTAACAGCTGATGAGTGAGCAATAATAATATTAACATGCTGTAACTTATGAAAAGATCCCAAATATTTTCACTATTTAGAATTCTAAATACATCATTGGTTAAAAGTGTTACACCCTTTAATTGTACAGTAATAATGCCATTGTTATTACATCATCCAGAAATGTATCATGTAAAAACATGTTTAACGGAATTTAATTCAGAAAGACATTTCATTTCACTGTGATCAGTTACATTTCCTTTCAGTTATTGCAGTATCGTTTTTTTTTTGTGTGTGTGTTTGTACTGTCATGGTGTAACCAGCTCGGGATCTCTGATGGTGCATGGTGACAGACTAATCTTTGTATTCTCTGCAGGGGGCGGCCATAGAGGACGGCAGGCTGAAACGTGGCGATCAGATCATTGCCGTGAATGGACATTGTCTGGAGGGCGTGACTCACGCTGAAGCTGTGGACATCCTCAAGAAGACCAAGGGAACTGTAGTCCTAACAGTACTCTCTTGAGACACGGCCCATTGTGTCCGGTCGTCATTATGTCTTTGAAGAGTAGCCCATGAAATAATGTAGCTGCCTCCTGTAGCACTGCCTCACACAACCCTAAGAAGGGAAACGTGGACAGTTAAAGTGATATAGCTTTGTTTAAAATCATAGGTAGAGTAGATACTGTAAGTGTAAATGTATCTGAATTTAGTTTGGGAAAAGCTACCTCTAACTGCAACTGGGTGTTAACATGCACAGTTTTCCCAATATAAACTCCTATTCCTGTTAAGGTGTTACTAGAACTTATGTTTTGCGTTGCTGTCAGGCAAAAACCTTGTATATCCAAGGCTAAAATTAGATGTTTTCATTTTAGCCTTTACAGAGTTATTTACCTCAGACAAAGTCAGTTGAAATCGCCTCTTCACTGTTTAAGTATTTGTAAAAAACACAGAAAGAAGAAAAGAGAGAATGAATAGCACTGATTTATTATTAAGGAAAAAAAATGGAGATACAAGGTTTCTGCCCGACAGTGATGTTATGTTATATTAATCTTCATATCTCAATCATGAATATCTCTGTGTTCATACGAATGGGATATTTTTAAATTTACCATAGAAACGATGCTCATAGAAATCAAAGCAACAAAAGCATATATTAAATAAGCCAATACAGCAGTGTCCTAACGATGATGATAATGTGTCTTAGTTATCCCGTTCAAGGTATTAATAATATATTTTTGCATCGATATGCATCATGTAAACACACTCATGAATAAATGACCATCTCCAAACTTTTGTATCTGCCGACCACATATCAATGCAATAGAAGCATCTCTCAAGACACAATGTCACATTTATTTAGTGCTGTCTATAGACTTCTGTTCATTCAGAGTTAACTACTGTGATCAACTCCTAAGACTCAAAACATGCCAAGTGCTTCTGCCAATCTTTTGTATGGCAATAAGGTTTTAGGTTAGACAGTTTTACTTTTATTCTTTATTCTCATATTGTAATCATTAAAAGTGTGGCATGATTGCTTGAATAATCAATGTACTTTAAATATCCATAAAACTTTAAATATCAGCGATTTATTTACCAAGTTTTTATTTATTACTGTTTTCATTATCTGTAACTTGATCAGTTGTCTTTCAGGAAGTATTGTTATAGTGCAATGTGCAATCTTTATTTAGAAACCTCATACCTGTTTTATATGAATGTATTTATAGTGTGATATTTATGTTTTCGTCACAGTCTTCACAATATATTTAATTTCATTCATGTAAGTAGTCCTCAGAGCCACAGTGTTTGGGATTGTGTAACATTGTACAACTGAATGTACTGTTAGTGATCTTATTAAATGTACATTTGTTTGAGTTTTGTATACAAAACTTGTTTATAGTCCAGGACTTCTATTGTTCTGCTTACTTACTTCCTGCATGTATCTCTGCGTATAATGTTTTAGTGAAACAAGCAGTAACCTTAAATATGGTCACATTTTGATGAAGGATGATAACAACACAGAAATATTTCTTGATGCTTCGTGATATCTCTCTGGAATAATACTGAGTAGGATAAGCTAGGGGATATCATTGTTTGACTTTCAAATCCCACAGATGCGGACCAGAAAGAAAAGACGTATCTGAGAAAATCTAAGATTCCTGAATTGTTAAACAAGGATGTCTGTGCCTGCAGTTACATTTTTAAGGCTAAATGCAAGATTTAAGCATTTTTTGCATATTTTTGCATCTATTTCCAAACCAGTGATCAGAATTTAGCCTTGGGGGAGTTTTATTGTTGTGGTTATGCTCTTTGTCTGTCTCTCTCTCTCTCTCTCTCTCTCTCTCTCTCTCTCTCTCTCTCGTGCGCTCTTTCTCTCTGTCTTTGTTAAACATGAATACATATTTAACATCACTCAGGTTTAGTCAAGTGTGTGTCAGTATATCATGGAATGACAGGGCAGCACTAAATCACAGAGTAGGTACTATTGTAGAGTGACAGCAGAAGAGGCAGTGCTTGAAGAAGTACTCAGATCTTTTACTTAAGTAAAAGTAGCAAAACCACAGTGTTGAAATACAATACAAAATATACTTAAAGTAAAAGTACACATTATGAAGAATGGCCCATTTCAGAATAATGTTTATATATATATATATATATATATATATATATATTTTTATTTTTATTTTTTTTATTTTATTGGGTTATAATTATGTGTGAATCACTTTAATGTTGCAGTTGGTAAAGGTGGGGCTAATTCTTATTACTTTTTATACTGCTGGGTAGCTTACTGTAGAATTTCCATCCAGGGATCAATAAGGTCTTAGCTTAACCTATAATAATTCATAATAATGTATTTGTTGTTTATATTTTGAATTATCAATCTAAATTTGCAAAGTAAATAGTAAATAAAGGTATTGCATTAATGAAGTGGAGTAAAAAGTACAATATTAATAATAAAAAATTAAAAAGTAGCAGAAAATAGAAACACACATAAAAGTACCTCAAAATTGTACTTAGTTGATTAAATGCACATAGTTACTGTCCACCATGGAGGAAAGGAGAGGTTAATTTGAGAAGTACAACATTGTAGAGGAAGCTGAAGGAATGAGTTTAAAACTAGGACAAAGACGTTTTCAACCTGAGTTAGTGAAACGTCAAGGGAGACTAAACCTACTCCATTTTCTTTTGTAAATGCACAGAACTTTTACTTTATTTACTGGAGTAGTGGTGACAACTTGACAAACAATACATTTGCACACAAATGTCTTATTTAGGAAATAGGAGGCATCTAGGGTACTGTCTGGAGCCTCTGCATTAATCAAAGCCATCTGTTCACATTGTAAGCTTTATTGAAACCCAGCCATCACGGTCTGGTTTATCCTTCTCCAGATGAACAATTGCCTTGCCTAAAGGCTGGCGTGAAGAGGGTTTTAACATTTGCACATATAACAAGAATGTTTCCAACATTATAATGGTTCTTCTTTTCTAAAAGATAAAACTCTTTTCTGCTACTTGTTTAGCAGCTAAAAACAAATCTACATAGTTTTTAATACTGTATTTTATTTTATCGTGTGTGCTTCAATGGATTTCCATACAACTCTCGTGGGAGTCACAGCGGGCATCTCCCTTCTCTTTCATTAAGCAAGAAGACTGATCTGCTGCTTTTCACAACCAGCCTCAAATTCCCTTTACCTCAAACATTTATGAGGAATATTTCAGCAGACCATGGGCAATGGGACCTTTTCCACCGCGTAGCCCTTCTTTCCCCATTTCCATCATGTATAAAACCGACAGTGGGGCCTTTCGACTGGTTGCAAAACTGTAATGACATTTTTCTGCAGCTGAGAATAAGAGGACTTGCATGAGAGTACAATTGACATGAAAGGCACTAATGTTCATCTCTTTTGGTGAGGGTAACAGAGGCCAAATGATTGTTCCGTGGGTGTCTGTCACTATATGGGTAGAAGTGACAGATATATATATATATATATATATATATATATATATATATATATATATATATATATATATATATATATATATATATATATATATATATATATATATATATATATAGTCTTTTGCTGTCAGTGTAACCTGCTGGTACAGAAAGAACAGCCAACTAATGGTGGACCCAAAAAAATCTTCTTTTCCATCAATTCCCATGAAATTCTT
Source organism: Perca fluviatilis (assembly GCF_010015445.1). NCBI lineage: Eukaryota > Metazoa > Chordata > Actinopteri > Perciformes > Percidae > Perca > Perca fluviatilis. The sequence continues at coordinate 25,256,355 of NC_053112.1, read as the reverse complement.
TTTCAAGATACCAGCATGCACTGCAAAAATGCAATTCCTAAGCAATTCAGTCAAATGCTGAGTCTCAAAATCCTGCTTTATAGCAAGATAAAAAAAAAAAATCCCGACAGGGAGATTTACTCTAGCTACTTGTAACCCTGTTGAAAATTGGGTTAAAAATAATAATCAAAATAAAAGTTATAAACTACAGAATTATTGGGCGCCCATATATAGAGGAGGTTTACTCCTCGACGCAGCGGGCCGGGGTTCGGCTCCGACCAGCGGCCCTTTGCTGCATGTCGTTCCCCCTCTCTCTCCCCTTTCATTTCATCAGCTGTCCTGTCAAATAAAGCACTAAAATGCCCAAAGAATAATATTAAAAAATAAATTAAAAAAACTACAGAATTATTTATGTAGATTAAAGTTAATGTTTATTTTGTCACTAAATACTAGGTGTGATAAGTTTGAGATAAATCACTTTTTCACCATTTCTGCACCTGTTGTTTTAACGGGAAGTTTACAGTGCTTTCTGAGGAAGCAGAAAAAAAGTCCGGTGGAAAGGTTTTCTCTCCAAGCTAACATCTTGAGTTGAAAACTTGCGACGTACGACACAAGGTTTTGCAGAGGTTGAAAACTACTTAGAGAGAGACGTTGTAAAGATCATTGGCATTGTGCAGTTATTAAATAACCGTAAATTTCCCTGAGGAAGCCGTGAGATCAAAAAGTGCCAGTTTCATCTCAAAATTCAGCTAATTCTGCTAATGAATGCTGATTGGTCAGTGAAAGAAGTCCTTCACTAACCAATCAGCATTCATTAGCACCTGTACCTACAGCTACCTACCCACAGCTACAGCACCTGACATAAGTACTTGTTCATTAAACTTTCGACCTATAATCCATGTTGAACTTGCAAAAACTACAATAAAATCTGAGATTTCTTAATGACAATCAGGCAAAAGATACAAATTTAGCTGTCTAGCTCCATATACTGCCATTTATTTTGCACCCACCTGCGATCACCCCCAGTGGAACTCTGGTGGAACTGCAACCAAATTCGGTACAATGGGGCTTAATAGGGAGTAAACAGGCTCTCCGTAGACGGGCTCTGATTACACTTATAAATGTAGGTGCCAACAGTTGCACATCATTTCACAATATAAGTCTAGGTTGTCACAAGCAAATGAGCTGGATTAATGGGAAATTTGGCACAGAGAAGCATGCATGCTTAGGTCATGCCGTTTCATTCACTAGCCTGAAGCAAGAAATTCGACACCGCCATGCAGTTATAGCAGAGAAACACTGCATCATCTGGTCATTAGTTTTAAAACCGCTGAAAATGTTCATATTCATTTTGACATTTTCCCCTGTTTGATTAATTAATTTCTTGTGTAAAATTCTTAATTCATTATGAAAAAATTATTCTACACATGTTGGTGTAAAAGCTGTTTTCTAAGATTGTTCTCTGTGTCACAACTGTTAAATTATTCAATTAATGTAATTGGTCATTTTTCCTAGCCTAAAAATGTCATACTAACGCATTATTTCTTTATGCATTGTGCAGTTCAGAACCTACCGGTTACATCGGTTTTGGTCAAGGCAAGACCCAGTTTATTGGTAAAATGTAAAAGTAAAATGCTAGAAGTATAAAATTTCACTGAACTGCACAGGTGTGTGCAAGTTCTCAGACCAATGCAGGAGTACATGACTTGTATATTGAAGTCTCATACTGCGGCAGTAATGTGTCATATCCACATGAGGGCAGTGTGTGTGCTGTTATGGAGACATGGACATTTGCATGGATCTGATAAATCGCTGAGAAGCAACATTACATCGTAAGTGGTTTGCTGGTTAGCCTCAGGCTTCAGACAAGCAAATTTGGCCTGCAGCAAAGGCCTCTAGTATTAAGACCTGTCTGTGGTCTGTTCATACCGTACAGCATATTATTCTCACAGTAATAGGCCTAGATTAAGTGCAGAATGAATGGAATAAGAACATCAAACCTGATAGGACAGTTCTCATTAATTTTACGGATGAACTTTGTCTGTATGAACATATTAGCAACATGCAACTGGGAGCTGAAAAAGGGACACTACAGGCGAGAAATTGTCCCCTAATTGTCGACACTACAATTTAGAGCAAATACATTCAGACGCTGGGTTCAAAACCAGTTCAACTTTATTTGTAAGAAGTAGGGGAATACAAAAAAAAATGCAGGGAAATGTTAAGGCCTCTCTAGAAAGGCAGAGACTTAGACAACAGACTGTGATTTGTCCAACCTCCGGTCATCCTGTGAGTAGCGTCGGAAAGTCTCTCCCAGCAGTGGCTCCAGGGCCTCAGCTGAGCGGTAGGAGCGGGCGCGCACGGCACAGGCGATAACACTACCCACCACTGCCACCACCAGCACCGCAGCAACAATGGCTATGGTGATTATCTCAGACAGGGTGTAGGCACGAGCTATGGAAAAAGGAGAGGAAGGTCATGTGTGTGTGTGTGTGTGTGTGTGTGTGTGTGTGTGTGTGTGTGTGTGTGTGTGTGTGTGTGTGTGTGTGTGTGTGTGTGTGTGTGTGTGTGTGTGTGCTTGCGTGCGTGCGTGTGTGCGTGCGTGTGCGTTGCTAAATACCTGGCCACTGGACCTCATAGGAGTATCCCAGGTTTTCTGGGGCAGGGACAAACATCTCAGCATTGGTGACAGGAGGCCAAAAAGGAACCATGTTGAATCTCCGGTTGTGCCCAATAGGAGCATTCTCCTCAGGGTAAACTACTTCACCTGCACGATAAGAAAATTAGGTTTATCCATCTTTTCTTCCTTCTGAGTGAGTTTTTTGTATCTGCATCTAGTTCAGTCTGTCTGTACCTGGTTGGTGCCTGCTGAGCCACTCGTCGAAGATTGCATCTGTGAATGTGTGCAGCAGCACAAAGATGGGATCATTGGGTGAGAGGTGAGTCTGTCCGCCTGTCCCGTTGAGGAAGAGGTGGGCCAAGTTGTGGAGGCTGCGGATCACCGGGTCGTACATCCCCTGGGGGGCGCTGTAGCCTAGAAAATACGAAACAACGCAGCCAATACATGAAAGCTCTGATTGACCAAAATAAGGAACAACAAATGCTGTGTTGGAGTTAACCATAAGTGTGTGTGTGTGTGTGTGTGTGTGTGTGTGTGTGTGTGTGTGTGTGTGTGTGTGTGTGTGTGTGTGTGTGTGTGTGTGTGTGTGTGTGTGTGTGTGTGTGTGTGTGTGTGTGTTACAGTACTTCAGCAGCTCTGCAGTTTGAGCTCGACTGAACCTGAATATCCTCCATTGGTTAAAGGAAGGATGTTAAAATCTTTAGTGCTGCTTTCATTCTGACCCAGGACACACCTTCAATGGTGTTCCTGAAGCTCTCAGAAGAGGTGGAGTAGTACGGCGGAGTGTCGAAGGCGTTGAGCTCCAGACAGTCCAACACATCCTGGGGCTCTGGCAGCCTCTGCACCATGGGCCGTGCCACGTTGCCCGCTGGGTTCCTCCTGATGGGACTGGTCTCTGAGCCTGGGTAATAAGGACAGAAGGTCAGAGATAATATTATCTAGCAAGTACAATATACTTAACTCTACTCTCAGAAAAAAAGATCACAATTGAGCAATGATAGTTATGGTTTTTTTTGGTTAATGGGACATTGTGGATCAGAATCAGGCCAGTGGTTCCCACAGAAATATAAGAAAGATGATGTTGTGTTATTGAACTACTTTCGAATTCTATGTGGGAGACTAGACTAGTTTGATCAGTCTTGAACATGACAGGTTGGCAGTTTTCTTTGTTAATTATTCACTAAAAGTCAACAGTAGCAAGTGGGAGCTCTGTGACTGAACAGAAGTTTTTTTTTCTTCTTGCATGCATGATCTTTTTCTTTCTTTTTGTGTGCTTTCTCTCCCACTCATACACAAGCACATAAACAGAAGGCAACATAACAGAGATGTCTGTCTGTTTGAAGATTATTCCCTCAGATCAAAGGAACCAGTAGACTGTTAGATTCCTGTCTTCAACAAGCCCCCCACTAACCCATTTAAGGAGATGTTGCTTGTTGACGCAGGAAATACCAGGCCTGTCATGACTCTCTAAGGGGATTAATGAGACAGATCGCTCACGCGTTGGCCACTCACATGTTCTACCTGTTACCTAATTCCTACAGCTTTTTTTCTTAAAGACATGCAATTGGTCAAAAAGGACCCCCCCCCCACCCTCCATATGTTTGTTGTAGAGCACTACGCTAAAAGAAGATTGACATTCATCTATTATTCCACAATACCAGAGGAAAAACATATTGTATATTGTATGACTTATGTGTATTTGAAAACTAAAGCAAAATGAATGATTTTGAGTTGTAATCTGGTGCCAGGGTGGAATGAGATCCAATCCCTTCAAATCTGATCATAGAATGTCTAGCTTATTAGAGTGTTACACAGAGTTGCCTTATTCTAGCATAAACCGCTTTACCCATTGGGAATTAACACTTCTAAAACTGTATGTTCTGATGTCTGCTATAGAGAAATTAGGCTCAGGGAATCAAAAATTTTTTTAAAAATCCAGTGTATTAGAATGCAATACTTTGGATGCACACAGTAACTCAGAAGAAGTTGAGTAGTTTCAAACCAACTGCAGTAAAAGCGAGCATTATCGAATGTGGCACAACAGCTGTAAGATATTATTTATAGCAGCTTATGTTCTACATGCTCTCTTTATTAGCTCTTTGCCCTCTTTTCTGATGCAGCTGAGACTACGCTGTACATCAACACTGCTCTCCTGAACAGGACGGTGTATAGTGTGTGTCTCTGCAACTGTCCTCACTGTTGCAGACGGTGCCGAAAGTGTCGTAGTCTTCCACACTCTCACAGATGACCCTCCACTGGGAGAACACGGAGTTGGAGCTGATGGAGCTGATGTCGAAGGAGCTCCTGGCTCCCAGCAAGTCGTCGGTGCAGATGTCGCACTCGCTGCCTCCGATGGCAAAGTTCCAGTAGGGCAGGGCGAAGGTTGGGTCGCCCAGCATGTCCTGCATAGATGAAAAATAAAAGAAGTGTTCATGGATATCTCAATAAATACATGCATGTGTTTCATGAACTGATGCAGTTTAATATTGGATTCAACTGTCTTTGCACTTTCAATCCCTCTTTTTTTTTACACCACACTCATTTGCATATCATTTTCTACCTTTGTATAATTCCCTCCCTGCTCCCACTTTCTCCTCCCAGATAGCTTTTCGCTCTGTCTCCATCTCTTCAAATGCCCACGCTCTTTCCTTCCTCCTCTTATCATCCTTCTTTTCTCCCATCCTCACTTCCTTCATCAAACCGTCAGCCGAAAAGCCTTGTCTTCTTCCCCTTTTCTTCTGCACTTTCCCCCTCTTTCTCCCTCCCTTCCTTCCCTCTTCGCACCTGCATGTCTCTCTCCAGTTGCAGCAGATGAAAACGGTGCCAGGTGACAAAACCTGGGCCCTCATGGGAGAAGTCTATGCCGCCAAAGCTGGTCTGGCCCGGCCCCAGGTAGGTTTTACTGACAGAGTAGTAGTGGCTCCAAACAAAGTAGTTGTAAATGGTGATGTTTTCAAACTGCGGGGTGTTGCCATCGGGCCCATACACCTCCTGGTACCTTCAGGTGACAGGAGCAGCAGGATAAATGTCACATTGTTTTTTTTTTCCTACACACTGCTCTAAGATTATTCTCTTGTTTTTTAATGCAAGTCTCCACACTCATATTGTTTGAGGCCTGTAGCTTGGATCCTGGGCATGCCCTTTTTTTTATTAGGAAGTTAAAAGCGTTCTTCTACCTGCAGCTGAGAATTGCTTCAAAAATGTATCTACTATAATCCTCAACTGACTTGGAAGGTTATTCACAGATGTATGTACTGTTACTTAGAAGATTAAAAAACCCTTTACTCCTGCCTAAACTGATAAAGTTGCTCTTCCACCTACAGCCTAAACAGAAAGCTGCCAGGAGAAATTTTATGATTTTACTGATAATTTTCAAAATACAGCATGGGTTCACTCATAGCTATATTACTGAGTGTTCAACTGCCAGACTCAGCTAGACTTAGCTGTCTTCATACCTGTAAAGACTGAATAAATATCAATCTCCCTTTCATATGACTTCATTAAATCAGTTTTAAAATATTCTTAACATTATTTTTCCCATAATCGAGCCCATACAGAAAGATTGCAATAATGCAATATATATATATATATATGCTTATGTATGTACCGCCGTGTACAGATGACCAGGTTAGGGTGGACAGTCCTCTTTGCTCGGTCCAAATTGTTCACAAATGCCTGCTTCTCAGCTGTGCTCATCTGCATGATATTCCTCCTTACTGGAGCGAGGTTAATGGGGTGGAGGAACCCATAAAGGCAGGAAGAGAGGGGAAGGGGTTGGAACAAAGGAACAGAGGAGGAAAGAAAAAAAGTTATTAAAAATTTACATAGACATTGCCTTTCCATAACAATAAATGCTGCCCTCATTCCCTCGACTGATGTATTTTTCTATGTCTTTGAGGCCCACTGAGATCTTAAAGTGTGTGCAGTCAGAGATACACTTTTTAGACAGTGTCCATTCTCTTACCCACAGAGATCCTCTGATCACAGTTTGGTCCAGTCAGCCCATGGCGACATTGCCCACAGTTGTAGCCACTGAAATTCCCATTACACTGGCAAGTGCGGTTGAAAAATCTCAGAGGCCACCTCTCTCTGTCATCACGTCCAGCATAAGGGTACTGGGGTCCGTGGCGCCGGTTGTCTGCTGCGATGGCCACACACTGTCCTCTTCCTGTGCTGGAGCCACACTCATCCCCTGCCGCCCCTGTTGGGGATGGGCAGCACTGGCCGCTCTGCAGCCCCGCGGGTGTGACGCACTCCCGGGGGAACTGAGCCAGCGATAGGGTGGCACATAGGGTCACCACCAGGAGACCAACTCTCCACATGCTACCAAAATCCAGAGAGAAGGGAGGTGAATTTTAGGTAAATTAGGTGAGTTGGGAAAATAAGGTAAGAATAAAGTAGGTTAGGAGTTTTTAAAACACAAAGAGAGTAGACACAGTTTACATGTTGAGAATTGTTTTACATCCATCCATCTTTTTCCAAACCACTTATCGTGTTCAGGGTTGTAAGGGACTAACGCCTTTTCCAGCACACATTTAGTAAGTTGAAGACAAAACATTTAATACACTGCAGACATACACTTCAATTAAGCTCAAGAACAACTTGGTTTGTGTTCTCTTGTTAAAGCCAGTTGTCTTAACATTATTCTGAAACTTCACTTCTTACACGCCCCTGCAGGCAGTGCGAGTCATTATTTATAATTCACAAAGCCATTAGCTTTCAACTTTTACAAGTTCAGAACTGCTTTAAACAGACGGCAAGACACGATTTGCTTCAACCTTTTATAGTAGTTAGATTTGCTTGTCTTTTGAAGCTTGTTGATTAGGAATGAATGAAGGAGTGACTAATAGTTTGGCAGGAGCAATTATTTTTCAACAAAACGGTGATAACAGCCACTGAAAAAAGTTCCTAATAAAATAAGAATTTAAAAAAAGACATGGAAAAATGTTTTTCACATGCGTTTATTTTTGAATGCAATCATAATACTCATCCAGTGCAACCAACATGGGCTATTATGTGGCAATCTGTTGTATATCCCCATCTGAAATAAAACTTGGTTTTCATTCTTAGATTTTGCCAATAGCCACTTGTACCAGTTGTTCATTAGTCTCATAGCACTTTTAGTTTGTAAACAGTGCGAAAGCAATCATTCACACGGTTTTAAAACTTATTGCATTCTACAGTTCATTATGTAAAAAAGCATCAGTGGAATGTGTTTCCCCTACCTCTGACTGTGCATGCTGCTCCTCTCTTTCTGCAGAACTGTAGCCCCCCAAGAGTCAGCCCATTTCCCTTGTCAGGCTTAAATAGCTATAGAGCGCATGACCAGACCTCTCTGCACACACACACACACACACACACACACTTGAGGGCAGTACTTTAAACACTCATGTCACTGTATGCCTTGTGATCATAACCCAAATGACGCCAGTCTGTGTGGTCACTCACACAGTTAAAGACTCTAACAGTCATACTTTAGTCACTTTCAATAAAATGGCGATGGTTTGTTATCTGTGGAGGCAGTCAGGTGTCTGGGGAAAGATCCCTCATAACTTTGTGGGCACAATTTAGTCATTTGATTCCTCTCATTATTTGATTTGTGTCCTCAAATAATCAAAAATGTCAAATTGTGCCCTGCAGAGTACAGAAACATCCATACTGGGAGGCAAGAACGAAAGCACAAATTCAACATTATCATTTTAATTTGGAATTGCTCAAATCACAAATGATGATACACAGGTCAGGAGTTATTTAGAATAAAAATCAAATAGTTTTAAACTTAATGTCAATGTTATCTCAAATGTTTTTTTATTTCTTGTTGGCGAGTGTGGTACTCCATGATACTGTAAAAATAGGCTTTTGTGAATTGTTGATAAAACTTGGTTGGAAAATTGGTCATACCCACTGCCCTTTTCACATCATTTCTAACAGCTTTGTACAGCATGACTAATTTGGTCAGTATGAAAAACATTTCTTAACAATTTCATTGTAGCCTAAAAAGCCTACAGACATCAAACTAGATTCATAACATGTTTATCCTATTTACACACACACTCATACATGCACAGAGTATTTTAATACATGCTCTTCCTGTTCACTTTTTCCAACAGTGTGCTCACCTGTTAATGCACACTCCTATTTCCACATGCTCACATATGCCAAATGTGTGACAGTATCTTTTTCTTTCAATTTACACTCACACAAACAGACATGCGGTCACAAACACCAAATACAAATGTATTACATATACAGTAGTTATTATAGTCAGAATTCCAGGCAGTCTGTGTCGGGTTGGTTAGGGTTTGAGAATGTAGGGTAATTCATTGGGTGTCTGGGTAGATTAGGTGCAGGGATGGAGAGTGGCTTTTTGGATTTTGTTTAGATACAGTAAAAACAGACAAAACAGTTGGACCCCCTAGAGAATGGAAGTCCTGAGGTCTTGTGAGGAGTCTGGTCCTGGTCCAGTTTTGGCCGACTCCTCTGCGGAGCTGGGCGGGAGGTCGGACATGGCTATTGCATGTTCCTCTTCATGCTGCTCTTTGTTTTGGGCCATGGTTGAAGCTACATCAAATGGGTCATGTGCTGCTATCCTGGTAGAGAGGACAGAAGGGCGGTTGGCAGCCATTAACAGTTGAATAAATTGCAGCGAGAGAAAAGCCAGGGCTGCTGGATAGCATGAATAATCACAAACAGAGTGCATGCAATATAAGTTATTTGATACAAATGAGGATAAAATGCTGCTTTGCTTTACATGAGAACAAAGACCCTCTGATTGTACACCTAGGGTACCAGTAAAATACAAACACAGCTTAATTTGGTGTTTTCATAATCAAACTGCTGTTGAATATCGTGCTGCGAGCAAATGCTGATATTTTCACCGCAAGGTCTGTTTATTTAATGACGCACCAGATGGAGAAGCTTGCAAACTGTGGTGGAAGGAGATAAGCTGGGAGATAATGACACACCCAGATATAAAAAAAGATCCCTTGACATTATTGACTAAATGCAGGTGACAGTGTCCTGTCCCTCAAGGGTATCCAAACCACCATCTTAAGTGTCATTCCAGATGAAGTATGTACGCTAAAGGGCTGTTTACCCAGAATGCATTGTAGTCATTCATTTCTTCCTCTGCTGTAATCTGGCACTGTACACAATAGAAGCGTCCTACCTGCCAGAACTTTACACATCGCGCCAAAGTACTGGGTTTTCTGGGTCAGGTTGGGACTGGTTTGTTACGTAAAGCGTTGGGCTTGGATCATGTTTAAGTTTTGTTATTTTAAAATGTATTTAATTGAAAAAGTTCCCTTTTTTTGTCTCCTGTAACAATTGTCTGCGTCAATGCATGTGCCCCCAATGTGTTGCAAGTACAGAGAGGGAAGAGGGAAAGAGACCAGTGCTACCAATCACAGCGTCTTTATTCTAAATGCACATCTATCATATATATATATATATATATATATATATATATATATATATATATATATATATATATATATATATATATATATATATATATATATATATATATATATATATATATATATATATATATTAGGTATGTCAGGTATATCAGTCATGTACATTCCACAATGTACATGACTGGCTCCCACAGTTTATCAACACTCACTGAATGGGCTTGCTTTGCACAGTGGCTTCTGGCATCCTTGTGTGCACGAGGAGCAGCACTTTGTGCCTTAATGTCAAGATGATACTGTTTTTTGATTCTTAGATAGTTTTCCAAATAGTATTCGAAAAGTGACTTTTGCTGTTTTTTGGCAGCGTTTTTAGTGATTCCCTCTCTTCTAATGATAAGTGGATTGTCATGGCTGCTCTAAAATCTCTTAACAAGGACACATTTCAACATGACTCTGCTGACTGTTAATAATTCAGTGCATTGTTATAGTCTGTGCTATCGTCAGATTTCTCTGTGTCTTGCACACTTTTCACTAGCACATCATTGGACGATATACAAACAGTGTTACGTTTACACATGAGTTTTGTTTCCATACGCAGACTCTCTCAATCTCTGTCTTCTTTTTTCTCATTTTAAACACACATCCTTACCTCATACTTACACGTGGTCACTCCTCACGCACACAAACCTTTAGCTTATTATTGATTCAAGCCTGCTAGTCTGATTAAAAAGAATAGTGGTATTACCCAGTAATGATTTGCGTTCATGGGACTCACACTCTCATGTGACCCAGTGAGCAGCCTCCTGAGCGCATAGCTTACAAAGCAGCCAAGAGGGAATCAGCTGAGAAGCACACAACTGGTGGTTCCTATGAACCACAAGATTTCAGGTCAGTGCACATGATTTTGTTGGCTGACAATGGGCAAGCCTGACATCCGGCTAGTGTTAGTGACAAGTTGACAGCTGATACTGTAGAAGTCAGTTTGGTGGCATAGCACATAATCAGAGGCTGGGAGGAAATCAAGCAGAGAGTTACTCTCTGAGCTCAGTGACATCATGAAATGAAACCTTGAAATTGGTTAAATTAGACAGAAGACCTGCGTGCAGTACTTACAGCTCCCAATAAATCTAGCATAGCAAGGTTTAGAGATCCTCACCCTTAATGTTCAATCTGTAATAAAGACTGGTGAAGGCTGACAATAGGCTGACTTTGTCTTTTCCTTATTAAATTTACAGGGAGCTATCAGTATGCATATGTTTGGTCTGATTTGTTCCTTAAGTTTCAGTTTTTGAATTCAGCACATATAAAAAGAAGAAAGAATGCAAGTGCTTCCATATACAGCACAAGGTGTCACTGAATAAGAGATGATGCTGTAAGATAGATGTTTAAATGTGAACATACTGTTGAGCGTCCCCATTGCCTGCAGGAAGTGTGTCGTCACGGCAGTCACCTCCTGTAGCTGCCTCTGGTTCAACACACCCTTCCTCACATGCTCGCTGTAGAGCCGGGACACTGCTATACACATACACGCAAACAAACACACAAAATCTCAGTTATTACTGTTGCCGTCTACAAATTAACTACATGCTGCATTGGGCCATGTAAGGAAAAAAAATTAAAAACTAGTACAGCGTATTACCGATAAAAGGCCAATCTCTTTTTGTGAGAGAAATACTGAACCAATAATGGGCACAGTCTCCTCATGTCATCATCTATCAGTGTGGAAATGTTAGCTGCAGCTTGGGCGACATCAGAAGCAATCATGTACCAGCACTGCTGTAAGTCCCATCTGTGATTGTAGCACTGCTGGTACTACAGCTAGCAATCAGATGGCTTATTTCTGCTATTAGAGAAGAAGCATTGGGATACGTCTGGTGCTAGTGCGAATGCAGAGTAAGTATTATTTTGATTGTCATTCATAAAGAGAGCAAAAGAGTCTGTCTAACAAAGACTGAGCCAGAACTAAAATAATTATAGAGTAAGATTAGGGTTGTATTGAAAATCAAATTTTTTACAATGTAGCTCAGCCTCCCCAAAATACATAAATAGATGGCAGGATATAGGAAATAAAACTGGCACATTTGGATTGTATTTTCCGTCCAACAGAAAATAATGGGCTATATGATAACTTTTGAATGAGTGTTCCTGGAGATTAAGTGTACAGAAACCGGTGCTTACCTACCTGTTTTTGTTGCGAGGAGGATGTTTGAGGATATAGATAATGATGATAACGGTCTCCAAAACCAAGAAGGCTGCAGCAGAAATAGCCCCAATCTTCCATGCCTCCAGTCCCAGCTCACTTGTCTCTAAACAGTTACATTAAGGCAGAGAGGTAAGGCAGAAGAGGTGGGAACATGACATCTGATGCACTATGCTTTGGTAAAACTAAATCAACTGTCCCTCAACTGCACATAAAGGAAGCTGTACACTGACATTCCATCTATTTAACACTATCACATTACAGTTTTCCAGGGGAAAAAAACAACTTTTATTCGATTGCCATGTCATTTTACACAATCTACCTTCCAGCTGTTTTAAAGTATGTCAGCTCAAAGGGGCATGTGATGCATAGGGGCATTAAAAGAGTAGAAAGAAATACTTTGCATCCATTTCAGTGAGACAGAAAATAGCATATTATAGTGTGACAGGATGTTCCCAACTTTCTGGTCTTCCCCCACCAGTCAGTGTGTAGTTGGCCTACTCCACTGTTTATTTAAATGGAACAACATCAACTTGGCCATCTGTATATTTTGCTGGCAGTATCACAATAATGATCTGTTTTCCTCTCCTTTATTCTACCCAAATTTTAAGCTGGAGAAAATCTGCTGTAATATATACCCAAACCCATTTATAGCCTTAGTCAGAAGTTCTGTTGTTTTTATTTTAAACTTCAATTCCACTTCTCAATTGAGACATTAAACCCAAAACCAGTGGAGTACATAGGGGCCCAAAGAGGCAACTGTGTTTCATTGTATTTTCCTTTTATATTTTTTATATTTTTTTTATGTTCTATTTTACCTGTGTTTCCGGCTGTATCTTCCACCAGCTCATTGGCCTCCCCTGGTTCCTCCCCTTCTGCTTGAGGGGGTTCAGCTGGAAAATCCTTAACAAAATTATCCAGTGTAGGTTGGGCCACAACAGGGTCATGTGGTAAAAGGTCATCAGTATGGGTAATGATCTCATTGCCATTATTGGATTTCTCATCACCAAGTGTATTTTCTTCTGTCTCCACCCCACCTAAGGATGTCCTGGGGGTGGGAGCCTGGTTCTCAGGGCTCTGCTCTATGGAGGCTTCATCGCCGTCCAGTGGCTCTGGGGCAGAGATCACCAGCACTTCTAGAAGAGGGGTTTGGTATGTGACACACACATGAAAATGAAGCCAAGAGGTCAAGGTTTAGGGTTTGTCGAGTGTACCTAAGGAATGTAGAATAATGCATAGATGTGCTGCAGCTGAGATTGGAAGTTGGTTCATGATTTGTAAGCATGCGTATTTGTATGCATGCGTAAGCTCACTTACACTATCACAGTATCTTTACAGTGCAGAATGTGTATTTAACGTATCAGTCTTTGCATGTCAGCATTGGTCTTTAAGAGAATTTTAGAAGTTTTGACTGATAAATAATTAATGTCCATGTCAGATATTCTATAAACATTTTCTCAAGCGCTTTCTACCAAAAGCTTGCTAAAAACATTTCCAACCATTGCTCATTCCCTAACCAGAGCAGCAGTTGAAGGTTTTTCAGGACATATAAAGTGCATTAAAGGGGCTTAAAATCTTCATTTAAGAGCTTTTGTCTCTTAAAGTAGGTTAAGATGCAAACAATGCAAGCTAAACCAAAGCTGCTGAGTCTAATGCAACTGAATGTTTAAAGACAAATACCATTGCAGTTTAAGGTTTTTGTGACCCAAATTATGAACAGATTTTACATATTCAACATTTCAGATAGTTAATAGAAAAGAATGTACTGAAAACAAAGTGAATGCTGCAGCTTAAATATGGAGCTCGTTAATAAAATGAGAATAAAAGTCGATGAGAAGATTTGGATTTGTTGGGAATTTTGAGGTTTTAGACGTTTGCAGGTTCATGGTGCCAGTCTCGGACCACCACAATGAAGCCTAATTTCTTTGTGCCAGCTTTCCATTCCATTGCACAAAGAATACACTTCACATATCTCACCTTGATCCTCTTTTTCATTGCCACGTGAGGTCTTCAAAGCAATCTGCTCCTCTTCTCCTGCTTGTTGGTCACCGCCCTCATTCACTAATGCCACTGATTCCTCCTTGATTACACTTCCTCCATTTATTTCACCTCCTTCTGCTTCTCTTACTTCTGTACCTTCTGCTTCAACCTCTTCAGCATCTCCTCCCTCCACCACTAAATGGCCTTGTTCATCCTCTACCTCTGGTCCTTCAGCGTCTTTCACTATGTTTACCTTCTCCTCGTCCTCCGCCTCTACTGGCTCTCCTGCCACAGTTTGTGTTGTCTCTCTCTCATAATTATCAAAATGTGGTACTATCACCTCACCTTTCATATCATCTATCTGAGTTTCTTCCTTTCCCCATGCATCCCCTAACTGCTCCACATCAGCCACCGCCAGGCTAGGGTCAGACTCTACCACGGTCTCCTGCTCTGGCTCTCCACCTACTGCCACATCCACAACAGCTGGGGTTTCCTCTACCTCCTGTGTTTCTGATTCAGCTGCTCCTCTTTCGTCCCATAACACAACCTGCTCCTCGCTGTCCTCCACCCCTGTCTCCTCCACTGCTAAATACCCTCCTGTCTCTTCTAAAGCAGCTACAGCTTCCTCTACAACCTCCTGACTGACTTCGGTGTCTAGAGACTCACCGATAACCTCCACTCCCTCTGCCTCTCTGCCTCCAGTTTCTACACCTGCTGTAGTCACCTGCACAAATCCAGCTACAGTCTCCTCGTCCCCCTTGGCAGCTCCTTTGCCCTCCTCAACTACATCTTCAAATGCATCCACCTTCGCTATCTCCTGCTCCTCTCCAACCCCAGTATCTCCCCCCTCGGCACCCATATCTTCACCTTCCACCTCCTCCTCCACTGTCTGCTCCGACACCTCAGCCTCTGTGTCACTTTCAGTCTCTCCTTTTTTAGCCCCGAGTGCATCCTCCTTAAACGCCTCCTGCACTGCTGCCTCATCTGCTTTTTCTTCACCTCCTCCTTCCACCTGCCCCATAGCTGCCACCACCACCCTCTCCAGCAGCTCCTTCAGCACTTCCTCTGCCCCACGACCCTCCACCTGCTCTGAGGCCTCCTGCACAGCCTGCTGCACCTCCTTCAGGCTAGGAGGGGCCACCACGGGTACCACCTCTGCAGGGGGCAGCTCTGGTTCCTGGGGTAAGGCCTGGCCATCTTGCAGGTTGACCGCTGTGGAAGATTGGATAGATGTAGAAAGATCTAAGGAGATAGTATAAAACAATTTTGGTAGTTTTGTAGCAGCTGTAAATAACAGATAATCTTGGAATATTTGAGCAGTGTTATATTGATACTGATGATGAAGAAGTGTTGACCACTCAAGGAACAGGTCCAAAGATTATGGTTATGGACTGTTTGATTATAATGCAATATGTGCCAACGTAATCACTGTAAATCACTTCATGAGAAATATAGCAACATTCTGTATCCTTACCATTGGTTGATTATGTCATTATTCAGTGATTCAAAATTCTAAGACATGATTAGTTATAGTTACATGCACATCACAAGTAGATGCAAGGTTATTTGAAGTAAGTTAAGTAAATTAAGTCAATTTGTGGTTTAGAGTCAGTGTGCAGATGTTGCTCTTTTCATGGAAATACAAAGATATAAACACATAGATGATCAAACCTATTTGCATAATGCCATCCTACCTTCAGACCTGCAGTGTTGTATCAACAAAACCACTAGGAATCCTTTAAAAAAGCAGTACTCCATGTTGTCAGAGAAAACATAAAAAAAATATACTCCAAAACAATCCCCAGTCTCTCCCAGGAAAACACTCTTTACTTCCTTTTGTCTCTTCAAACTTGCTCAAATGTCAAGTGTGAGTGTGTACACCACCACAAGACATACACTGAATGTGTGGACTCTGGATGGTTGGACAGTAAATTGGGCCCGGGCAGGGAGGGTTAGCAGGTGACACTGAAAGGAGGGAGGGTGAAAAAACGAACATCGCCATGTTAAATATTGCCACCCTGAGGTGTCTTCGTACCACCAGGTGTCTCTATGGGAGTTGGGGCGGGGGGTAAAATAGCACTTCAATGTTAAATGCTTTCGAGACCCTTACAAGGGCTGTGGTGAAGCTAAGACGGCATGTCACACACAGAGTGAACTCTGGAGGAGCAATTATAGGTGGGCTGTGAGTTTGGGGCGTGAGTGATGCTACAATTAGAGCTTGATATAGAGCTAGAAAGAGTAGATGCACAAAAATACTGTAAGCAAAAGTTCATAATAATATCACAGTGCACACAGCAATAAAAGTAGTATTCTCTTGAGATAGCGTTTCACGCAGAAGATGTGAAATGGATATCCATGTGTGTTACAAGTGTTTTTATTAATCACTTTATATGGCCTTTCTTTCTACTACTACACTATACACTATATATTTCTATGTCACCAGTCTTGTGCGCATAGCAAGGATTACTGTTAAGTTAAGAACTGTTAAGTTATCTAAAAAAGACATCCATGGCTACCATGTTATGTCATGCAAAGAATATTTATATTATATGGATGTCTAGCATGTGCCTGTCCAGTCTCACAATCGCATGGTTAGTGTAGGAATACACGGACATTGGAAGTAGTCGTTACATTAATTGGTATCTACCTGTAAATGTACAGCATCAGCCACAGTGTATTGCTAGAGGAAATAAAAAAATCCCCAGTTTATGTGCAGCAGTTAATTTATATTCATATCCAGGTTAGCATCGTTGACACATCCCAAGAGTACACAAACAACATGTGCACTGAAACTTTCTCTGTGGGTGCAGCGAGGTATGAGATTAAGCATCTGTGTTTTGCATTAACAAATTTGTCCATTGGAAAATATGATTAAATTTATGTTTGCATTAATGCAAGGAAACATGAAGATCCATGCTGTAAGCTGAGAGTTCAGGAATGAACTATCTTAAAGGGGTGATAGAATACAAAACCGAATTTACCCTGTCATAGTTGAATAACGACAGTTTGGTGGGTAAATAGGACATACATAGAAGCTCAAAATCCCACTGACACCCCTTTACTATGAAAATCTCATATTTTGAAACTGCCTCTGAAAACGGGCGAATCCCAACAAAGCTGAGTTGCTTGCGTAAGCATCTCAAAATTCGGAACCTTAAGAGAACAGTCACGCCCCAACATTTACATAGGCTACACAACTGACCTGAGATCAGGTAGTCTTCTGAATCTAGCTAGGTCACGCAGATCTCTGCTATTCCATTACAAAATTCACTTCTGAAACTTTTTTATGCGGAAATCAACCATATAAAGCTCGAATATGGGCCGCTTTTTACGAAAATGGATGGCTAATTGCAAATTTTCTTCGGAGTTTAGTGCCGGTGTTGGTGCTGCCTGGGTTGCTACATCGCCGCCCTGACCGCAAGTGTCAGCGAAGCTTATGCGCCCGCAATCTTTTACCGCGGCCGCGCGGGTTCCAGTTAATCTTATAATGGGTATGTGTGTTGAGTTATTTAAACAAACAATCGGGGAAATAAACGCCTCTTGTCCGCGAGTCTCATTGATAGATCCGTGGTGAGATGGAGTCCATCAATGAGAGCTAGCTAGCCTCCTCCTAACTCTGACATTCACAAAAATACATTCAATTGAAATCCGAAATCGGACAAGTGTTAGCTAAGCTTTGTAAGACCTTGAGGAACCTGTAATATTCATGCCGTGGCGAAATTCAAACTGTAAATATACTTTAGTTATGCGAAAGTGAGCAAGCTGCGGTATTTCCCCATTGTAATGAATGGGACATATAGCAAGCAGCTGCTTGCTCTACAAAGTACCGCCGCGTTCATAAAAATGCCTTAAAATCAAATCGGACACAACGGTTAGCTTTATAAGACATTGGGGAATGATGTTGTATAAGTGGCGTAGCGAAATTCAAACTGTAAATATAATTTAGTTATGGCGACAAGGTAGCTAGCTAGCTGCGGTATTTCCCCATTGTAATGAATGGGACATATAGCAAGCAGCTGCTCGTTCCTACAAAGACGCATACCGCGTTCATAAAAATGCCTTTAAAATCAAATCGGACACAACGGTTAGCTTTATAATACATTGGGACATTCAAAACCGTAAATGTATTATTTATAGATATAGTTATGCCGGCAGCTGGCGCGCGGAGCCCCGTATGCAGTATCCACAAAGGGTGACTTTGCCCTGGGTGGGAGCCCAGCAGGCTGTCGCTTTTCTCGTCCAACTGTGTGGAGCTCCTAAAGTCCGACACGTCTTACCAAATTTGCAATTAGCCATCAATTTTTGTAAAACGGCACATATTTGAGCTTTATATAGTTGATTTCTCGCTTAAAAAAGTCTCAGAAGTGAATTTGGTAATGAAACATTGCAGTGTCTGGAATATGAGATTCTGTCGCTTCTCTAATGTATGTGTATTGGGGATTCGCTCAACCAATCAGCGCGCGTCTCTAATGTCTGCGTATGGCAAGTCGCTCAACCAATCACTGCGCAGCTCATCTAAATATTCATGACCATACCATATTTGGAAGAAAAGCTCTTGTTACAAATAGGGCCAAAACACAGGGATGCATAAGGGCCCATAAAATATCAACCAGGCCATTTTCAGCCCAACCAATGTTACATACCCCATTAGGAGACCATAAGGAACAGTGTGAAATACCCTATATAATCATTCTATCACCCCTTTAACAACTATTGGATGGGTTGCCATAACATTTATTTATGAAATAAATAATCCCAGAAAATTAATCCTAAAGATTTTCATGACTTTTTCCTCTATCGCCATCTTGAGATTGACGTTGCTGTGCCTCACAGAGCAGTTAACATGGCTGTTGTACATATTAGGACATTAACATTGTGTCAGTTAGGTTAGTTTAAAATGGAGCATAATTCCTAAGAGAAAGATAAATTACGGTTATTTAAATTGCCCCAGTTTACTATAGAGGGTCAAAAATGTGTAGTAAATAGGTATGGTCATACAAACCCAGCAAGTTAATAAGATATTGAGTCATAATGTGACAAACTTTGCAACAATTTATATTTTTTACAATTTCTATTGAGCTGCTTAACTCAATTACGATGTATTGCCATACTTAATGCACTGTACCATCCACTGTGGCAACATGAATCGGGCCATTTATACCTTCTTAACATAAATAGTTCTATTCATTGTTGGCTGGATCAGTGGGAAACAAAGACTGAGGCTTAAAAGGTTAAAATGAGTAAATGTGTCCAAGGAATGAATTGTTTCAAGAAAGCCAATGTTAAATTCACATCTTTACCCTACAGGTAAAGACATCAATTCTGTCCAGACATCTGTCGGATGTCTGCCCTCCATTGTCCCCCTCCCATTTTGAGAAAAGCAATATCTCTTTTGAAGGTCATACATTGTTTCCCTGTGATCTGCCCAATAACAGTTAAGCCAGTGGAGCTTTAATGTATAACTTCCTTTTCAATAAAATCTGATGAAAGCTTATCCTGGCCAAAGCCTCCATTGACTCTCATGCCAAAAGACCAGCGTGACAAAACTATAAACCTGTGTCATGGAGGCAATGAGATTCCTAGACCCACCAACTTATTGTTTTCCTGGCCCGTCAGCAGGAACACTGATAGTCTGCTCAGAGTTATAAAAATATAATAGAGATTTTTTTTGCTATCAGTGTTGGTATAAGAACATGTCAGTGTTATTCTCTGAGGTTTGTGTCACTTTTGAAGCCATGGGGGGGGGGGTTGCACAGTGATCTCTACCTCAATTCGATTTATTTGACAATTCAGTGCCAAATCTGCACTTCTGCATAACAAGAGTCTCTGTTGTCTGTCACAAAACAAACCATAGATAGAAACTGAGTCTTGAGGGCTTCAGAGGAGCAACAAAACATATCTGAATTGTTTTCTTATCTGCTTGCTTTGATACCTTTTTTTTTATCTCTCTAACTTTATATTTTCTGATTTCTCTTTTTCCTCTTTCTCTTGCTTTTTCTCATTCGTGACTGCAGGAGATTAGGTCGGAAAGGTTAATACAGTCACATGAGCTTCACATTGTGCTTTGTGCTACCAGGCAGTAGCACTTCATTCTTGCCTTGTGACTGGGCTGGAGAGGGGGATTATTACACTGATGCATGCCATATATTGTCTACATACATACATACATACATACAGTACAGGCTGCCACTTCACACTCTTTCCCCCCCCCCACACCCCCCCCCCACACACACCCCCCCCCCCCACCCCACACCACACCCCCACACCCCCCCCCCCCCCCCCCCCCCCCACACACACACACACACACACACACACACACACACACACACACACACACACACACACACACACACACACACACACACACACACACACACACACACACACACACACACACACACACACACACACACACACACACACACACACACACACCAAAAACTTAATTAAAGTGAGTTTCCCACACAAATCTGTCTGTGGCCTAATTGCATGTTTGCTTGTAACTTTATTCCATAAAAACAAAAACTCTCACTCAGACAAAAGAAAAAGTAAATTTCTGTATTTTATTAGGATACATAAGAACAAACTTACAGTAAAAATGAAATCATACGTTTCTCTTTAGAAACCATCAGTGACCAGTGCAATGAAACTCTCTCTCTGGGTTTCCCCAAAACACCTTCGGTATAAGTAGTGGGGTGACATGTTATTTTACAATCATCATTGTGACAGTAAAACTAGTGCATTGCTGTGTAGCTTCTGAAGCTGGTTTATGTTTAGGGCTGGGAGGAGCAGCACACTGTGCAGTTCTGTGAGGCCATAAGAGTTGCTGTCTGTATTTCACATGTCAATGTTGGAATTTCAGATGTGGTCTCCATGAAAAGGGGGCAGTGGAGGTGGGTAACCAACACTAACCTCTACCCGAGCCTGCTCCACTGTCCAAACTCACCAACACTAACTACTGGAAAATATTGCACACCTAATCACTTTGAACACTTCTATTTACATAGCCTACATTACACACAGTATAAGGTGATGCTCCATTGGTGATTTGGATAAAAAGGTTTCTTTCATCCTATCAACATGAAACTTATTATAAAGAATAAGTGGACATGACATTATATAATATGACAGTTGAACAATATTGCCTTCAGAATTTGCAAATGTATACGTTTTGTCCTCTTTTGTCATGTTGCAATCTGATGCATAACTAATGAGTTGGTCATCTACAGGAAGATCTGTCATTTTGTCCATGATAAAAAATTTCAAAAGTTTCAAAGATATTGGTTATTCATGTTAGGCACTAGTGTTTCATGTTAGTGTCAAGGTTGTTGTAAAGCACCCAAATCCAGGCCCAGCCAATAGCATTTAGCTGCAGTTTAGACCTGCAGTTCCAGTCTTAGCTGTGCCACTTTTAGGCAAGAAAACTAACAGCAGCAGCAATGAGTGCAGACTTAGACATGCCAATATGTGCCATATAGGCAAGGAAAATTATTACCATTTGACACAAGCAAGTAATGATTATGAGTTTCACAGGGGTGACAGTCAGGGTGTGATTTGTGAAAAAACTGAGCGGGATGTTTTTTGATCATGCACAATAAAACAAAAAACAAAACATCCAATAATTAAATGCCCCTCCCCCCTCCTACCTTGGATAGTGCCACTCGGCCAGGGAGGCCAATGCATGTATTTATGAACTCTAACCTTATATTAAATGGAAAATTATCTCAAAATGAAGTAGCACAACATTAACCTGACTCCGCCAGATGGATTGCTTCGCATTTGCTCAGCATATCCATCTGGGAACTTTTGGGAAGGGGCGAAAATACTGGTTAGCTGATTGGATAAACCATCCATCTATCACCACCTATGTTGGTGATAGACGGGCCATATCAACCAATCAGATCAAACTCTTGCTGATACCAGTCGGGAGAAGAGCAAAAACATCTTTTCCTTGAGAAAATCCTCTAGTGCCGTTTTTTGCTCTTCTTTCAATAAGGAATACTTTCTAATTATAATTAATTAATAAAACTTGCGCGATAGCTACGCTCATCTCATCCGTGGAAGCTGCCATATTGTTTAGACTAACAGTCACTTCTCGTTGCGTCACACGTAAACCCGCCTCAAAACCAATGCTGATTGGTCGGTCGGTTGGCGAACTGCTCCAAATTTTCTCTATCTCAAGATGCCAGACTGATCTACGAGTAGAAAACTGGAGCTCACGAGATTAAGGCGGTCTCACAAGGCTAGCACAACATGGTATCAACATAAAACAGCGTTTTCAAGCCAGGGAGCGGAGTTCACTTCCCGGCAAAAACAAAAATTTATCCAAACTAATTGTTTTTGGTGCCTAAACTTACCTGTCGTCGACACATGGCGCTCACTTTTTCTCGAGTTTCTCATGACTCAAATGCCACGGCCCCTGAAAGGACCATCTGGTGGTGCCTGTAGCCAGGGCTGGACTGGCCATCTGGCATACCGGGCATTTTCCCGGTGGGCCGACGCACTTTTGGGCCGAATCGCCGATATAAATAGGCCTTTTTTTTTTTGCCGGGCGGGGCCGGCCCATAAAGATCTCACAGCGGCCCGTTGGTTAATTTTCTTTATTAGATCTGGCCTGACCCAATCAAATCCAGGAACCCCCTTACCCACTACGGGCCGCAAATTTACGAATCCCACTATGGCCACGCCTCCTGGCCATGAGACACAAAGCTGTAATAGTTGTGCTGGAAGTTTAGCATTCACGTTAAAATGGACAAACGACCACCAAAGCGCAAGGG
Source organism: Perca fluviatilis (assembly GCF_010015445.1). NCBI lineage: Eukaryota > Metazoa > Chordata > Actinopteri > Perciformes > Percidae > Perca > Perca fluviatilis. The sequence continues at coordinate 25,233,384 of NC_053112.1, read as the reverse complement.
AAGTGCAGAGAAATTACAGGAGAAAAAGATTAAGAATCTACAGGTGGATTCCTCAAAATGTGCCAAAATGTCTAACATGTTTGGGGCTGTAGTAGCTGCTTCAACATCAGCACTACCTGAAGCCGAGGAGGAGGAGAGGTGGCTGGCTATACAGAGAAGCAGAAACAACATCATGACAGGGAAGAAGCCGAGAGACCATGACAGGGCCATGGGAGCGAGTGAGGAAAATATGGAGAGAGTAGTTGACGATGTGGTAAGGAGTAGGCAAATTAACAGGGACTCTCAGGAAGGGAAGGAGGCTGTGTATGTGTGTGTGTCCACGCAGCTGAGACGCAGCTGAGACGCAACAGAAACGCTACGCTCGCGCGACGTGTGCAGTGTGTAACCGGTAAAATTCAGTGTTCCTTGAATGGCTTAATTAGCTTCTCTTGTATTGGTGCTCTTTTCCAGAGCATTTACTACCTACTCTCAGCTTTATTGTAGCTTTTGGGAAGGGTTATAGTTATGGTTATAGTATTTAGCAGACACTTGTGTCCAAAGCGACAAAATATGAATCTTACAATAGTTAAAATTAACAGTAAACTGTTTTTAAAGTTGCTAAGCCAATATTAAGCATACTAGTAATAATAACAATAATAGCAATACAATATCAAATATCAATAATAAAAAATAATAAATATACCATAAATATACAAATCATAAGAATTAATGAATTATTTAAGTGTAAGAGCAACAGATAAGTCTTGAGAACCCTCTTGAAGGATCCAAAACGATCACATGAACGCTGAACACTAGGTAACTCATATACGATGCACGCATATTTTAAGAGGACTGTCTGCAGGGAATGTGTCTGACCAATCACGGTGGGTGTGGGCCGCCTGGGCCAAAAAATGCCAGGGCCAATTTTTGTCCTAGTCCAGCCCTGCCTGTAGCCGGCTCTCTGTCACTTATTATTGGTGGCTAAACACATCTACCAACTACCGCTGATACCGTATCAGCGGCAGTTGGTAGATGTGTTTAGCCTCTGATGGAGCTCTGTGGTCCGGCGTCACAGAGCAATCTACCCGCTAAACAAATCTAGCAACTTCGTTCACGTTACAGCGTTTTACTTTAGGTATATAATATATGCATTTTGTGGGGGATGTATTTAGTTCAGCAAAGGCAGGGAGATAGACCAGAAAGGGGGAAATCCCATGCATCCCTCCCCCCCCAAGGCAAATCACCCACTCTTATTACTGTCACAAAGTCTATTATTTTGTGTCTGATCAATGTGTATGTTGTCAGGGGGTGCGGAACAGCTGTGGCAACCGGGCCAGGGCCAGGCTAGCAGTTTGTGAACAGTACAAAAATGCACAACAATAAAAATTAAAATTAAGAATTGCGTCATTATGGACTTCTGTTAGAATTAATGTACCTCTGCATAGTCATAAAAAAGGTTGTAACTACCTTAATTAATCACTGATTTAATGCACTACCCGGCCAGCAAGCTAAATGACTGACATCAAACACACCCAAGATGTTGCATCACTAACAGGTGCATTCTGGGTTTGGCAAAATGGAAAATGCTTAAATGCACATGGTGGATCCTCCAGTGGTGGCTTCTGCATGAGGCCGAGTGGACTGGTTATATTGTGCTTTAAGAATGTAAGAGCAGAGAATTGGAACCTAGAGCAGATTGAGAAGGACTTTGCAGTGCTCGAGACTCGCAGACTGATGTTTAGACAGGTGAGTGCAACGACATTCTTACTCAGCTCACTCTCCAATGTCAAGAACCACTGCATTGCCTAGCAACGTAGCATTGTGTGTAAAACTGTGCAGCTCTCTTTTGCGTTAATGTGTTTGTGGCTGCAGCCCCTGTGGATTTTATATTGTTTACAGCTCCATGTTGTCTGCCTTGGTGATGTTTTATTCTGCCGTTAATTCTAAAAGAAATGTCGGGTTATTTAATGTATGTAACTTAATACTGCTTGTTGCACCTGCCGCAGTGTCCATAGACTTTTGATCTATTGTTGTTTGCTTAATTGTCTGAGGAAGGCTGTTGTATCCTATTTGATAATTGATTATCAGTTGTATGCTCAGTGCCTTCTGTCGAAGTGGAATTTATTGTTGGTTTGGACATAAATGGCCATGTTGGTTCATGTTGTCCACTAGTGTGTACGTTGACATTTAATGAAATTTATTTTGTAGCCGTATTTTTAACTGACCTACTTTTTACTTTTATCTAAGTAGGCTACATTTTTACAAGTACTTTTACTTTTATTAAGTAAAATGTATTTAAAATAACAGTACTTTTGCTTGAGGATTTTCTAGGACTCTTTCCATCCCTGCTGGTAACATAGCACTATACAGAACCCATTTAAAAAGTGAAGGAGCAGAGATTTTATTAATGGAACACAGTTCGCTAATAATTAAGAACAGTAAGAATGAAATAAGCTTATTGCTGGTAGGTTAGAGGAATTAGCAATGTGTGTACTCATACCTATGTCTCACTTGACCTTCAACCGTTTATAGTGAGGCAATGGTGAAAGCTCACAGTGGATTCTGGTTAAGATTTCACTCTTGAGTTTACATTAGACATTGAAGTACAAATCACACAAAGGCCTTGTTTCCAGAATAAGTGAACAGAATTGAAAATGGCAGTGGGGATTCTCCCCGAGGACTGGCTTGTTAAACCACTAGTGGAACTCACTGAGGGTGAGAAGCCCTTGAGGTTGAGGTCATTTCCATGGGCCAGCAGGGGGGGCTATCACCTTTTAAATGGGTATTAATAATGATGTCCACAATCTTAAGATATTGAGTACTTACACAACATTTGAAAATAAAAAAGGTGTTGTAGTCATAAGAGAACTGTGGTTATGATTGATAAAGCAAAGATTTGTTTTAAATGGTATTCACATTCACAATAAAAGATGACGTTCCATTTCATCTCATCTCACCCTCTCTCTTTTCTCTGTCTTCCCTCTTCTTCTCTCTTTCTCCCCCTCTTTTCCCTTCTGTGCTCTCTGTCTCTCTGTCTGTAGTTTCAGGAATTTTTCAAAAGGATGTTCCCCAAATATCTAGGACATCTTTTTGGGTCACCATTAAAATGATCCTCCAAACTTATAAAACATGCAGAGAAGTTACCTTTTTTTGCATATATGGAGATCTGAGCCTTCCTGCCGACACAAACAACAACAACATCAACCAGTACCAACAACAGAAATAATGTATGCTCTCATTATTATTCCTATTTAGAGTTCTAATTTATTCGGCCTTAGTGGGGAACAGCAGTTTCAAAGGAAAAACCATGAAGAGTGTCTTGTTGATAAGGCACGAAAGTTAACTCGAATTATTCAGTCTTTCCCTCTGTTTTTCTCCTCTCATTTTCTCTCACAAATGAAAACAGATACTCTACATACACACATCACTCAGCATCCTCTCTTCAAGCAGTGACAATTTACAATTAATTACAGAGAATCCATATTTCCTTGCTTGTTTATGCCTTTGCATAGGCTCTATGATCTGCAACTTATATCAGAGCAGTGGAGACAGAAGCCTAAAACCTCCCCCATCAGCTCCATATGCTTGGAACAGCCTTTATCACTGAACGATTGACAGCTGCATATGAACTGCAAATAAAACATCCCAGTCACTCCCCCTCATAAATGTACATCCAACACCAGAATAGAGCTCCAAGAGCGGTTAAGTCAGTTTGTGGTATTGTAGTCTAGATAACATGATAATATTATGTTAAGATTTCTCAGATAATGACCTGTAACCATGCCTCACTGTTATATTTTAGTTCTAGATGTTTGTAAGCATGTTTTCTTCTATGTGAGCACTTTTAATGTGAGAAAACTAGAGAGGGAGCTAGCGAGGGCGCACTTTTGTCCAACTGCTTTCAACCACTACTTTCATATGCTCACACTGTCTGCCAACATACAACTGTTTCTTTCTTTTTCTGTAAAGTAAAAAAAGACAAAACAATACCTCCCTGCACATTTCTGCTTCTCCTTGTAAAATGGAACACTTATATAAGGCACCATTGTGGATTACATAAATGTCTCAAAGTTATCAATATTTCATCCTCTGTGCGTTTGAAGTGTTTGGTAATTGGATATTTATGTTGTGGGCTTCCTCTCTCGAAACCCCCATTGCACTTTGGTATTTGTGTATGTGTGTGTATTTATAGTATATATATATATAGTTTGTGTGTGTGTGTGTGTGTGTGTGTGTGTGTGTGTGTGTGTGTGTGTGTGTGTGTGTGTGTGTGTGTGTGTGTGTGTGTGTGTGTGTGTGTGTGTGTGTGTGTGTGTGTGTGTGTGTGTGTGTGTGTGTGTGTGTGTGTGTGTGTGTGTGTGTGTGTGTGTGTGTGTGTGGTGTGTGTGTGTGTGTGTGTGTGTGTGTGTGTGGTAGTTCCAGCCCTTTATAACATGAAAAGTCAGGGAGGGCCACCCACAGGAGAAAGTCAAGTCTGCCGGACTGTGTCTTTGTGTGTGCAGATGGAACAGTGCTGCTATAATTGCATTTATGTGTGCATACGTTTTTTTCTCCTCACACTGGGATGGTCAAGTAGAGTAGAGAGCTGGGAGGTTTTGTCTGTCTTGTTGCGGTGTCTCCCTGGGGCAGACAGAACTGGTGGTTCTTCTTTGATGAAGACACAGAACAAGTAGAGAAGAAGAGAAGAGGAGGAGGAGCACTACAATGGGACTCCTTAGTGGGAACTTGAGTCTAATAAATGCTTCACGTTTCTGACAAAAGAACTGTCTGTGTCTAGAAAGTATCTGACAAACCATTCAAGGACCGACCTGAGTATCGTAGCATGGCCAATGAGTGGAATAACATCAAAGCAAATGAAGAAGAGAGAGGGAGGAGGAGTGTATACCATACTTACGGAAGGAGATGGAGACACAGTGGGAAGCATACATGCAGCTGGCATCTCTGAATGTAGTTCCTTTTTGTGACCGAGCGAGGGTGCTGTGGGGTTTTATTTCAGTGATCCCAGAGGAGTAGAAGGAGTAGCCTGCCAAGACAAAAAAGAAAGAGAGAGAAAAAAACAGAGATGGGAACAGAGTGGGGGAGGGAGGGTGAAACAGTGAGACAGAGAGGAGGAGGGAGCGAAAAGAAGGAGCCTGACTAGTACCTTCACAGTCCATTACATCACTGTTCTGTATGAGAATACTCCTCTTCAGCTTACGTCAGTGGGAAAGACTCCAATCTCACTGGTGGTACAGGAGCAACACCTTCATCATGCTATAACACAACAACAAATACAGTCCTAACAGCTCCTAACACTACAGAAGATGTGTGACATTTAGTGAGATTTGTACATCACTTATTGCACACATACAGTATCATGCTTTGAAGGTTGAAATGCATGCACTGGAGATGTTAAATATACTGTAGCACAAAGGAGAACGTGACAAGGCAGAGTGGGTTTTAGGTTGGTAAACATGAGAGCAAATGCAGCTCCTCATAGCTATTCTGGTGTTCTAGACAGCTTTACTGCTCAGACTAACAGCACCTCTGCCCCGCTGCTGATGTGCCTGCTTACCTGCCTGCTTCCTCAGCAGTTCAGCAGAAAGTTGTCTTAAAGTACACGAGACAAAGGGAGAGAAAAAGAGGCAGCAGCAGAGGTCTGTTGGTACTTGCATGCGTGTGGATGCGGATTGGGGTGTGTTACAGCCCTGCATGTGTGTGTGGGCTAATGATCCCAACCCCTCTTCCTCAGCCATGTGAAAGCAGCTCAGTGCCTGGAGGTCCCAGATAACCTGTTTGTGTGATTTTGCTGTGGTTGCGGATATTCCGGTCTTATCATCAATCATTAGACTTTCTCGCTAGCTGTTTGAATCAGGTTTACCCTGCTGTGAACACATTTAGTGTAACAGGATCTGTGTGGGTGTGTGTGTGGGTTTGTGAGTGTGCGCGTGTCTTCATGTCCTGCTGTGAGTGCAGATACAGCAACAATCAGCACTGGACATCGCAGCAGGCAGCACCTGAGAGAGATTGAGAAGTGTGTGTGTGTGTGTGTGTGTGTGTGTGTGTGTGTGTGTGTGTGTGTGTGTGTGTGTGTGTGTGTGTGTGTGTGTGTGTGTGGGTGTATGTGTGTGTGTGTGTGGGAAAATGCTCTATGAAAAGATATAGTGAAGAAAGCAGAAAGGAGGAGGGAGGAAGTGTGCATTCACATCAGCAAGCGCCAAACTGAGCTGTACAGTAATACCTGAGAGACACAGGGTGCATCTTCTCACAGGGACACACACACACACACACACACACACACACACACACACACACACACACACACACACACATGCAGTGGCTGGTGTCTGCTTGTGATGAAACAGCTACTCCCAGGCAGAAATAGGTCAGAGACCTCAGGGCCTCTAGAGTCAGGAAGACTGGCCTCTGTATCTATCTCTCTTTCTATGTCACACACAGACACACACATACACACACACACTACAAATTATCCAGTCTCAAGGCTATAGTGTACTATAACCAACCATATATACAAGTTTAAGCCAGTCATTGTCCGTCATCAACTTGAAAATATTATTACTAATTAATAAGGGTGTGACGAGATCTCGTTTTACGAGATCTCGCGAGATTAAAACGTGACGAGATTTCTCGTCAAGGTGAAAAGTTGTCTCGTGAGGCGATGTGATGTCAGCGTGATGGAGCGTGGAATTACTATTGAAGATCCCCCTGCCACTTTTAAATCATTTGTGTGGCAACATTTTGGTTTTCCTGCGGAAATATTAAAAGAGTGACAGACAAGACGAACACAATATGTAAACATTGTAAGAAAAAATGCCGATATACGCGGCTAACACGAACACTATGCAAAAACACTTACAGCACCACCACAGCTCTCTACTAACTACTGCTAGGGTGACCACCCGTCCCGTGTAGCGCGTGCTTCGAGCGTTGAAGCCCAATTCATGCGTCCCCGAAATTGAGACCGTGTCCAGCAAAATCAATGCTTGCTCAAAAAAGTTGGTCGCGCTGCAATATCCCCCGAGCCCAAGGCAGCCAAACGAACATTACTTGACAGTTCAGCACGCTACTGTTGCCACACCCACCCCTCAGTTGAACTGCTTACTAGGTTGTTGTCAACCTTTTTGTTGTTGTCATGACAGCGCCACGCACGCGCCGCGTGCATACCAGACACACTGGGAAGGAACTTTTAGATGCGCGCTTTCCAATTCGAAAAATTGAGAAAGAGACTGAGTCTGACTCTGAGGCACCGCCATCAATTAAAAGAGAAGGTGTGGGTACAAGAAAGACTGGGAAAATGAATATTTGTGGCTGAAAGGTGTTGAGGGCAGAGGTTAAATTGGGCCGGAGCGCAGCTCCCCCTCCTCAGGTCCACAACACACCCTGCTGGAGCTCAGCTCCGTCTCCTTCAGCATCAAACATTTTGCCGGGGGTTCAGCCCCGAATGTTTTGAGTGTAACCCCAAATGTATTTTGAAAAGTTGACTGACAAATATGAAACCGGACGTCGCTTAATGTCCATTCTCGCTGTAAAAAGCTGCGCAGCTTCAGGTTTATGGATGCGCTCTGCTGTGGACATGCTGCGGCAGATGTGTCGCGTTTGAGCTCCGTGTATTTCTGCCAGAAGTTTCGGGTTTCCACCTCCGATGTTTAGCAGCGTAGGCTACAGCCACTTCCCTAAACGTCTCAAACGGGGCTCTGTGTCTCAGACGGGGCTCTGTGTCTGTCAGGAGGTCTGAGATCTACCGTATCAGCAGAGCAATCACGTAATGCACAGCAGACTACGGTGCAGGTAGCCTAGGCCTATAGATTATTTTCTAAAATATAGTGACTTTATTCTCGTAATAGCCTATATTATAACTTTATTTTTTTCACAAAATATCACGACTCCTTCAAATCTCAGAGAGCACAGATGGGATGAGTTATATTTTCAATGTGCACAAAGTTTTGGACATGAGCAGAAATCTTGCTCAATCATCTGAAATATTACAATTAAGAGGTTTATTAATAAATTAAATGAATAATGTATCACTGAGGTGAATAATTGTCATATGCACATTTAAGGAGGTTACTTCCCCAACAAAAGATGCAAAAAATGGAAGAATAAATGATGCCTAAGCTACATGTGTGCTGACTCAGATATAATTAGAAAAGTCAATCTAAAGGAGAATAAATAGATGAAAGCAATACAGAATTCCTGACAGCCTTACTGCAATATTTTCCATTATGTTGTTATATTTGGATTGTAGCCTAATGTTTTCCTTTACATAAAGATAAAGGTAGAAATAGGTGCATAAGAATTCACCAAAATGCAGAAAATGAAGTGTTTAATGCTAAAAAAAATTCTGGGGGAGGACCCACAGACCCCCACATCATAAGTCACCAAACAAATCTGGAAGCAAAACCTTGGCCTTTGGGTTGCCAGGCCAGTTATTATGCAACCCTACCGTACACATTAAAACTGGAAAAAGAGCCCATTTGGTGTAAAAACACATTAAGTCATTTTACTGCCCGTGGGGTTGGGGCACCGCCGCGCCAAGCAGTGTCCCACATTGTCCCTCAGAAACATACCCCTTGTCCCCCCTTGGGCTTATTAGCAGGTGGTCACCCTAACTACTGCACCCGCAACGAAAACATTAAAAGGGCAAACAACTCTAAAAGCCTTTGCATCTCTGCCACCGGTAAGTGCAAGAGCCACGGCAATAACGAGGGACATAGGCGCTTTCATTGCAGCTGATATGAGGCCATTTTCTGTGGTGGAAAAAAACATTTTGCAGTGTTTGCACGTCCTTTACTGCATATAATTCATTAAAATAGTTAAAAAAAATGTTAAATAACATTCATCATTAATAGTTGATTTCAAAATGCACCTAAATTGTTTTGCATTTTGTGATTTTTCAGTTGAATAAAAAAACTATTTTCCATTCATATATTTCATCATTGAGGATTTCTTTAAATTTTTTTTTTTAAATCTCGTCTCGTCTCGTTCTCGTGAACCCAATCTCGTGATGTGTCTCGTCTCGTGGAGTAAGTGTCTCGTCACACCCCTACTAATTAATACCCCAGAGGGAGATTGGTTTTGCTTAAATTGTCATGTCATTTGTTTGTGTGAATATCAGAATCAGCTTTATTGGCCAAGTATGTGTGCAAGGAATTTTACTCTAGTTTTCAGTTCCAGTTTCAGTTCCAAAAACAATTTTAGGGAAGATATAATTAGACTAGGGCTGTCAATCGATTAAAAAAAATTAACTAATTAATCGCACAATTTGCTGTAGTTAATCGCGATTAATCGCATTTTTAAATTGAGACTGAAGCTTGTAGTAATGGATATTTAAATAATGCTAAATCACTTAACTTTACAAATATGAAGAGAAAACAAACAAGGAAAGGTTCTGCTAAGTTCAGAATGTTTAATATCTTTCAGAACAACAGCAGCAACAATTTGGCTTATTTAGTCCTGCTGAAACGGCTAGAAACTGTCCGACTTCAGAGCAGATTTTTGTCACCACCCCCAATATTAGCCACATACCTAATATACCATATTCTGAATAATATACAAATATATATATATAGAGAGAGAATATAAATTACAATCTAGGCAGTACTTAATATCATAAATATTATAATATACATAGTGTTTAATCTGAATGACTAAGCAAAGCACATATATCTAAACACAGAAATGCACATCAATATCAATGTTACACATTAAACCAGTAACCCAAAACCACAAAGGTGTATGGGCGTTGACGAAAAAACATTGAGTGTAGTTTTAGATAGCGACGCTGTGCACAGCAATCCATTACCAATGTAAAGCGATTGACTACATTTCCCTTCCAGCACCGCAACCAGGAAGTAGCTTGTGTGACAGTGAGACGCACCAATTTCAAACATTTACTGGAATATAGTCACGGATACTATTGAGTCGACAGCGCGTTAAACATCAGACTGCAAATAAGGTTTTATCAGCGTGACCAACGTAACAGTTATCAAGCAAACAAATCCGCCACGTACATCGGCAGCACAGCAGTAGCTCAACAGACAAATCAAACTTAAACTGCAGCTCTATGTAGCGAAACTGCAGCTTACTGGTGGCGCATCTCTCCTGACGAGACAACATGTCGGAACTAGTACTTCGGTCCCGTTTATAGCCCGCGCGCCATTCATTTCTGGATTCTAACACATCATCTTTTTTTCTCTTTGGGATCTTACTGGTCCATGTTTCAACTCTTGACTGGCCCGTAGGCCTACTTCAATCAGGTAAATCCCTCCTAGAGTAGCGCCGCCTGCTCTTATGGAGACGTATTACGTTTCTCAGCCGCCACATGAAGTAAACAAACACAGCTGCATTAATTTCGTTAATTTTTTTTAACGAGTTAAATATAAAAAAATTAACGCAAAAATTAACGCGTTAATTTTGACAGCCCTAAATTAGACATATGGCTATAATCAAGGACAACAAAGCTGAACGAGAATAGGCAAACATTAACATGTTTATATAAAAGCAACAATGAACAACTACATACAATGTCTATATATAAGTCAAACTGGTTCTGGAACAAGAATACAATAGTATTATACAAGTAATATATGATGTTGTACAAATAGGTCATTAATTGTGGTTTAGGAGGTGGAGTGTGTCATCCAGTAATCAGAGGGTTGGTGGTTTGACCCCCAGCTCCTCCTGTCCACATGTCAAAATGTGGACCCCAGATTACTCATGATGGTCAGTACCTTCACTGCGACTGGTGTTTGTGAATGAGAGGCAGATTGTGATTTTACTTCATTTTAATTAGTTTGCATCAACACACGCAATTAGCCAAGGCACTGTCACCATTACTTGATCTCTAATTTGCATGCGTGTGTGTGATTTGACAATAGACTAACCATAATTTACATGCAAACTTGCAGTTGGACAAGCGCAGATCATAGTGTCCATGATTTAGGGACCACAATGTATGGCTGACAGCCCACAAAACCCATTGTGACTTTAAAACTGTGAACTATAAACCATCATCTCTACAAGTAGTAGTAGTATTATTATTATCCTAGTAGCTTATAGAACCTATTAAATTTCCATTAAGAGTGATGACACTGAACACTAATAAATTACAGCTCAAATTGCAAAAAAATGTGTACAAATATCAAGATGTAAAAATGGTAAAACAGTATTTAATTGTGATATACTGTGTGTGTATATACATACATACATACATACATACATACATACATACATACATACATACATACATACATACATACATACATACATACAATTGGTAAATCTGTCTGCCTGTCTATCTGTAACTGATTGTTGGATTTTCCCACACAGGTCTCTCTTGAGAATGAGACCGTGTCTCAATGAGATTACCTTTTATACATAAAGGTTAAATAAAATAAAATCAAACAACCTTCACCTGGAGGACCAGGTTCAGGGACCACAGTAAGTATGGGACAGTATGTGCCCCTGCTGAAATGTCCCTGTGCATGAAAGACCATGCATGCCTACCATGCTGTTTACTGGCACTTCCTTTGACAGCAAGATCCTCCTGCTGGCTGAACTACAATTTGTTTTTACCTTATCAATTAAACACAAGATGGAAACCAATAACTTTTCAGATATGTTATGTTTAATAGTAGACAAAATACTGTGTAGTGTTTAACAATCTACAGTATGTATGTTTAGAGGTGAATCTGTGTACACACACATAAGCTGTCTCGCTCTCTCTCTTCCTTTCTCTAGCTCTTCTCCTCTGTATCTGGAAGTGGGATTAGTGGTTATGGCCGAGATATGGGAATGGGGCTTACCTGCGAGTGGGAGCCTAGTCCTCAGTCCCTTAGCAGAGGAGAGGGAGATTAGCTCAGTACATAAAAACACTGGGATTACTCACTACCAAGGATTAATGGATGCATGGCTACACTGTGGGGTTAGTTTCCTACAGCATGTATATTTATGCATTTATATGCGTTTTAAAACCAAGACTTTCTCCCTCCATGTCCATGCATTTTAAAGATTACTTGCAGTAAGATTACCTCCAAAGAGAGTTGGGGAACTTTGAGCCTGTCAAACCGATGGAGGGAAGATGAGTCAGCAAATCTAAATCGACACATGAGGAACTGTTGAGATACGCCTCCACCATTTCAAATTTGAATCATGCTATGTTGTTTACTAAGTTTTGCCCGTGTCAGTCAGTTGATGGGTATTTGTTTGTTAGAATCAATATTAGTATTTTTTATTTTGTTTACTTGCAAGTTCTGCCCAGTCAGTGAGTCGGTAGCTATTTGTTTGTCCAGAATCAATATCTGTGTTACATCCTCACCTGCTAAGCAAAGCAGCTGCCATGGCAGGGAAAATACCTTATGTAACTCGCCATGGAGCCGGCCAAAATTAACAGAAGAGTTACCATATAGACAAAAGACAAGTTTGTGTGTGTGTGTGTGTGTGTGTGTGTGTGTAGCTAAGGTTTGCTCTCATTTTTGTAGGATCCAAATCAGGGAAGGGCAGTGATTCTGTGTGCCTCATTTGAAGAACAACTCAAAAATGTAATTGGTCTCCTGACACATGCGTTTGCATTTGCACTCACTCACTCACTCACTCACTCACTCACTCACTCACTCACTCACTCACTCACTCACTCACTCACTCACTCACTCATGTGTGTTCTCTTGCTAAGTCTCTGTTTCCAAGCCTTTGAACACATCCGAATGCATTAACCAGAGAACAAAGACTGTGTACTTTGGATGATGTTGATTACTCACTTACACAACAGGGAGTATGATAAGAAAACTCTGTTGGGTCTCATGAATATAATGCCTTATTATGTCCACCACCAGCTCTTTATTTTGAGAGGGTTCCCCCTACTTTAGGGAGTATCATATAGGTTGTCAATCAGCCTTTGGGTACCTCTGAGCAAATGAGGAAATCTTATGTCATAGCTATGATACTTACTTGGAATGCTTATCACTTCTGCAGTAACATTCCCCATATTGTAATGTCATGAGTACTGATGGGTGTCTTCATTGTGGGGTATACATGACATTTTCCACTATGTAAAAATATAATTTTGATTTTAACAAGGTTTCACATAATTACAAGGCAGCATAAATGATGATGTACTGGAATTTCCTATGATAATAAAAGAAGAAAGGACATGGTTTTCCTTTCAAAGTTGTGATTCAGACCCAGCAAACTAAAACAAAATTACAATAAAATACAATATGAGCTCATCTTTCCCTTAAATCTGCTTTTAGTCCCTCGATACTGACTATCTGTCAAATATTAGGTCAGGTATTTCAGAGGAGCCTTCTTCTTGTTCGTTATTCTCTGGCTTACTTAGGGAGACATGAAGGAGCGTCTTCTCCCTGCTTCAGGTTTCAAAGACGTGTTACAGATACACACTGGAAAACAAAGCATGTTTTCATCTCAACTTTTAAGAGAACCTACTTGCTATTTATATCCCGTCACCGGCAGAAGATAGATGTCAGCTTCTTCTCTTCTTCTGCTTTCTCTCTCTCTCTCTCTGATAAAAAAGAATTAAGCAATCGGTCATTGCGTGTGTGTGTGTGTGTGTGTGTGTGTGTGTTTGTGTGTGTGTGCTGTATCTAACTAGTGTCTCTTATGCCTCACCTACATATAAAAAGTATCCAACCAGTTAGCTGTCATCCTCGAATGACAACTTCAGCAAGTCAGGTGTATCGCACTTTGTGAAATACACCAATACGTATTTGAAATTACATTTTGAATAAAAATAACATTTAAATAATATCTTTTGAACAAAATGAGTGCTTTCCGAGATTCTAGGTCTGAAGATGAAAGTGGTAATCTTGCTGTTGTGCTCAGGAGGGTGGAAAAGCACATAGGCACAAAGGAGCAGGGAAGTGAGCAAAATGGAGAGAAACATATCGTCTGACAGGTGGCCTACTTTCCCTGCGCTGTTCCTCCCTGAACCTGATAATAAGACACCTCGCAAATGATGTAAAATCGAAGAAAACTATTTAACATTGTTCATACCTGTTCTGAACTGACTGATGTGCTGCGCTGCAATGTCTAGAAGGAACTAAATCTGAAGAACTGCTGTTGGTCGAAGGTTTCAGCATACTACCTTTGAAATATACTTTCTGTACGCTTAAAACTGCACATTCCATTATCTCCAGTTTTCAAAAAAGTGCTTTTGACCACTGTGTTTCACATTACAGTGTCAGAGATAACTAAGTATGTATGAGCACAGCACGGAAATGAAATACACAGAAAGTCACTTATTTCCTGGGGGGCATTGAGGCATTGGGGGATTAACAGTTTAATGACCCTGATTCATGTGGAACAATAAACAAGACTGCTTTTACTTTCAATAGCAAAGCCATTCGCTCTGGGTTGTTTGCAATTCTTTAAACCAATCACAATCGTCTTGGGCGGCACTAAGCTGTGACGGTGGCTCTGCAAAATAGTCTCGGGAAGAAACTTGGTTTGGTGTAATACAGTAACGTGTGCTATTTAAATTAGTTGAATACATGGTAAAACGTAATTTGCTCTTGCAGTGTATCACAGCAATCCCCACCAATCAGTCCCAAAATGTCCCAGTTATATAGTAAATGCCATAAACATATTAATTGTAAATCTTTACAATCATTTCCCAAAAGAACCAAGCAGGCCTTAAAGGTGACACGAGACCTTCATCAAATCTTGATAATGTTATTTAAGGGACTGTTCGTTATTTATTTAAGGGGCCACCGGAGGAGTTTTGGGATCTTTAATCAAAATAGACTTGACCCTCCCCTCGCCAGTGATAATTTTTCTATGACCCTTCAAAATGATTTGAAAAAAGACATGATCCTCCCCAGCAATTTATTGATGCCCTATATGCTAGTTTGCGCTTGGCAGAGATGTACAGACACCCTTTGATTTTTTAGAGCTATGACCTACATGCGTTAACCTCTGCTTTCCAGTCCCTCCAGAAAAACGTGATTACGCGATCACATAATTCAGTTCATAATTGAAAGTCCAAAGTCCGCATTTTTATGCGGGAGCTGCATTTTTTCAAATGTGCCGCACTTTCGCCTCATAAATTGCCGATTTCCGCGCAAAATATGCGTGGCTTGCATGATTTCATAATCCCCCGCATTTTTGCAAAAAAGTCACATATATGAAAGCAGAAAGTTGAAAAATTTACTTCACACAAGAGCAGCCATTTTCCCCTGTTGCCATGGGAACGTTATGAAGTGACGTAATTACGCGACGTGAACATCATCAAAAAGCAGGGTGTCGGGGGAATCACTTTTATTTCTTTTCTCTTTTTCATCGAACCGCAGTTTATCATATATATTTTTATATTTATTTATATTCCATGGCATTTTTTAAGAAAATGTGCTGCATTATCAAGGATTTTTGCCCGCAACAATCACAAAAAAACTCAAAACGCATTTTTCTGGAAGAACTGGCTTTCTCATCTTATGTATCACACTCTTCTGTTAAGGTGTGGTGGCCATTTCAGTAGATTGACTTACTAATGTTGTTGTGGAAACACAATAAGCATGGAAACTAAATGCACACTTCCTGCATTACTGCATTACTTCAAATACTAAGTTACTCCACTAGTGAACTAGTATTCACATGAAATAAAATAATAAAACATTGAGACCATCCAGCAAAGGACACTGGGAAATAAATTCAACACTGGTTGCTATGGACTCGTCACTAGCCGTCCTCAGTCATTGTATGTTTTAGCACATACTGTAGGTAAAGCTGCCAAAGCTTAACATTATATTCAAAACATATCTGTTTATTTTTAAAGCAGATTTTAAATTACAGTGTAACAATTTAACAATTCACCATTATGAAATCCAATTGGATGGCTGTCTTGGAACAATAGACAGACGGTGGCGGAATGCCCAGACACTGAAATTGAAACTAAAATGTAACAGTGAACACTCAGTGTTTGACCTATCTGTTGAGATGCCTCTCCAAACGCAGAAACCAAGGGCAAACCCCATAAAACCCCATAAAATGTTAAGAAAAAATATCCGTATTTTGCAGTAATCTAATGACACGAAAAAGTAAAATCAGGCTAGATCCACAAATAGAGTCACAGTGTATCCAGCCTCTACTATGAGCGTCATATTCACCAGCCAGCTCCAATCAGGTGAACGAGGCCTCTCCACTTCACCGTTTAAACAAAGTGGAATAAACATATAAAAGTCCAAATCTACACAAAACCCGCAATCAATTAGTAAGATGACATCAAATGTATATACATGGCATTTAGGAAACCTTTATTGCAGCCTTGGTACGTCAAGGTGTCCAGACATAGTGCAACAGTAATTTTCGTTTTTTACGTCCTGCTGCTTCCATCGTCAGCCAGGTAATATGTTTTTTAGTAAAGCAGTATATGAAATCTGATGTATTACCTACCACCATTTAGTTTTGTGTTATTTAAGATATTTATAAAATATCAGGTCATGCCAGATGTAATTATTCCACTCATTTTTTAAACAATGCAATTACCAGTTTCAGCCACCAGGGGAGCAGTGCTCCCCCTGCCCCACAGCAAACTCATGGGTCAGACCCATCTGGTAGTGAAGGAGGGTTGAGACAAAGAGCTACATGGAAAAATATGCACCAAACAAGCCACTTTGAAATTTTGCAGTTTTATGAATACAAAAGTTGGGTGACCCACCCCCCCGTTTTTTTTGGGTGACCCTCCCCTCAACAAAGAATAAAAAGACATAACCCTCCCCTATTTTCCTCCGGTGGTCCATTCCATAAATACCAAACGGTCCCTAAGGCTTTAGTGCGTAACTTTTTTATATTAATGAACGTCCGTTACATTCAAGCCATTGCCAAATGAGTTGATACAAAGCTAATTAAAACTATCAACTCCACAAAACTCTCTCTGTATTTCTCAGTATGGCTATGTTCACAAGATTGTGTAGTCTGGTGACTTTCCCGTGCAGAAATTCCAGTGAACATAATTACCTCTTCTGAAGAGGCAATCATGTTTTTTTAATCCTCCGTGTCCTCCTTCCATACTAGCAACTGCGTGGAGGAGGGGAGGGGGCGTGTGCGCGATCACGAAAGGCTGTAACATGTGGACTCGCCGACAGTGTTGTTGTCATTACTAAAAAGTCTTCATGGGGGAGACAGAAACTATGTACTATATCAAATTCAAAAGAGACTCAACTTGGATTGCTTAGTCCCTAATTGCCTCAACACATATCAATGATCGATCAAAGTTGAACTGGACAACAGCAAATGCAAAAAATCCGATATGGAAAAAATAACAGCTCTGAGATTTCTTTGTAATATGCTAACAGTTACAAGGATTAATAATGATTTTCCAGCCATTAAGTGTTACACATTCTCATCTAATGGGATTCATCTTATTACACTATTTTCTTGTTGTTGACTTGCCTCTGGGATCCTTGACTGTTGAATTCTCTCGCTCTATCTTGCCTCCAGGAGCCCTGTAAATCTGAAGATCACAGAACCTGAGGAACATTTTAATGGCTGCTGAAATGAGCATCTCTTCAGGCAACAGCTCAACTTTCTCCACTCAGAAACTTTCCTGGAGCATTACATGCGACCCACCAAATGCATCATCACTATCGCCTACTCTCTTTACTTTATGCGGGGTCCTCCCACCAGTTCCTACATCTTATGGCTGATAGTAAGTGGAACAGAGAGGGGAGTTATTCCCATTCAAACTGCTTCTGAGAACATATAATTGCTTTCAGGGTTTTTGTGGGATTTTATATTGTGCATGAAACTTTCAGCATGTAGGCTGTTCTCCACAATATTCATTACAATCAGATACACATGAGCTTCCAGAGCTTTATCTGTGTGATACCTGCTGTACCTTCTCGTGTTTAGTTTAATGTTTTCTGGGATTGTATGGTTAACTGCTTGTAAATCAAATGGTTGTTGGTGCCATACTGACATGTCATATCATCTCTACAACAGACGGTTCACATTCTCCATGTGGGCAAATTTATGATAGCCCTGAGAGCTTGACACGCTGCAAATACAGAAAACAAAATACAGAACAGGAAGGAACAGGAAGCTCACATGACGATGGGAAATTTCCACAGGGCATTAACACGCGATGCACACTGCTAAAATTAAGCTAGCATTAACATTTTACAGGAAGGGTCGGTATAAATTTTAAAGGTCCCATGACATGGTGCTCTTTGGATGCTTTTATATAGACCTTAGTGGTCCTGTAATACTGTATCTGAAGTCTCTTTTCCAAAATTCAGCTTTGGTGCAGAACTGCAGCCACTAGAGCCAGTCCTACAATGAGCTTTCCTTAGTATGTGCCATTTCTGTGTCTGAAGCTATTGAGGTGGATGGTGGGGGTGTGGCCTTGCCCAACTGCCACTTTTCTCATTTGAAAGCCATGATGTCTCTCTCTCATGGGTTGGCCAAATTCTCTGGGCGGGCAAAGCAGAGAAAGGGGAGGTAACCTTGCTTGTTATGACCTCATAACAAGCAGATTCCAAAACTGCTCATCTGAGCTTTCATTTTCTCAAAGGCAGCGCAGGATACCCAGGGCTCGGTTTACACCTATCACCATTTCTAGCCACTGGCGGACCATAGGCAGGCTGGGGGAACTCATATTAATGTTAAAAAACCTCATAAAGTGAAATTTTCATGCCATGGGAACTTTAAAGTATTCTTGCTGCCAAACTACAACTTTATTGTTAAGTTGTTTTAAACAATTTGCAATTGATTTAGCCTTTTTCATAATTAATGTTAGTTAATTAGTGTGTATTTCATCATATTATTTAATAATAAGCAAGAGGCTAACGCTAGGTTGACAGCAGATATCTTTAGGTTACTTAACGTAACCCCGGTTCTTTGATAACAGAGTAAGGTGTTTCACTATGGAAATCGCCTCGGTGTGACCAGTGCTTAATTTGTAAAGTGGCAGGTCCCGGAGCGCATAGGGGGGGTGGATACGGCGACTCAAAATGGAGGTTGGAGGTAATGGAACAAAAAAAATGACACTGCCTACGTAGCTTCTCTGACTAAAAAATAAACTAAACAACGCTGTGTGTACATCAGGGCAATGTTTATTTTTTTATTTTAGAACATGCACTGCATTGGTGCGAAATGTAAAAAAAAAATAATAATACACTGCAACAATCGTTTTCACAAGCAGCAATTATATGGAGTTATATTCCTATCTTTAATCAAGAGCGCATTCTTTCAATTTGAGAGCATTTCTCACTGATATTACGTTCAGATTTTGTAATAATTTCCCTCAAAACCTTGCTCTCACACTCAAATAGTCACTGCTCGCGCTTGGATTTGCTCTGCTTGTGCTCAAAGTTTGTGCTCGCGCTTGGATTTGCTCTGCTTGCACTCAAACTTTCTGCTTGGACTCAGATATGTTGTTGTTTGGACAGATTTCCTGCTCTCAGCTTTGAACCTTCTCCCGCGGCTCAGGCTGATTCTGCTCACTTACAAAGTTTCTGTTCTCCGATTTCTCCTGGGCGCGCTTGGATTTTTGTGTGTTATAACCCTATCAAAAGTCAACAACCAATAGAATGCCAGCTGTAGTGTTGACCAATGAAATGATCCCAACCCCGTTGAGGGTGCCGTTCACTTTACTTTAGAACGTCTGTTGAGGGCGGCTGCTCTGTAACCTGACTGTAACCAAGTTTATATATCCCCGCGCCCGTTTATAGCTTTATTATAAGTATATGTCAACAATGTGCACAGAATGGTCGACGCGCTTTCACCTGCACCCGTCAGGAAACGGGAGAAAGCTTTGAAGTGGGACGTGTGAAGTTATGTCCACAACTACGAGGGTGAGTAACATAACTTAGCACCTAGCTAGCTAGCTAGCTAGCATATGGGCGTAGCATATAGCCTAGCTTGATGTCCAGAAACAAATATATGTTCTTTATTGTATAGCTAGCTAGATTGAACGACATATGACGGACAGTATGTGTATATGTGATGACCCTACTTTGTATTTTTTCCTCGTTTGGTTAACCATGTTCCTGGGATTTGGCTAATTTCATGTTAGAGCCAGTAGTAAAACATAAACTGTAATATAACTGAAAGAACACAAGAAACTGGATTGTTTGTGTCTTTTTGCATCACTGTTGTGTGTTGTTCATCAGAATTTAGTCTTCATTCCTTCATATAACATTAGTTTGAAAATAGATTCATAGCAATCTGTATAAAACGTAATGTTAAGTTCAATTTTATCACTATAATAAAAACAGATCTAGAAATGATATGGTTTCTTATTTGCTCCTTAAATAGCAGTTATTTGTTTAATTAATACAAAGCAAACTGAACTGAAAAAACAAGAATTTTGTTTTACTTTTTTTTCATCCAGGTGGGGCTGAGGGGTTTGACCCCTGTTGATCTGTGTGTCATATCACCAACCCATGATAGCTAGAATTCACCCTGCTACTCCAGATCTACCTACTGTACGGCTGGCTACAGACTACAACCATCTGCTCCAGATCTACCTACTGTATGACTGGCTACAGACTACAACCATCTGCAAGTTTTGTTTGTAGTGAACATCATCAACAGCTACACTTAAAGTCTCTTGGGTTCATATGGGACTTGGTTGTTCTCCATACTGCATCAAACACTGTATTATTTTTTGTGTTATATTAGTACAGACAACAGTAAGTATCATTACTTAATCACAGTATATATTATTCAGGTGTACACTGTTGACTTGACTCCATGCTATTGACTATACTTTAGCTTGCCACCTCATAACTTTACCTTAATTGCTCTTGTATAGTTAATTTATCTTCTGCTAGTTGTACATACCTCCTATTTAATTGAATTATTCTTAATTTGTGTTGCCATACCTGAATCATCCCTCTTGTGAACACTAGGCCTACCTTATCTTTATTCATAACCCTGCTCACAAACTCACCTGAACCTGGGTCATCTGTTTGCCAATATCAATGTTCCTGCTACAGTAAATCCTATAGGCACATTGTACTGCTTCACCGTAGTATGAACCATACACTTTTAAGGTTTCGTGTCAAATATTGTGCAATTTGTTATGAATTACTCATTGTTTTGACAAGGTAAATTAAAGCTATTTACCAAGTGTCAGCTCTGGTAAATTTAATTGTACTGTTTTTTTTTATAAATGTTATGGAACATGAAAAAACAATTTGCCTTGATCAGGGTTTTAATTTGTTGCAAATGTGAACATGGTTTTAATAATCTGTATCTTATTGCTCTGAAAAACTACAATGATTTAAGAAATAGCAATGATACTTATCAACATTTATTGAATTGATTGAATATATGGGCAGACATTACAGGCACCTATTCATGTCAACAGAGAAAACAATAATTTGTTCTCTCTTTTATCACTTTGATTATACGCTGATGGTGCAGAAAAGGGTGAAGTCCTTGTAGATCTCTGGCACTTTGAGGACAGACCGATCCAGGAACTCTCCACTGTTGTCTTTGTATAGCATGCTCCTATTAAAGACAGATTCATAGACATCAACACGTAATATATTAGGTGTACATAGCTTGCTTTAACATCATTACTATCTTACCTTACCTTCTCTGATTTGGTTTTGTGGACATCAGTAATTTTCTCTCCCAGGCCTGGTTGTGCACCCTGTGAATTTAAGCAAGAAACATAAGTGTATGTAACATGATTTTGCTATTATATTATTATTTTTACAATTGCATTATTATCAGACTTGCCAACCTTCTTGGTTTGTGCTACTGCTGCCTGTCCTCTGCACACAGGTGAGTGATGTGCTGACTGGCACAGGTCCATGCACATAGTGCAGCTGTGATGCAGCTCAACGGGTACTTAAGTCACACCTGGAAGAAGAGAAACAAACCAACAAAATACTTGTTCTTTCTGCTCAGTTTGCTTTGTATTAATTAAAAAAATTACATTTAAGTTGCAAATAAAGCATATCATCTCTAGATCTGTTTTATTAGTGGTGAAATTGTACTTAACAGACTGGGTCCGTGTACTTTTTCGTTCATTTGATTTTCATTTCATAAACAGGTATTAAAAAACAAATGGTTATTTGATTTTCGTTTTAAATCATGGGGATCAGACCTCTGGTGCTGGGTCTAATATTCTAATATTAGCTGCTGCAGCTAGCTAGCAGCTAGCTACCAGCCCTGTGAGCTTGGTCCCCGCGGTTCGCTCCTCGGTGCTGACTGACTCTGGTCCGTCTGCAGAGCTGCGTTACCCGCTCTAGCTGACCTGGGAATCTACCGCTGCGTGATTTATTCATATTTTATTTACTTTGCAGTGATATGCTATGCACTGATGTCAGGCAGGCTTGCTGCTGCTTTTAGTCTGAGCCTGTGAGATAACTAAACTTCCTTTGAATATAACGTGAAATAGACGGAATAAATAAAAGTCCCCGGAAATAAATATAAGTAAAACATATGTATTTAGGCTATTGAACTATAATGACTAATGCCTATATATGTATTGCCTCATTTATGTATTTCATGTTCCATTTCATAGCCATATTTATTATGTAAAGGGGGCAAAAATGGATCAGTCGCTCAGGAAGTTATAGACTACAGTTTCCCTCAACAGCAGCCGGGACATTCTAACGCTTAACGTGAAAAAGCTTAACGTGGTAACTTAATGTACCTAAACAATGATCAATCAGATATCAATCAGTTATCAGTCACATAACGTCCATAATAATTGGACTTTGGGTTAGATTTTTTTGACAGTTTTCAGTGGTTATGAGGAGCAATATGAGAGAGAAATTTGGTAATCATTGATCATTTGTTGCGGTACATTAAACCACTTCTGTTTCCTGGACATCAAGCTAGGCCATATGCTAGCTAGCTAGCTACTTATGTTATGTTACTCACCCTGCGTAGTTGTGGACATAACTTCATACGTCCACTTCAAAGCTTTCTCCCGTTTCCTGACGGGTGCAGGTGAAAGTCGTCGACCATTCTGTGCACATTGTTGACATATACTTATAATAAAGCTATAAACGGCGCGGGGATATATAAACTTGGTTACAGTCAGGTTACAGTGCAGCCGCCCTCAACAGACGTTCTAAAGTAAAGTGAACGCACCCTCAACCGGGTTGGGATCATTTCATTGGTCAACACTACAGCTGGCATTCTATTGGTTGTTGACTTTTGATAGGGTTATAACACACAAAAAATCCAAGCGCGCAGGAGAAATCCGAGAGCAGAAACTTTGCAAGTGAGCAGAATCAGCCTGAGTGCGAGGAGAAGGTTCAAAGCTGAGAGCAGGAAATCTGTCCAAACAACAACATATCTGAGTCCAAGCAGAAAGTTTGAGTGCAAGCAGAGCAAATCCAAGCGCGAGCACAAACTTTGAGCACAAGCAGAGAAAATCCAAGCGCGAGCAGTGACTATTTGAGTGTGAGAGCAAGGTTTTGAGGGAAATTATTACAAAATCTGAACGTAATATCAGTGAGAAATGCTCTCAAATTGAAAGAATGCGCTCTTGATTAAAGATAGGAATATAACTCCATACAATTATCCATCGGACTATTAAATTAACCAAAAAAAACACCGTGGTCTCTACATTCTTGATCGGCAGAAACGTTTTTTGCTTGTTTCGGATCCGACTGGCCAGCGTAAATGCAGGACAGGGGTAAAAGCCTAAATTTCTCTGACAATAAAATGTCTTTTGCTGAGAAAATGCATTATGCATGAAAAGGGGGCATATACAATTAATTTAACAAAAAAAAAAACATTATTATTTAACACTGTGTACTCAAAATGAGTCATGCCATTTGCATGATGGTCAATGGGGACAGGCAAAATTCTAGTATTGAAGTTCATCTCTGTTTAAAATCATATTCTCTACTCCATATTAAAAACATGTAACACTTTGAAACGTTGTAACTTAAATGTAGTTTGATAACTGTTCTGAAAAGTTATAACAGTAGTACATCTTGGGACACGACTCCGGTGTGTTCCGGCTCAAATTAAGCCCTGGGCGTGACCAACTATGGAAGCTCCAATGACACCACGTCTGTCCATGACAGACAGGTCGAACTGTGCTGGGGCCACGCCCCCTCATACAATCATAGTCGACCAGCTCCTTACAAATCATTTCATATAGGTTTCTTTCCATGTCTCTGCAAGGAGGGACGTGTTGGTGAAACACCTCACTCTGTTATCAAAGAACTAGGATTACGTTACATAACCTAAAGTTCTTTTTCTAACTTTGTTCGGTATTTCACTATGGGAGATATAGACCACTCCCAGATTGCCTGAAGCTGCCGAAGCCAAAAAATATTGAACCAAGAGTCATAGTAAACCTCCAGCACAGCCTGTGCCAAGGACGGTCCGGAAACATCAAGCCTGTAAAAACTCACAAAAGTGTCATGCGTAGCCCAGCTTGCTGCCGCACAAATTTCCTTAACTGACACCCCTGAAAAGGGCCCATGAAGTGGCCATTCCCCTTGTGGAATGAACTCTCAGACCCTGGGGGGACTGCAAACCTTTACACTCATAGGCCAACGATATGGCCTCCACAATCCAGTAGGACAGCCTCTGGCGGGACAATGGCTTACTCTAATGGGGAGTAGCCCAGGACACAAACAGCTGATCCGCTTTTCTGAACCCAGCCATCTGACTCACATACGTGTGCAGAGCCCAGACAGGGCATAATATGTGAAGTCTTTGCTCCTCTCCTGAGGAGAAAGGAGGCGGGTGAAAAGCCAAGAGCTCCACTGAGGGACACCTGTAGGGTGACTCTACCACCTTAGGCACAAAGGCTGGGTTGGGCCGCAAACAGACTTTAGAGAGCCCTGGGGCAAACTGCAGACAGGTAGGTTGAATAGATCAAGCCTGTAAGTCACCTGTGTGCTTTGCAGTGGTTAAAGCCAAGAGTAAAACTGTTTTAAGAGAGACAAACTTCATCCCTACTGCCTCCATAGGCTCAAATGGGTGATGAGAGAGGGCGTCCAACATCACAGAGGAACCAGGGGCCTGGAAACTGGGGCTTGCGGCGTGCCCCTTTTATAAAACAACAAACTAAGGGATGTTGCCCCACTGGCTTATCCCCGAAACCCACGTGACAAGCTGAGACAGCAGCTAAGTACACCTTAATTGTCGAGAAAGCTTTCCCTTTATCCATCAGGTACTGCAGGAAACACAGCAGGTCCACCACAGAACACTGGTAAGGGATGGTATCCCTATGTTCGCACCACTCCTCAAAAACCCGCCACTTTCTGCTGTAAAAAGAGCGATTGGCCCTTGCGCTCTGAATGGTGTCAATGACACTGTTCTGGCAGGCCTGATGCATTCAGGTTCCACCTCTCACGGGCCAAGCCCAGAGCGCTACGCAGTCTGGGTGAGGGTGGTAGATCTCCTTGCCCGCTTGGGAGAGAAGGTCTCTGCGTATGGGGAGAGGCCATGGCTCTCCTGCCAGGAGCTGTATTATCTCTGCTACCCAATGCTTGGCTGACCACCGCGGCGCTATCAGGATTAGCGACAGGCCCTGACCTCTCACCCTCGCCATGGTGGGGAAGATCAGACTGAAGGGGGGAAATGCATAGAGTAGCCCCAAATGTACCACAGACACTACGGAAGCCATAAGGCCAAGCAGACGTAGGCATAGTCTGAACGGCATGGCTTTGCTCAGCCGGAAAACGGAGAGACATTGCACCAGAGACGCTAATCTCCCTTCCGATAGTGTGACGCAGTACGAGAGGAAGTTTATTTTAAGACCCAAATATTCCGTATCACCGTTATCACCGTAGTGGAATCTCTGACTTCCTGCTCCCGTGAGTGGGAGCAGACCAGATAGTCATCTATGTACGAAAATATTCTGATACTGCTGTTTGTTAACAGGGACATAGCTGCCTCCACACACCTGGTGAACACCCTGGGTGCTAACGACAGCCCGAATGGGATGGCTTGGTATTCGTAGGCTCTGCGAAATATGCATCTGAAAGATCTATCGTCACAAACCAATCCCCCGGGTGGATTGAACGACAGAGCACTTTGTGTGTTAACATCCTGAATGTGTATTTTCGTAGGTGTCTGTTTAACACACAGTGATCTAAAATCGGGCGAAGTGATGAGCCCTTTTTCTTGGGAATGAGGAAATAGCTGGAGTAAAACCCTTGATGCGTTTCCTCGCTCAGCACAGCTCTGATCTCTCATTTGTTTAATAGGGATGTTATTTCATCCTCTGGGACTTGTGCTGCATCCCCTTTTCTCATTGAAACTAACACACCGTTGAATCTGGGTGGTTTCATAGCAAACTGTAGCCTGTAACCCTGACAATGATAAAACCCACAGCTGAACTGCACATGCGCGCCACCGATCTGCTCGGGCAGAGAGGGGGCCCGTGGAGTTGTACTGCAGTGACGTCACCTCCGCGGCCTGGAGGGAACGGTCTGCCCTGGGAGGAGCGTGAGCTCTCCCTGCAGGGACCTGATGTTTCAGTTTTATTTTGTGTTTTATTTTTATTTTGTTTTGAGGGGAGAATTTCGCCCTTGGCTCTGCACCTGGATGCGAGAATGCAGGCTTTATTTGTTGCCTCTTTGAATATGGTAAAAGTGCTTGGTGACACTGTGAACATGGTGAAAGTGCTTGGTGACACTGGAATACTTTCTGCCCTTGACTCTCCTCCTCTTGGATGAGGAGGGAGAGAAACTGAGATGGGCCCCTTGGAGAACTGTGAAACACCAAGGCCCCTGAACCACAAACCTCGGGGCTCTGCTCTACCTCTCCAACCTTCCTCCTCTTCGTAGGAGGGGTGGAGGGAGAAGCTTGGGGGGGTTACTGTACTTACACATTTTCTCGGAACTAATGTTCTATTTCGTATAGGCTTCACCCTCTAAGGCTACGCTATTGGGTTTATCCCTTCGCGCACGCGCAGTCGTGAAGATTTTCTTTCCCGCCCTTGCGTACAGTACGGGCTTCAACTACGTCCGCAGATACTGTATATTTACAGAGCAGACCCGTTGTTCATCTCCCACTTTTTCTTCAAGCTAGCAGTATGAAGACAAACTCGACTTCCAGCGGTGTTCGCCTCTGCTCCAACTGCCGGACCGGCTACATTCTGCCGCCGGACCTCCATCCCTGCTGCGAGACCTACCTCGGTGCCGCTCATGCAGGCCCGGCTCTCACCCCCGACGCCTCCTGCCAGTTCTGCGCCCGCCTGCCATCTAAAGAGCTTAACCGGCGGGCGGGAGCTTACTGGCTTGTCAGGCTAGCGGGGAAGGGGATGGCAGCTGGGCAGACAGACGGCAATCCGTCAACACCCTGGATCCGCTGGAGGAAGGTTTTATCGACAAGCACGAGCCCGATGGCTCGATTCCCTCAGATAACGCCTCCGTCACCGGCTGTCCCTCCTCCCCCCTGGGAGGACTGGACCTCGAAATGGGGATCAATGCCCTCTCATTGCAGCTCTCCCCATCTCCAAAACGGCCGCTAAGGTTCTCTTCTTGGATCTGCCAGAGATCATCAAAAGGCGGCAGACCAGAGAGGCATAGTACTCCCAGCTGAGCTCCTCCGCCCGGCCCACCTCCGCAGCGGCTGCCGGCACATTACCGGCAGGTTTCACGGAGCCGGAGGACCATGAAGGTGTCCCCCACCTGGTCTAACCCGACCCCCGAGCCACAACGGCGTGGCTATGTCGGGGCGCGGGTAACGTCTGTCCCTCTACGGTTAAGTGCCGGAGACACAACAGCCCTTGTTCCCACTGAACAATGTGCTGACAACATGACAGTCGTTCCCCATACAAGCACACACCAGCCCACCGCAGCACGCGGAGCTCCACCGCTCTCTCACTGCAGACAGCGGGAGCCAACGCTCACGCGCTATGAGCGGTACCGCTCAGTCATTCTTCTCCCCCCGGCTATGCCAGCGGGATGAGGACGACAGTGACCCGGTGGCCGCTCCCGCCCCACACGGCGGTGACCGGCCGCCGCCCTTTCAACAGAGCCCTACCATGGGCTGGGCGACACGATCACACATCTTGCTCAGCGGCGGAACGGGCTCTGCGCTCCTTGCTGACCATGTCTGTAAACACATAAACATGCGCGCGCACGCCCGATTTCGGAGCACAGCGCGGCATGGACGAGTGTGACACACAAAAGAAAGGCGGGTTGCGTCCTGTTCTCGACCTGCCCCAATTCAACCGGTGCATTATGGGGCGCCAATTCCACATATTGACGGTCAAGCACGTGTTGGAATGTGTGTGCCACGACGAATGGTTCACGTCTGTGGATCTGAAAGACGTTGGTGAGACAAAGAACTGCTTCACACCTGTGAGAAGGTTGCGCTTTCCCATTGGCTGTCGGGTCTTTGAATGCACCACCCCGCCACTAGGAGGCGGAGGTAGGATAAAAGCTGTCGGCACTGTGTGTTTCTTCGTCTTTCACGGTAACCCCCGGTTGCTGACAGGAAGCACTAGTCCGGACTAGCTAGCCAGCATCACCTCGCTGGTCGAGTTTGAGCTGGGACAATTTTATATTGGTCTGATATACAAAGGGGATCCGAGGAAATACTGTCCGAGTATTCCCTCTATCTGCAGCGGGTTTAATCAGCCTGGATTCAAGAAAAGGACGGCGTTCTGTTTCTTGCTTGTCGACCTGGATCACGTATCGTCCCCTGCCTCTGGACGAAACGGATCGTTAAACTCTGGCGAGAGATTTAACTGACAAACAACGCACACCGTAAGGCTTTACACAGTTCTGGGCAGATGTTAGAACTAGTGCATTTTGGTTTGTTATTAATGAGCAAAGGGTTCGCTACCGCTTGTGCAATTAATGTGATCTGATTGTAATCATGTATTGGCCATATCTGGTTATTTATCTGTTGCTGTGAATGTATAACTGATCATTATGCCGTTTGATTTTGTTGTGTTAAGTAGCTGGGTTAAAACCGTAAGCGCTACCTGCTAAACCACTCCTTTGACGGAGTTAGTTACTGTCCGCGAGATAATCGCGGTGAATCAGCTGTTAGCCACTAGAGTGGTTATAGTGGCCGTTTTCCTCGCGTAAATCAAAAGTCTCAGTCTGTCCTAACTACACGTGGGGTCCAGACCTGGGTGGCTGAGGGAGCTGGCCATTATCGATAACTAAGATCAGAGTGTTTCTTTTCTTTTCCTCTTTATTCTGTTCCTTTTACTAACACACACACGGACATATAAGCTAGCCACGTAGCTCCCGAGCTAACGCTGCTACGTTAACCATATGGGGTTTGTATAGAGCTAATAGGTGATTTAGCATATGGTATAAACGTGCGCGTTGCCTAGCAACCCCCACCTCGGCTTCTTCAGCCCTCCCTCCGTGCACCCAGCACCACTACCGCCCTCTTGAGGCTAAATGGTTTTGTGCAGCTCACAGGAGTAGTCATTTTTGGAGTTGTTTTTGTATTAGAACTACATTTCGACACCGCCCCCTCCTCTTTCACTCACTCTCTCCCACACACTCACACACATGCACACACACACACACACACACAGACGTGTCCACAAGACATGCTGCTTCTGTTTTTGCTTTGTTTGGTTGTGATATTGTAAAATGTATATACGTTTTATTATTGAAGGATTATTGATTGGCTACTGATAATTGTGACGTTAATAAATTCGATTATACTTAATTAGCAGTTGCTGGTGATTATTTGTGTATTTGTTGTGATAATTGCTGGTCGAACGGGTCGCGCTCAAAATCACCCCTTCCTTTAATTCCTTTTAAAAGATTTTTACAGAAATGAGACTGTTCCACAGTTTGATTATTGGTCCCTGACAAGCAGGGTGGTGCCCCGTTTTGATTGTTTGTCGATTTGATAAAGTTATTAATAACCATATTCATAACTTTATTAATATTGATAAAACATATTTGATAATTTGCCAATGATCAAATCTGTACCCTACGTGAATCCTACACTGCACAATCGATAGTTTATCTGGGCGTGGATATAAACTCGATTGTCTTGAGGCCCAGGCTGTCAACGCCAAGACGAGACGCATTGATCTCTGTTGTCGCGTACCACGCCATACGCAGCAGTGTCAGTGTTGTCTGTGATGCTTTTTCTGGGCACGATGTCTGCGGGTCACATAGTAGCCCCCCTGGGTGTCCTCCACATGAGGAAAATCCAGAGGTGGTTTCACCGCCAGCGCCTCGACCCTATACGTCACAACCCCCGGACCCTGTCAACCGGGGTTCCCCTGGGCAAGTGACGTCACACGTGAAGGTCTTAAACACTTCACCCAGTGGTAGCAGGGAGACATGTTGTCGTGCGGACAGACACATGCAGCGTTCATAAACCGCCAGGGCGGCGTGTGCTCGGCACGGCTATTGTAAATGGCCAGGAGCCTCCTGCTGTGGGCCCAGAGTCATCTGTGGTCCCTCAAAGTTTACATCCCCGGGGTTTTGAACCAGGCGGCAGACCTAATGTCGAAGGGAGGGCCCTCTCACGAGTGGAAATTGAATCCCTCTATTGTAAGTGTATCTGTTCGCCTCACGAGAGAACACAGTTCGCACTGTGGTTTTCCTTGAGCACAAGAGGCAATCCACCCCTCGACGTAGACGCTTTCTCCCACCAACACTGGCCCAGAACCCTCCTATACGCTTTCCTCCGGTCCCTCTTATCCCTCGCCTCCTGGAACGCATCCAGGAGGAGAATCTCATCACCAGAGCGCACGAGCGCATCCTGGTTCCCGACTCTGGTTCAGCTGCTGGCGGGTCCCCCCTGGCAACTGCCGTGGCGCAAGGACGCTCTGTCACAGCTGGACAGCGCGATATTTCACCCCCGGTGGTAACCCAATGGCTGCGGGGCTGGCTGCTGAGCGGGAACGCTTGCAGAAATTAGGCTTGCCTCCTGCCGTTTTGCGCACTATCCAGAACGCAAGAGCCCCTTCCACTACAGCGTGTTACGCGGGACTTTGGTCTGCTTTCCAGCGCTGGTGCACGGAGAAGGAAGCGGACCCCATATCATGTCCCCTGCCTCTCGTGTCGGCTTATCTCCAAACATTAGTGGATAATGATTTGGCTCCATCTACAGTCAAAGCCTACGCAGCGACCATCTCATCCTGCCACGAAGGCTATGGAGAAAGGATGGTTTTTGCGCACCCCCTGGTAAAGCGTTTTCTTGAAGGGGGTCAGACGACAGAAACCCTCCGTGCACCGTCTCACACCCCAATGGGACATAGCACTGGTGCTTCGAGCTCGGGGGAAGCCTCCTTTTGAGCCCCTAGCACAAGCCTCTCTCAGGTTGCTGTCACTAAAAACGGCGCTCCTCCTTGCCTTGACGTCAGCCAAGAGAGTGAGCGACTTATGTGCGCTGTCAGTTCACTGTCCTGCCTCTCCATTAGAGGGGACGGGAGCGCAGCCGCCTTGCAGCCAAACCCCTCATTCACACCGAAAAATTCTAATTATTTTCGGTCAAGGGTGTTTTTCCCTCAAGGGTTTTTCCCCCCGCCTCATGACAATGACGCGGAGGAGGTTTTCCACTGGTTATGCCCAGCGCGCGCGCTATCATGGCACGTTTTACGCACGACGGACATAAGGCAGACACAGCAGCTGTTTGTCCACTATAGGGAACACTCCCAAGGAGCGGCCCTTTCAAGACAGCGTCTGTCTCACTGGCTGTGCGAGGCTATCACCCAGGCCTATAACACGGGCATCCGGGCACACTCTATGAGGGCACTGTCGGCATCAGCGGCTCTGTTCAAGGGCATGAAAGTAGCCGACATCTGTGCAGCGGCATCCTTGGGCATCTCCAGGCCCTTTCATCCGTTTCTATCTGCGTGATATGTCTGAGCCCTCTATGACCCACTCGGTTCTAGCCTCACTCAACGTCGAATAATGCTCCGTTGTATGTGTGCTCCGCCTGCCTGCCCCCCTATAGGCGTAGCCATCTAAGATTCGGGTCACCTGCTCCTGTTACATTAGCTGATGAAAAAGCTGATGTTGGGAGATGAACAACGGGTCCGCTCTGTAAATATACAGTATCTGCGGACGTAGTTGAAGCCCGTACTGTACGCAAGGGCGGGAAAGAAAATCTTCACGACTGCGCATGCGCGAAGGCATAAACCCAATAGTGTAGCCTTAGAGGGCTACGCCTATACTCATAGAATCTGGAGGTACAATAATGTAACTATCGTTTTGGTAGGAACGAAAGTTCTGATTGGTTGCTGGCGTTTGCCGCTGCTTGCCGCTGAACCCGCGTCATAGCTCATTACCATAAAGTTGACATACTTTCAACTTTCTCAAAATGCCCAAAGCGCGACGCCAAAAGATTTACCACTCCTTGCAGCTGAGAGAAGTGAGCTTCCATTGAAAATGAATGACTTCCAGTAACTTTAGGAGCTTCTAAAGTACTTCTTCCCCTCTCCGGGGCTGGAGGGGCGGCTCCTTGCTGCCCCAGCCGCGAAGGAGTGTTTCCCCCCACGGCTTGGGATTGTCTGACCGAGACTGCTGGCTAGTCTGTTGACCAGCAGCTTGTCTCTGTGGCCTTAGAGCCCCGTGCTTTACCTTCGCTGCCGCCGCAGCAAAGCCACCTCTCTGTCCCTGCTGGGGGCGGGGGGGGGGGGGGGGGGGGGGGGGGGCGGCCAAAGGCTGGGGGGGGGGGGGGGGGGGGGGGGGGGCGGCCCCCCCGGGGTGCCCTCCTGTTTTCTAAAGGTGCTGGCCTCTGGCCTCTGCTTTCTGTGTGTCATTCAGGCCCGATAGGTTCAGCCACAAGGCCCTCTCACCTGCAACTGCGAGCCCCATTACATGGCCGCAGCCTTGCACTGCACCACGTGCGGAGCATAGCACTAGGTCATTCACCACACAGATTGTGTCCCAGAGGACCAGGTTATGAGCCCCTGAGTCCAGCTGACGGCCCATCTCCTCGAGGATTCCAGCCTGGTACGCAGCCAGCAGTGTCATTGCATTTAGAGAGCACACTGACTGTGCTGCATATCTGTACATCCTCTGAAACAGGAGGCGCTCCATCTTGTTAGGCAGAGAAATGCTGTTGGAGGCTGAGAGAGAGCAGCGGTTTGGGTGGAGGTGATGAGCCACTGAAGGCTCCACCACTTGGGGTTTGGCTAACCCCAGTGCCTCCATCCCGTGGCTCTCAAGCTTAGAGTAACCCTTGGTTGGGAGCTTACTCTTAAGTGGGCTGAACCAGTACCGACTCATTCGTACAGGCAGTCACAGCCAGCAGAAGCTGTTTTGCAGGCGGCTGGGCTGGTGGGAGCCTCTTACCGTCGTACAGGTCTCTCTTTGCCCCCTCAAGGTCCTGGGCTGCCGGCCATTGTATCCCCAGGCAGCCGCTAATTTACAGACCTCGTACAAGTTGCTGTCCGCTGGGGGAGCAGCGTTGGATGCACTAGAAGGCCTTGACTGCTGAATGGGGAAAGTGGAGTCCTCCTCCTCATCCTCCATCCCATCCATATTGAGGAGATCAGAGATGGCATCGCCCTCTGCGTCCACACAGCCCGGTTCCACTTCGAGGAGGTTCTCGAAAAGTGGAGGCATGTCCAGGGACTCCTCGTCCATCATGTCTGCCCAGCTAGGTGTAGCTCGCGGCTGATGGGTACTGCTTGTGGCTTTTGGGGTGGTTCCCAACAGACATGGGTCATGACTGTTGGCCACGGCCACCCTCAGCCGCCTTTCCTGTATCTTTTCTGGCATTTACGCACAGTGGGCGCACGACTGAGAGTCAGCCAGCGCTGCCTGAGCATGTTAAGCGCCCATGCAGGCTATGCACATCGGGTGAGGGTCCCTGCCCAAGATTGATGCCCCAGATGACGCAGGGCACAGGCGGGATACAGCCTCACTAGCTTTCGGCTCCGGCCCTTTGGCGGGGGCCGCTGCTGAGGACATGTCGTGACACGTTAGCCTGTCGGCAAGATTAGCACATGGGGTTTAGCCTTAACCATGTACCGAAGGACTTAGCTCGTCGTAACACGTTAGCTCACTCCAGGTAACCAGTCTGGCTAACAAACAAATGCTAACCAAACCCAGGGCGGCCGCAACGCGTTAGCCAGAGGGTAAAAGAGTTACACAGCTAAGCAACCGATAAACAAATACCGACTAGCCAATAGAAAAGCAGTTCGCCTTGGACACTGGACACTGCTTTAAACTGTGTAACCACAAGGTAAAACACTTCTTGCAAAGTACTTACTCAGTGAATCCAGACTGGGTCGGGAACTGCGTAGTCCTTAACAGTCCGTCTGTGAACTGTTTAGCAGATAACCAACCAAGCTAGCCCAGAAGCGCTGAGGGAGCTAGTATAGTTTCTTCACGGGAAGAAAGCGAGAATGATTTGTAGGGAGCTGGTCGACTGTGATTATATGAGGGGGTGTGGCCCTAGCACAGTTTGACCGGTCTGTCATGGACCGACGTGGTGTCATTGGAGCTTCCATAGTTGGTCACGCCGAAGCCATTCCCATAGTGAAACACCGAACAAAGTTAGAAAAATAACTTTTATATATATTCTTTGAATCATGCGATCATGCGATCGCAACGTTAAAATAACCCCCCAAAAAACGTAACTACATTAAAAAAAAGAAACAGTTTTCTGTTGTTGTGTGGGCTTCTTGCAGTGTGTTTCTGTATTTAGTTGTGTTTTCAGTATATGCAGAATAATAGCACTCAGGGCCCCCGTACATATTGTTATTTTGCAGTGTACTGAACAGAACTCGAACACAGGCCTCAAGAAAGTTACAGTATTTTTTGGGATGAATAAATCATTTTTTTATCATTAAAGGTAATTTAGGGTCGTTAAATGATAACTAAAGTCCAGCTAAGAAACTCCCTTTCTGCAGTAAAAAAAACGTTATTGCCAATTAATAATTTTTTATCATTAAAATTAAAAAGAAATACTGATCTACCAGAGGTAATTTGTTGTACACGCATCCAATAGACCAATAATATAGCAGACATGATCTTGTCATGAAACACACTGGTGTAATCAATAACATTAATGATGACACAATTCAACTTTTGTACCAGTAAGCCATACAAGTCCACCAGCATGCCCAATAGACCTGTTGACATGTCATAGCAAAATTTATAACATTAATGATGGCTGCATTGCATTTTGGTGTGCAGGTTTCAGTGTCCTGGACAACTGTGCTTTTCTTGCTTTGACAAGTTAAAACGTAATAAATGTCAAAATCTATTTACGTAGTGTGTTTAGTACACACAGCTTCTGTACAATGCAAAAATTGGAACGTTCTGGCTGAAACTAGTAAGTCATTATTAGCGTATGTTGCCTGGTATTTGATTTACAAACAGACGAAAGGTTAGAACTTCCATTACATCAGCAGTCTTTCGGTTTTATTATGAGTAACCAAAAAGGGTTTACTTATATACACAAGAGAAACCTTAGTTTATTGTATCCTCTTGCTATGTCATCACAAAACAAGTTTGGTTGTGATTATAACTAATGATAATTGGTAAAATAGCACTGCAGTTAATGACAACATATCAAGTTGAACACAGTAATGAGGAGCTGATTTAAGAAAATGTAGCTCATCATAGCCACAGATTACTGGTGGCACCTGAAAGATAGAATAACGTAAGTGTAAACAATCCTGACATGATAATAGTAATAATCATGAAAATAGTGCCTGAGACTTGCTGCCCACTAGGGAAAGGCTTTCTCATTATTCCCACTCAGCATGTGTGTGTTAAGTTGTTTTCCCATCTTGGCAATTACACAAAAACTTTCTAAGTCAGCATACATTTGTTCTCTTATTTTTAAATGTATCAGTCATTATTATATCGTAAGATGGTGATTGGTGACAACTGCGGGAAAAAAAATGAACCTAATTCAATTTGCAAAGTATATTGATAATAAAAACTATTTTCTCACAAGCATATTACTTACGTCTTTGTCCCATTGATGTGCAATGAAATAATGTTTTAGTAGTACTGCTTTCAAGATTCAAGATTAACTTTATTGTCCCACATAAAGTTAATCTTGAATCTTGAAAGCAGTACTATATGCTTTTGGCTATCTGAGACCATATAGTCAAGGATTTAGTGGCAGCTGTACAACTACTCAAAAGAGCCCATCTGTATTCAGCGTATTAGTGTAAAAGGTAAACTTTTTAATCTGTCATTTCTAATGTGTATGTTAGGGCTATGTTTTTGCAAACTGGGGTACACTAAAAGCTCTCTAATAACAGAAAGGTCCTAATGTTGTAAACATTAAGACAACATACTTAACTGTCCAAAAAATACATCTGCTGGCTGTACATCTGTTTGACATGAGTCTTGGTCCCTAGCTTTGAAAAGATTATTCTATGCACAGATAATGATTGGACAGTTCTGGGTCACAGGAATAGCGATTACGCTCTCCGTCTCTGCAAGATTGGGAATGATTGAGATTTCTCTACCAGACAGCTACCAGAAGACTTTCAGACAGGTTGCTCATGTCACATTTACGTTGTCTCTCTCAGTTGGAGGCTGCGTAGTAACGTTCAGCGCTCACCGGAAAAGTGCTTCTAATATCCATCTCCGTCCAGAGCAACGGGATCTGTTGGTCCATTTTATACTGTTTATGTCCCAAACTGCTGGCTCACATCCTGATCAACAGGGTTTTAAATTTCCACCCTAACAAGCCCCGTCCACCAAATGACGCACGCATTTTGCTGGACTTGAAGCAGAACATCAAGGTTGTCAACCATCACTCCAAACTAACGTCTGTTTTACGTGTCTAGTTATGTTAGACTCGGAGGTAAGAAAGTCTCAGGTGTATAAATGCAAAACTGAATCAACGTAACAGTATTTTATACAATAATATGTCAGCATTTTGTGTGTGGTATCAGTGGTGATGATGATTGTATGATCTTAGTCTGGCCCAATTGCTGGGATAAAGCCTGACGTTTTGTAAGAAACCGACAAACAACATTTTGCTGTTCAGGTATGAGGACTTGTGTATTTTGTCCTGTTGAGTGACAACTTGTACTTATCATTAATCAAAAGATTAAAAGGTTTAACCTATGAATTTTGAAGTGTTTTATAAACCCATGATGGCTGAACATTTTCTTTTGCCTCAGAAGCATGTAATCCTTCATTATATAGTAACAGCACTAGAAAACTAAATAGAAGAGGGACAGAAGAAACTGATACAGCAGGGATTTGTTCATTCATTATTTGACTGAATAATTCAATGGAAGAGCAGCACGATTACCAAGACATAGTAAGGGACAGAGATGATTCATGTATCATTTCGCTAATTACTAGCTTCAGTAAAAGACTGTCATAGTTTGTTTTGGCAATCTGCATCACAGGGTTATACCAAACTAACTTTTCTTCACTTTCCTGGAGCAATAGCAGATAGCTGAAAGGAACACGCGACTGTTGTGTGGAATGAGGTTGGCGAAAAAAAGGCAATACGCTTTTCAGTGTCTATTATTTCACTAAGGGGAAACTCAATAAAAAGCCATTTGCCAACTCTAAATATCAAACAAAAGCTAGACACTATATAGTATTAAATTGCTGTGTGCTGTACATTCAACCGGGCAGACACAGCAGTTTTCATTAAAGCAGTTACACACCAACCAGACGGCCGACCGTCTGCAGAAAAGCCAGTCGAATTGATCAGTCGGGTCCCTGATGTCCAAAAAACTGCCTCAGAACACTGAAGCGACACAAACTTGAGCGTACGCTCTGCGCATGCGCGAAACGTAATACGTCTCCATAGCAGCAGGCGGCGCTACTCTGTATTGTTGCCCAAGAAATGAAAACTGGCAGCTGATAGGACAAACGAGTCACGTGGATTTGTTTTCTCCAGAAATTCAAAGTCAGACTGTCATGATGGCTTGTTCAGAATACGATCTCATATTGTACTAAAATAGTTCACTGAAACGTGTTTCTGAAAACATTTTAAGCAAGAAATGTATTTATTTATTGATTTATTTGACAGGGACCATGCATATTTATGAACATAGTTGTATAAAAACACCATGTAAATATGCCAGAATTAGTTAAAATAACTACTTTCCATCTGCAGTCCCTAGGCAGGTAACATAAGACTAACAAAGACAACCAGCAGTCATACAGCGCTCATTCACTACATTACATTAAAAGATACACATAGTAGTGACATAGACAAAACAAACAAGCAAAACAAAACAAAACAAAAATGCATGATGCATGATGCATGATACATGACAAAGACATTATTCTTCCACCTCTATATTGCATTCGATTTACCAGTGAAAGTGTACGAATAAAGAAATGTGTAACTGTTAAAAATGAGTGCATCTCTGGTTTTCTAGAAGCCACTGTTTTAAATGAGTTTTAAAAGTGTTGAATGTAGGACACTCTCTTATTATGAGGGGCAAACTATTCCAGAGTTTACCTCCTATTATTGACAATACGTTTTGTCCAAAAGTGGTGCGTCTAAATGGTATCACACAGTCCCCTTTTGTGTGCTTTTGAAGTCACGCAGCGGAGGGGGGGGGCAAGATCATATAACACTTTATATATCAAACAAGCATACCTAAAATGTTTAAAATTTTCAAAACTTAAAAATGTATGTCTCTCTAAGATATGCAATGGTGAAATGACAATGCCTTTTTCATCAAAAGTTTTTATGGCTTTCTTAAATAGAGATTCAATGCTTTTAAGAGTAGTTATGCTAGTTAGTTACCAGTTAGTAAAACAATACTCAATATGTGAAAGGATCATAGTATAAAGAAACAACTTGGCAGCATTGTTGTCAAGAAATGGCCTAACTTGTTTAAAATTCCGCAAGTTAAATTTAACTTTATTTACCACCTTTTTCACATGACTTTTGAACGTTAGGGTGGAGTCATACATGACTCCTAGATACTTGAATTCATTAACAATATCAAGCTCTAAGGAACACATTGGAATGTGACACCTTCATGTTTTGTTTAGTAAACGCCATACAAACAGTTTTTTTGGTGTTTAGGTAGAGACATGACTTAGTGAGCCAGTCATCAATGTGAACCATAGCAGATTAAGTGTGGATGATATATCTTGATAGTTTTTAGCATGTGTAAAGATTACAGCATAATCTGCATACATCTGGACATCAACATTTTTACATGCCTCTGGTAAATCATTTATATACAGCGTAAACAAGATTGGACCAAGTATGGAGCCTTGGGGGACCCCTACTGGACATTCACACAGTGGGGACTTTGAATCATTAATACGAACACATTGCTTTCTGCTGGACAGATATGATTTTATTACATTACATGTCAGGTCGGCCAAAATGAAGGCTGACAGCCCCTCAGACGGACGACGGCACGGAACACACTGAACAGACTCGAGTCACTGACCTCTCCAGACTGTCCAATGGCCAATTATCGGGTTGGTGTGTCAGATAAGTGCTGATTAGCTCTCATAATGGGCCAGGTGGGTAGCGCACTGCCATGAGTCATGACACTAATGTCTGATTACTCCACATTTTCATTGTGATATTTTGTGATTACATTCTCAATCTGCAACGTTCTCTGTCAGGTAAATCAGTAAGTCAGTAGTAGGCTATACAGTGAAGTTGCATATTAAGTGGTTTGGGGTCCTTCTGTAGGCCTAGGTAATTTTGGGGTACAATTTGGTTTTCAAGAATTCTACAAGCAGCAATACCACAGGCCAAGCAATGGCCCGTTCCAAACAGGCACATTTTCAACGTGCACTGTACTAGTAATAGCAATGCGCCAAGGTACAAACCTGCCTGACTTTTAAAGGGAATGGGAGATGACACTTGGATTGGTTTATTGCATATTACGCCCAAAACACACCTATGAATTAATGAAGACACTAAGTACAACCCTTTTGAACCATATACCCGGCACACAGACCCTTTTTTCCGCCGTCAAACTAGCAAAAGTGTATTTGGACACGCCCTAAACGCACCTGCGCCATGCGCTTCACGCTATGTGCTTAGATCGTTAAAATAGGGCCCCATGTCTTAAAACTGGGCAAACCAAAAGGTATCTTAAAGTGGGATGTAATTTGTTTGATAAGAGATCATTAGTCAAGATCATTCATTTTGTTTTTACGTAACGTATTCGCTGTTATACAGTACCAATCAGAAAATTGTGTTTCTAGCATTTAATTAAACTAATTTTCCTGATAGTAAATGAAGTAGACCTGGCCATATCTAAGATAATTGTGCACACAGTTTATATTCCATACAATAAACAGAAACTATACTGTTCTATTGTTTCCCTTTGGAAATTGTTCCCTAAGCTTACTACTGGCATTCCAAGAGCTTTGGATTTTTTTTGCTTTGGCAGTAAGGGCAGAAGAATGATTAACAATAGTTTAATTTCATCAATTTCATTATTTCAATAACCCTTGTTGCACTGATTAATTGCATTCCTTAAATTGTGATCACTCATTCCAGTGCTTATGGGGGCATTAATCTCAAAAGACGTAGCCACTGCATTTGTTATTACCGTCTGTTTTTCCACTTTCTCCTCTACCTCAAATAGGCTGGAAAACTATCCTCTATCACTGTGATCAGTGAGGCCTAAGAAGAGAAAGTTATCTTATTCAAAGCCTCAAAGGTTTT
Source organism: Perca fluviatilis (assembly GCF_010015445.1). Taxonomy (NCBI): domain Eukaryota; kingdom Metazoa; phylum Chordata; class Actinopteri; order Perciformes; family Percidae; genus Perca; species Perca fluviatilis. The sequence goes on along the minus strand of NC_053112.1, from coordinate 25,192,920 downwards.
GTCCATCCATTAAGCCAAACAAGTAAGTTGTTGGTAAATGTTAGTGAGTGTTGTGCTGCTCATCTAAAGTTTTGTTTCTCAAAGTCTATCCACCTGTTCTTGAATGAACTTTTCTCAGTATGCAAATATGAAATCATATGCTATGGAAGTTTTGCTCTGGAAGGTTAAGAGTAGCAGTTTTTGTTAAGTTCAGCACTAAGGCAAAGAGTCATTAGTCATTGTTTTTGCAAATATTTTTTGGATAGTTACACTTTCATAGAGATGTGATTTATATAAGATGTGTTTTCAGCCTTCCCAGGTGTGCAAATTCAAATTCACCCTGTATTAAAATTTGCCTAAAATAAAACTTAAACAACTTTCACTTCAATTTTAAGGTCATACCATGCTTTGTTTCAACACAACAGATTGAGCCATCTTAAATATGTTTCTACAAAACCAGGATTCCATTCAGTGACATGGAATCAACATTATTAGTAAGACTCGGACATCAATCTAACCCGTCACAGAAGTTTTAGAACACCCCAATTTTCCAGGTTTTTATTGAAATTCATGCAGTTCAATGTCTTATTGTACTCTGAAATGAAAGAATAGAACCAATGAACAATTTAAGTTAAAAAATAAATCATGGAATCAATTTATGAACCAAAATGTATTTTAAATTTTTGACTCATCAAAGTAGCCCCCTTTGGCAGATATAACAGCTGAACACACTCGTGGCATTCTTTTTACAATGGAAATCAAATACTCTTCAGAAAGTTCTTCCCAACTCTGTTGCAGAAGTTCCCATAAATGTGGTACTTTTAGGTTGCTTTGCTTTCACTTTTCTGTCCAGTTCATCCCAAACCAGCTCAATGGGGTTTAAGTCTGGTGACTGTGCTGGCCACTCCATATTTTTAAGCTTACCTTGCCTTTCACTCTGTACAAATCACCGAACCTGGATCCAGCAAAACAGCCCCAGACCATCACGCTTCCTCCTCCATGTTTGACAGTTGATGTCACACACTGAGGAACCATCCTTTCGTCTACTCAACGGCGTACAAAAATCCTGCGTGATGAACTGAAGATTTCAAATTTTGATTCATCAGTCCATAGCACCTTCTTCCAGTCTTCAGTAGTCCATTGACGATGTTTCTTGGCCCAGGCAAGCCTCTTTTTCTTATTCTGACGTTTTAGCAATGGCTTTCTTGCTGCAACTCAACCTATCAAACCTGCAGCTCGAAGTCTTCTCTTTACAGTTGAAACTGAGACTTGCTTATTACGACCACTATTAAGCTGTGCTTGAAGCTGTTGTCCTGTGAGCCGCCTATCACGCAAGCTGTTGACTCTCAGAAACTTGTCTTCTGATTCTGTTGTGGCTTTGGGTCTGCCAGACCTCTTCCTGTCAGAGTTTCCCCCAGTTTCTAAGTGCCTTTTGATGGTGAAGAATACTGTACTCACTGACACCTTGACTTTCTTCGCAAATGAAAAGTTGGAACACCTGTGGGAATTGGTAGCACCAACTTTCAAAGCCTGATCAACCTCCATTGCTGCAGAACAGCTTTACGTTGTTAACCCATTTCTTGTTCCCTGAACAAGGCCTTTTTGTAAAATACTGAAATGTACATTATTTTTCAGTTTTGGGTAACCTTACTTTTTTTTAACCTCAGGCAGTTCACCTTTGTGCCATTTCACGCTATTCATTGGACTTGAACTGCTAAAATTTCAATAAAAATCTAAAACAATTGGGGTGTTCTAAAACTTTTGACCAGTGTGTATATTTGATTGTTTGATGATTTATATTGTGCCTACTGTAATACTGTTGAGAGTGGGAGAAAAGAGAGAAAAGTGGGAAGAAAAGTACATTTGGTGAGCAGATTTTTGCTTATTATTGGTTAGTCTGGTAAGTGGTTCAGAGATTCAGTAGTTTATTACACTAACCCTTAGTGACACACAGTTTCTTCTCTTGAAATTCCCAAGATTGATTGCTATGTTTTAATGGTCACAAGACTCACCACTTGCCTTCCAGTTCAACCTCAAACACGTGTGCTATTTGTTGATTTGATTTAAAGTCCGAACTTTGTCATAAATAACACCTCAGACATGTAACACCATATAAAGGATGCTGTAAAAGAATTTGAATAACTACCTCTATCAAATTTAGCAAGTCGTTTTTACTTCTGTGACATTTGAATATGATGTTTTATTGCTTTTTCAAACACGACCAATTCCTTATTATATAAACAACTCTCTATGCTTGCACCATAATCACTGCTGCTTCCTGAATTGTCAACCTCTGTGAGGTCTGTGAAGCCTGTGACTGAGCTGCAAAGGAGTGATCAATCGTGTCTTAGGGCGATGGCCCATGCCCCTAAGAATCTGCATATCATTAGCTGTGTGTTATGGAGATGCAAAAAGTATCAGTCTATTGAGAAGCACATATAATCATGTGGAGTGAGATAACGCCTGAAAATAACCGGTTTGGCAATGGACTTGTTATTTCAATTCTTAAAATAACTATAATTGCTAATTATCTTAAAACAAGAGTGGAGATTAATTTGTTCACAAAACCCCTAGGGCTTTGTTTCATGGTCTGTTCTCACCTCAATATTTAGTACTTTGTTCTGATTTTATAGTGATCACAAGATAAAATGTATGCTATATACTGTATTACTAAACAATAAAAACCCTATCACTACTTGGACAGGGACTGCTTTGGATATACATTGTTTATTTGAAATCACAGATCAGATCACACTCTTACTGAATAAAAAAGTCGTCAAAGATGTTTTACTTTATCTGATTTTATAATATATAAATGTGAGTCAAAAACATAGCTGCATCTGTCTGTACATATCATGTACTTCACTGGTACTGCTTTCTTCCTCAGGCACTATCTTAATGTTTTCTGCATTTAACGGCGCTATTGTAGGGCAGATCACCCTGTGTTGTGCGGTGAAGCTTTACTGTTCTGCTCTTCTAGCCCTTAAAAAGCCTGGTCCAGGAGAAGGGGTCAGGCAGAGAGCGGGGATGAGCTACATAAAACTGAAGGCTTTTAGGATAATATTGATCATCACTACGTCAGTTATCGTCATGAATGTTCCCTTGGTGATTGTTATTCTTTTACAGGATTACTTTACGCAAATAGTTTCTGAACATCATAAATGGGTTTTAATCTGCACTGACTTTCCAGGGTTTGTCCAGGCTTTTCTGTTACTCCAAAGGTCTAGTAAACTGCCTTTTATCGAGTGGCCATAACATGTAAGTTTGAGTGTCAAACCTCCATGATCTTTGATGCAGCCTCAATTTCAAGATAACATACAGCTTTAATGCTATTCTTTATGAATTACCACTAATTGCCACCTTATCAGGAATAACTTACACCTTATATGTTCCAATACCAGGCGAGATTCATTGTATCTCAGCCTGTACATTTATGCAAAGCTACAATTTCTGCAACAACGAAATCCTGACTTTAGTTCATGGACTTTTGTGTGTTTGCATATCACTTTTCAGAAAACATGAGGGTTGTGCTGGTACCAAAGTAATATGATACAAAAGTAAGACGTCAATTTAGGTTGAAAAGTGCTCAATCTCCTGCCAAAAGTCAACTTCATTTTCTGCAACCGCAACATGACATCATGACTTCGCATAAACATACACGCCCCTGTATGTCAGCGGACGTAAATCGCGAGAAAGCGACGGCTGAGTTTAGGAAACGTGACACACGTGTTGGGTTTAGGAAAAGAAGAACGCGGGACACGATCCCTGGTCTCCTGGATGAAAGTCCTGTGTTTAACCCATCCACCACCCCGACCAACCTCCCTACGCAGATTTTCGCCCTTTCATATCATCTGTAAGCAATGTTACCTTTATAAATCACAGATTACCCACAAGTGTGCGTACGGGAATAAGCCTCTTATCCCGCCCTGTACATGCCTATTTTTAACCATAAAAAGTCAATGCAAAGCACCTCATGAATGCTGATCAGTATGTTAATGACCCTGTCAGTTGTTCTTTCGTTACGCCGAATCATGACGACTGGCGGGGAAAAAGCAAAAAACTTCTCAGATGCTCGGGAATTGCTGCAAATTGAATTATAATTTTGGCCTGTTCTCGCACAGTGTACGGAAACCTGACTACCTATATTAATAATACCTTCCAAAACGGCTGGCGTTACGGCACTCTGGGCACATAGATCCAAGAGCACAGCTTTAGGGAATTTAAATCGTAATGGTCCCTGAAGTGTCTTTCTCTCCTGATTCTTCCATTGCCGTAGTCCTCCTGCAGGGCCAGTAGTGCCATCATGCAGCATTAAGCACGGGGGTCACCACAATATTTATATGTTTACAACAATTTGTGATTGTTAACATCTTGCCAAAATCACAGCATCAACTAGTGGTATCCCCCACCCCAAGATACAATTTGAAAACAAATGTCTAATAGGCAAACACACGTTTCTTCATGCAGGTTTTGTCACGAACAGTATTAAAGTTCGGACTGATGACAAGGACATTAAGTGTAACGATTGTGAGAGTGCATAATGGCTGTATTTCAAGACTTTGACATTTGATGATATATGCACAGTATTAAAGACAGATATTTAGTTATTTACACTGTGTTCTGCAGTTATCTAATGCTAGGGTATTTGATGCCATCCTGTATTTCATGCAGTTGGGCCATCTCCTCCTCCTGCACCCCGTAGCGGACAATGTGACGGTGAAACAGCACTGATTAAATATTAAGAACACATTTTTATTTGAGATTTGAGTTGGATTTTTACAATGGAACAATTATCACTCAGTAGAAGCGCAAATAACACTGCTGGATTTAATCTTCATGGTAACGTGGATGATATGGAGTGAAAAGATTTGCGTGAGGCATCAATACTTCAAAGTATTACGAGTAATCGTTTTTCCCACATTTACTTTCTGCAGTCTGACTTCAGTTCACTACCTCACCATCTGCGTCGCCAATTCCTATTTTGTCTCCAAAATGTGCATACGCATGGGTTTGCATGGAGGACCGCATATTCTCCCGTCAGGTTTGTTTTTTATAAATCACAACCTTTGCATGGGAAGTGGCGTACGCACATTTTCAGCCCCGTTTTGTGCATACAAATGAGACCCCTGAGCTTTTCTGATGCTACATTGCAAGGCTGATCATGGCTGTAAATGGACACGAACCACAAACTTATTAAGAGTTAAATGGTGCCTATTCAAGATTTTGTTTTTAAAAGGTAAAGCTTTTTTAAAGGCATAGTTTACTAAACAGCTAATCGTGTCAATATTGAAACCATGGTGCAACATGGCGATCATACGCAGTGCTATACCCTGCAAAACTGGCTCACTCACTTTAAATGTAGTATGCTTGCTTACCAGAGATTTAAGATATCTGATTATCCTTGTTTTGTTAGTTACTGAGGGAATGATTTTTCAAAAGTCCTATTCCACCCTGCCCAAAGATGGAAGATTCTGAAACTATGCTTAATCTTTATATAGGACAACTAGATGGCAGGATGGATGGAAATCACAGTCTACTGGATCTTGTATCTCATCTGATTCACTGTGCAGATGTCCAGCTTCCACTCATAATAATATCGCTCTTTGTCTTCCTACCAACATGTGTGTCACGTGGCTAATATTGGCAGGGCCAGGAGACAAAGCTGCAGAAATATTTTCTCTTAACCAGGCAGTGTGAAGTTGACATCTGTATGGTAAATGTTGTATTGTTAATTGTAAATGATACCACAGGGTCAAATGTTGCCAGATTTTGCTGGTGATTCATATTTTCAGGGTGCCCACCGTTCATGAGTTGTGTCTGTTTGGAGCGCTATTTGGCAGACATACATCCTGTGACATTCCTGAAATACAAGCTCTTGAGATACAGAGAAACTGGAACTATAATTTCTATGGCTGACAGTGCTCTTATTTATAAACGTGGCGTACGCACAAAACGGGGCTGAAAATGTGCGTACGCCACTTCCCACACAAAGGTTGTGATTTATAAAAAAACGGGTGGTGAGGTGGTGAACTGATGTCAGGCTGCAGAAAGTACATGTGGGAATTACGAATATTCGTAATGGGTCCTAATTTTAAAAATCTGAAACGCAAGTATCAAACGCGAAACGCAAGTAGCTTTGTGGGCGGATCTCGGGCGCTGTTGCTATAAATGTTGGTCTGAAGTAGCTAGGTGTGGTTTGGGCGTAACGTGCAATAAACCAATCAGAGCGTCATCTCACATTCCCTTTAAGAGCAGGCGCGCTTGTTCCACAGTGGATTGCTATTACGACGGCGGATTTGCCTGGCGCACGCCAGCGGGAGCTGCCCGGGATGTGGCAAAGTAATAAATGCCCATCTTGACCGGGTGGCGATGTTGCTGCGACCTCTCGGGCGCATCTCCTCAAGTCTGGAGAGGATTGCTGCAGCCATGGAGCGTGGGCCTCCAGACGCACCACCTGCTCCTGTTGTGCCCCTTCCTCTCCATCTCCATCCACCCGCTCCACCAGGAGTGGGTGGTGCCACTCCGGGAGTGCCACTCCCGGACCCTCAAGTGTCCAATCCCGCCGTAGTTCAACATCACGTCTCCTTAAGTCCTCTAATATTTCCTCCTTTATGTCATCAACACATCCATGATTCATGGAAATGTTGTGTAAAACACAACAAGCCACAAAAAATGCTGCAACTTTTTGAGGACTGTACTGTAAAGTGCCTCCTGATCTATCCAAACACCTGAAGCGCATTTTCAGTAATATTTTTCCTTGTATTTATGTATGGTTTGCAAAAATGGGAACTGCTGCGTCTGTGTAAATGAGAGAAGCAAAGTGTATGCACGTTGTGCACACGCTACATTATGGCCAAGCATGCGCCCCTAAAATAGCATCTCATTAAGCGCCACTGACTTTAGACTAGGTTTTTCCTGGTCTGTGGCAGAATTGTTTTCTGAAACTGCAAAATAACACCAGGGAACGTTTGCGCCTGAACACGCCTCCTCTTTTCGCTGAACCACCCCCGGGTGCGCAAATTCATTCCCTAATTTACCGACGTGCGTCTGTGGAGGGAAAAGTCCGCTGTGCGTCGGGTGCAAAATAGGAATGATACATGCGTCGGTAGTGTGTAGTATGAAAGCCCAAAATTCTGCATAGTGAGGTTGGTTGGGGTGGTGGATGGCCCAAACAACACAGGACTTTCACCCAGGAGACCGGGGATCGTGTCCTGCGTGTCACATTTCCTAAACCCAACCGTTGCTTTCTTCTTTTACAAAACCCAACCGTCCCGTTCTTTTCCTAAACCAAACCGTCCAGTTCTTCTTTTCCTAAACCCAACCGTCCCGTTTTTGTCCCACATGTCATGGAAACGTAAGCCCACCCACAACCTTCTCCTTAACTTAAGGGTTGAGTTCATTTCACGGAAGTCTGTGAGATCAGGTTGTAAAAAACATGCTGACCATTACGAAAAAAAAACTTGAAGACCATAACGAAAAAAACGAGATAAACATGTACACAAACCAATAGATTAAATTATGTAACCATTCCACAAACCGCCGTGAGACTGGGGTTGGTGCGTAATGCTGCATGATGGCATTGCTGGCACTGCAGGAGGACTAACCCCCAATGGAAGAATCAGGAGAGAAAGAGGCTTCAGGGACCATGACTATGACTGGCTAATATGCTGATTTAGATTCCCTAAAGCTATGCTCTTGGATCTATGTACTGAATTGGGTCCAGTAGAGAGGGCAATGCGCCGGAACTGTGCCAAATACAGGTCCTCGCCACTCTGGGGGCCAACGGCTGTTTCCAGAGGGAAATGGCAGACAGCTAAGTGTTTTTTTTTTACCTTTATCACTAAGGCTTGTTTGGATATAATATACACTCACCTAAAGGATTATTAGGAACACCATACCATGTTTGACCCTATAAATATAAATGGACTGTTCTATTTATAGCGCTTTTCTAGTCTTAACGACTACTCAAAGAGCTTTTACATAGTATTGGAACCATTCACACACATTCACCCACTGTGGCTGCCGTACAAGGTGCCACCTGGTCATCATATAAACATTCGCACACATTTACACTCCGATGGCACAGCATCGGGGGCAACTCGGGGTTCAGTGTCTTGCCCAAGGACACTTCGACATGGGACAAGCGACTGCTTTACCACTGAGCCACAGCCGCCCTATCCTATCAATGTGGGCCAACATTTCTAATGAATACTTCCAGCACCTTGTTGAATCAATGACACAAAGAATTACGGCAGTTCTGAAGGCGAAAGGGATCCCCCACACCATTACACCACGACCACCACCAACCTGCCCAGTGTTAATAAGGCATGACGGATCCATGTTCTCATTCTTTTTACGCCAAATTCTGACTCTACCATCTGAATGTCTCAACAGAAAAAGAGACTCATCAGACCAGGCAACATTTTTCCAGTCTTCAACTGTCCAATTTTGGTGCATATTGTAGACTCATTTCCCTATTTTTAGTGGAGATGAGTGGTACCCAGTGCGGTCTTCTGCTGGTGTAGCCCATCCGCCTTGTTTGTGTTGTGGTTTCACAAATGCTTTACTGCATACCTTGATTGTAACGAATCGTTATTTGAGTCAAAGTTGATCTTCTATCAGCTTGAATCTCTCGGCCCATTCTCCTCTGACCTCTAGCATCAACAAGGCATTTTCGCCCCCCAGGACTGCAGTATCCTGGATATTTTTCCTTTTTCAGACCATTCTTTGTAAACCCTAGAAATGGTTGTGCGTGAATCCCAGTAACTGAGCAGATTGTAAAATACTCAGACCAGCCCGTCTGGCAGCAACAACCATGCCACGCTCAAAGTTGCTTAGATCACCTTTCTTTCCCATTCTGACATTCAGTTTGAAGTTCAGGAGATTGTCTAGACCAGGACCACACCCCTAAATGCATTGAAGCAGCTGCCATGTGATTGGTTGATTAGATAATTGCATTAATGCTAAATTTAACAGGTGTTCCAGGATTATTCCTTTAGGTGAGGGTATAGTTCTGTTGAATCTAGGTCTGGTATATCAAAGCTGTCCCCGAGTGCCGAATTGCCTGCCGTTTTGGACAGTATTATTAATATAGGTAGTCTATAGATCAGGTTTCCCTACACTGTGCGAGAATACACCGAAATTATAATTCAATTTGCAGCCATTCCCGAGCGTCTGAGAAGTTTTTTGCTTTTTCCCCGCCAGTCGTCATGATTCGGCGTAACGAAAGAACAACTGCCAGGGTCATTAACATACTGATCAGCATTCATGAGGTGCTTTGCATTGACTATTTATGGTTAAACATGGTCATGTACAGGGCAGGATAAGAGGCTGATTCACGTATGCAGACTTGTGGGTAATCTGTAATTTATAAAGGGAACATTGGGTGTGTGTACGCACAATTTTATAAATCTGAATGTTTTTTGGCCTACGCCATTTTTGGCTTTTGGTTGTACGAACACTTTTAGTAAGGATCCTACGCACAGTTTTATAAATGAGACCCCTGGTGTGTTGTATAATCCTTGTATGGGTACCATATCCAGCCATTTACTGTGTTTCATTTGGCATGGCCTTCACCTGGTTTCTGGTGCAGGTTTTTTGTTGTGTTGAGACATTCATAGAGCTGGAAAACTGCAACATTTTATTAAAGATTAAATTTATATATCAGCAACATGATGCCAAATGCATAAAAGATCAAAGTAATAATAATAACTTTGATCATTACAAAAGGTACCTCTTAATTCGAATCACAAAGTACAATGTGTCAAAGGAATGACAGTTTGGGAAATATGCTTTCTTTCCAAGATTGAGATGAAAGAATTAATAACACTTCTGTGTCCGTGAGTTGGGAGCTGGTGCCAGAAGGCAATTAGCTATCTCAGCATCAAGGTTACACGCAAGTCAAACCAGTTAACTTAGTTCTCTCAAAAGTTAAAACCTACACTAGGACATCTAAAGCTCACAAATGAACACATTGTATCTTACTTGTTTAATTTATACATAAACAGCAATTTAAAAACGACAATTTGTGGATTTAGGAGGAGCTACAATCTTCACAAAAAATAGTGAAAACATTTATATCCCAAAATGTTGAACTTAATTTCAGCTAAATAGACTTAAGTTAATAGACATGTTTTGGGGCTTTTTCTAATTGTTGCCTGCAGGTTTGCTTAGCATGTCTAATACATCCAAAATCTTACAAAACACTGCTAAAGAGCAACTTAACACCAGCTCAAAATCTCCAGTTAAACCCCTGGAGGTCACTTCACCCTGCTGCAGTAATGTAAATGTACTCAATGGTGTGGTCAGTACGCTGTGACATTACTGTTGTGTGTAGTTACAGTTCCTGCTTTTATGTAAGCTACCCTTTCATCTTGCTTGTTATTTTAAATTCATCAACTAGTCATGTAAGTCAGTGAATTATTGACTATTCTTGTACCATATACTTTTGTCTAAACACTGTTAAACTTTAAAATATAATTTTTTTTACTTGAGTTTCTTACACTTCCCTTCTTACTCTCAACAAATGTTAAAACATGGACATTGATTTTTCAACAAAACATTGCAAATATCCACCAACAACTTGACAGGAAAGAGTGATTCAAATTCAGATTATGTGCATTTTGTTAGTGCATTTTGACTATGGCCTGAATTGTCTGGTGACCTGTGTGGGAGTTACTTTTTGAGTTGTAAAATAAATGTAGTGTGTCAATGTTTGTGATGATTTGACACATTCAATAACATTTACTCATGAACTTTGCATTCTAAATACTGCTGTACATCTGCAGTATACATGTTTCTTTGTATAATATCTTTTAATCATATCTGCCTATTGTTTGTTCATTATTGTGTTTTGGGCAGTTTTCAGAGTTGTTTTGCTTTTTGTCTCCATGACCATGTGGTGGCATTTGAATTTTAGGACTTGTTTCTGTTTTGCTAAGATTGTCAGACCCCACATTCAAAACTGTCAAAATCAATATCCTTTTGTAACTAAATAGAGGTGATAAACATGTAGTCACATGACTTAAAATGTGAAACATATTAATTCTAAGGTTTGCTACGTAAAACAATGTGCTGAAGAACACACACTGTAGTCATACTGTAGTTTATAGATGTACTGTACATTGTTACATGAGTTAAAATGATTCCATTAATTTGTTTTCCTGGTCATGAAAGTGTGTGATTGTTTGTCATTTCTCTTGTTGCATGCTCTTGAAAAGATCTTACACTAAATTGGTGGTATGAAGAATTTCAATTGGGCATTAAAGCCGCATGCCTGTTAACATTGATTCCCGGCCTTTTCTTTCTCTCTAACTCAGCTGAGTGCAGTTTCTGTGATGACTAAGACTGAGAGAGACTGTTCACTAGAGACCCTACACACACACACACACACACACACACACACACACACACCCCACCCCCACCACCACCATCGCCACAGCCACCTGCTTGTCATGAACGAAGTCTTTGTGATTGACACAACTATCTGATCTGCCTTCCCCTCACGCCCAGTAAACACTGCGGCCAAAAAGCAGTGACCTAGTCTGTTTGATGAGAGCAGATCATAAACTTGATCTTAAAGTGTGCCCAGAGACAGCATTATAAATTTGAGTTGGAGTTGGAAATCACCTCAAATAAATGTGTTCCCAGCGGCAAATTACAACCGTTGTCACTGACTCACAGCTCTTCTTCAAAACATGAGAAATACTAGGATGTGATTCACTTAACCTTCACCTTCTTTGTCATCCTTTTTCTATTTTCAACTTTTCTCTCATCCTTCCTCAAAAGCTCTCCAGTTCTGTGCTCGGTTAGAAAGCGTGTTTTACACTTACAAATGACAAGTCATTTCAAGGACAAAGAATTGCAATCATACCACTGAACTAAATGTCACTTCATGCATCAGAAGACTGTTTTTAGAAAATGTCCTGTTTCAAACAGCATCACAGTGACTAGGTATGTGATCCGTTTTTAACCAAACAAAAAATCGGTAGGATTTTAATATTGTTTATCATGGTCATGCATGTGATGTGTGGAACCAGTTCATTTAATCCTTTTTCACTGATTACCAGATTGATAAGGAATAATTTCTGTGTTTGCACTCTAAACACCACAAAATGTGTGTAAGCAGCACTAGCCTAGAGCTAAAACATTTAACTTTAATAAATTAAAAGAAAAGAGAATCATGTTTTTAAAGCTAGTGGTTGTAATTGAGATCACACTGGACTTGAAATAGCTCTTACTTGATACCACATAACAGCCACATGTATTAGTGATGGCTTTGTATTTGGTATACAAATGAAAAACCAATGCAAAGCAGCCACTCGGGTTGGTGTTGTGCTTCTTACGTTGTTTTATTTTTGGAAGGAAAGTAAAGGCTTTAAGTGCAGCTGCAGGCTAGCCGTTTGGCAGCTGTATGCTAATGGCTTGCCTTGTTTGTGACTTTGAAATCAAAGCAAGTCTTCTTCTGGTCAGTGCTGGCCTTAAGGCCGCCAGTTTTAGGAATGTGGCGAGAAAGAAAAGAGAGAAATAAAACTATTGTTTTATACAGAAATTATTAAGACTTATGTCAGCAAGTTGTTTAGAAGCTACATGCTAAAAGATTGTTTTTACTTTCAGGTCTGGTCAGAAAAAAAACTTTTGGGGCCTTGGAAGATGTAAAAACCTCATCTGTGACTTTATCATGTAAAAAACAAGAAATGTAGGCAATAAAGGCAAAATCCCATAACTGGTGCCACAGATAAAGTGATTGTCACATCATTTCCCAATCACTTCAAATCTGTAACTCTTTCTTTGCACCTCACACTCCCTTCAACTACCTTCCCCCTGCCCTGATTCTTTACCTTGCATTCTTTGAATCCTTTCTAGTCCCTCTTCAGTTTTCTTCCCTCCGTATCAATTCCCCTTCTATCTCCCTCTGTCTCTTTCTATCTTTCATGCCTCACTCCCTTCCTCTCCATGTAGGCTGTGTGATATGTAAATGTGCAGACAGCTGCTCTCGTTCTCCGAGTTTTGATTCAGCAGTCGGCATAATTAACGGCTCTGCGAACTGTGACTCATCCCAAACTAGGTGAGAGCAGCTCTGTCAGCCAGTAAGCACACTCTCTTTCTCTCACTGTGGTCCCCTCTCTCTCTCTCTGTCTCTCTCTTGAACACACATACACACACATCGGAGGGTATGTACTGAGACAATTACTGAAACACTTGCACACCTATCCCCAAAACTAACCCTAAAACATTTGGGGTCATCTCCCCCTCGCTGACCGGTGCATTGTTTGCCCTCTTCTGTCTGGGTCTTCCTCATTCCATCCTGTAATCTTCCTACTCCCCTTTCTCTTTTCGACTACACCCTGCAGTAACTTCTCTGCTCTCTAGCCCTCTCTTCCTCCCTGTGCCTACTTATCTCTTTAATGGGGATATCAATTAACATGGGAACCTGGGACCCCAAGGCCCTTAGAGAATTAATGCATAACATCTTAAGCCACAGAGACAGGCTCCAGTGTGCTCATCTGCTTCCTCTTCTGTACTTTCTTCTTTTCCTTCCTATTTTTCTTCTATGGTGGTTTGCTTCTTCAGAGAAGGAATTATTAATTTTCTCTGAAACTTCTTCCTGGGTTTGAGTCATTTGCTGTTTATACAGTGGATGAAAGTTTTATGTTACGTGTTTATGATTTGGCAGGGGTTGGTGAGCCGCGTTTGCACACCTATTCTAGTGTGTTGCCAACATATACTCTATTTTGACAATATAGCTGGTGTGGAGATTTGACTATGGTAATGGCCCAGAGGCCTGTGGTGGGTATACAAAAACATGAAGTAGGTGAAATGACTTCTAGGCTTAAAATCTACAATAAAATGACCCAAAGGACAATTTAAAGTAAGCTAAATGCTAAAAGATGGAAAGTTTTTTCAACCCTTCTGACGCGAGTCATCCAGTGGAGTTTTACTGGCGGCTAAACATGGATCTCCAGGTACTGGTGCCGTTCGTCAGCATGTACTGCAGTACACACAGCTGGTTGACTTTCTCTTAGGTTACCAGATTACGCTAGCGCTAGCTAGCAAGTTAGCTAGCTTGATTGGCAGAGAACACTGAACAAGACATTCCTAGGTGACCAAAGTGTTCCAATTAACTTTGATGAATTGAAAACACACAGTGAGAGGGTCAAAGTTTATGTTGAAAACATGGACAACACCCAAAAACAAGTTCATGGATAATCATTGCTAAGCCTCTATCATGATTGACAGGTTGGCATGTATCCACACCCTAAAGCATCCCCTGCTTTATCATCTATTTTAAAATAAATGGGACCATAATTAACAAAATGACAATCATGCTGTATTTAAGAAAACTTGAAACTAGCGATTGAGGCCATAAACTCAAAACTGACTTATTTTTGGAGCCACTGGAGTGTCCCCCCAATGGAAATTAGATAGAATGCAGGTTTAAGGCACTTCCACATTGGCTTCACTGTTGAGGCACAGAAGTGGCTGCTTGGTCCGAACAGCAGTGGACCGAAACAATCAGTGTCTTGTGAGGAGATGCTGGCAACTACGGGCATGGTTTAGGTGTGTGTCACAGCCACGACTGTTTGTTCAAAACAACAATGGTGGTGTGATAGACAGATGCTTCGTCAAATCACCTGCAAGGTATTTTTTGAAAGTGCCTGTCCTTTCCAATGACGTCTTCTCAGATGGTTCTGTGTAACAAACCATCTGGCGTGTCAGATTAGTGTGTATGTAGGAAAGAGTGCAAAGTGACAAAAGAGTCTAGACGCTTTGCTTTATTTTTGATTTAATGCCACATAAAGATAAGATTATCACCATTACAAGTGTAAGTTGAGTCCAGGTCAGAATCTCCTGTTTACAGAAGAAAGCTCAACAAATATGCAATCTGTTAAAGCACTTGATTACCAAACACGGTAGTCATCAAATTCACATCAAAAACAACTTCATCCTGTTTCTGATAATAATGAGATTGCCTGAACCCACACTGAAAAGGTTGTCAACCATGTGTACAGGAAGTAACAGAGAGAGTTTGAAAAACTTGCAGCAAGCTCAACCCTTTTACCAAACAGACCAATGATATTGGATGATTTTGTAAAACCTGTTTAATGCAAAAATTTATTGCCAGCATATTTTAATTGACTATTCCTTAAAAGAAATGGCAATATGGCTGATGTGATGATCAATGTTTGGCAACTAAACTAACTGTTGTTGGTCTGGGACTGGTCATGGACCCTGGTCAAACAAAGTTTAACGCAAAACACGACCATGAACGTCACATTGCCTATTGTATTGGCACCAGATGCTGAAATTACATATAAATCTTGTCCTGCAGAATCACGCAATATGTATGCCATTCCTACAGGGAAACTGGGCTGGGTGGTGTAGGAAAGGTTTTGTATGTCTACTGTAGCATCAACAACTTTCACACAAATGACAATGGGATATCTTATAAAGGAATAGAATTGCTGAATGTTAGAACATTGTGTCAAATTGGTCGTTATTACTGTGACTTATAAAGTGTCAGGTTTAGTTCCATCATAGTGTTAATAGTGTCACAAAATGTTAGCTGACATTGTTGTTCAGTAGCTAGCTCAGAGATTATCGGCTAATGAAATTTCTGATTTAGCAGGGAGGGGTTAACACTTTTGCATGCACTATATTCGTTTCACATTCTCATTAAGGGCTGAGCCCCAATAAAGGTCTGATCCTAAAATCGCCCCTGACCTGGACCCTGAAACTGAAGCAGCTGAATAGAATTCAGCCATCGTTCATTTGATTATTCACAACTGTGCTTTTCCTACTGTAACTTTGTCTCCTGTAAACAACATTTTAAAAAAGCATTTGAGAAGCAAAAAGAAACACTGGACATCAAAACACTTTACTACTGAGGCAGACTTTATATTATTATTGTATATGTATTATAATTGTTGGACAGGGAAGCAACCTATTATCTACATAACATAAGCTAGCTAGCTACTACCATATTTTGATGTTAAATAGCATATGTAAACATTGTACTTTACTGTGTGACAATACAAACATTATGTATGATACATCAACATTTTTACTAACATTCCAATACAGCCACATTTCAAAGATTGCACTTTTAACAATAGTGAATCAGTAACAGTAGAAGCATGGATAGTAGACATGGGGTGAATAAAAGTGTTATATAACTAACAGTGTATTTGACAGAAAAAGCTTAGAGGCCACAATCCTCAAGATGACTCAATGTGTTTAGTTACTGCCTCCCCTTCCTTCCAATTGAAAGTATCATAAATATTTTCTTAAACCTCCAATATCCAGCAGGGTGACTTGATCTTATGGTGTAAGGTTACATTAAGGTTCTATTTTCTGCTGTGTCGGAGCCTCAGGTCCTAAGGTCAAGAGTCAAATGACGTAATCAATGTCTAAATGGAGACTCAGTTGGCGAGGTGATGACCATATAGTGGCAGAAGCGGATACAGGGTAATATTAATGGCATTATTGATAGTCCCAGTCATCTTGAAAGCAACACTTAAATCCCAACCCCACCCCTCTGAGGACAACACCACTGCAAGGTTTTGTGGAGTAATAGTCTCGCAGTTTATTCTGCTTTCTCAGACATTTAAAACATTAAAAACAGAGTCTGAAAAAGTGATTATTGCTGGAAAATGAATTTATGTATGCACTCATTCCTCATAGTAGTGTAACCGTGTCCTATCAATATAGGCACTTTTAATCCCAGCACACACAGCTAAAAAAATGTTTTGCTCTGTCCCGTCCGAACACTGATGTGGTCAAAGGGTGAGTTAAACCGCCGCCTCTGAGATAAAATTCAAAACCAATCAGAGCTGAACCCATTCATATCCGTTATGCTCTGAACTGGATCAATAGTGACAAGGTCTGCAGCTCATCGCTCTGGGCCATGTCAGCATGGGAAGCCCTAATCTATAGCAATATGGCTGGCCACCAGCGCAAGCTGAAGGAGGCACAAATAAATGAAACATGGATGTTTATCAAGCTGGATGAGATTTATTTAGATATGTGTGTGATTAAGTGTTTGATGTTACTCTTTGAACACAATGTGAGCCAGGGGTTTATCAGATGAGAGGGGTGTGTGTGTGTGTGTGTGTGTGTGTGTGTGTGTGTGTGTGTGTGTGTGTGTGTGTGTGTGTGTGTGTGTGTGTGTGTGTGTGTGTGTGTGTGTGTGTGTGTGTGTGTGCGTGAGAATGTGCATATGTGTTGTCTATTTTCCCCCTTAATGGCGTTTGAAACACATTTTTTTCTTTTTTATTTAAACCATGTTGCTTTGGTACCCCCTGAGCTTTCAAACCCCTGGGTGGTCGATATGGCCTAGTTTTTGAATTTCCTGCTGCACACGGAGAGGCACACAAACAACTGGCACACATACAATGCACCGTCAGCCCCACTCGCACACAGTGCACACAAGGCAATACAGACCTTTTAAGCGAATGAACAGAACATGTATGAAGGTGATTTGTTCTTTCCTTTTTCATTCCAGAGAGGACAAGAAAAGCATCTAAGGAGGGAAAGGGAGGATCAAGGAAGGGACATGGTGAGAGAAGAAGAAGAGGAGGAGATGAGGATGGGGGGAAAAGAAGGAGGAAGAGGAGGGGAAGACAGAGTATAATAATGTGTCACAGTATATGGAGCTGAGCCAAGACACACGCTGTTAATAATCTGTGGTGTTTTTTTGCTGAGCCGGTTGTTGTAGCATTAAAAATATAATGCCAAATATGTCCCAGTGTCTGGCTGCCTTAATGATGACAGCCCAGGGGATGGATAATTAAAAAAAAATGATGAGGAGTTTGCCTCTATATAGTTTTAATAGTTCAATGTAATTGTATAGGTAATTGATACTTTGACCAGCTACTGAGTTAGTAGAACCCTATCAGTCGGAGGTGCCGCTATGAAGGACTATTCTACACTGAGCAGAAAAAATGGTGTTACAAGGTGTTCTGAATGTACAAAACTGCATATGTGTCATTCAACACGCCAGTTCATGTAACCTCATGAGTGAAAACTTTACTTTGTCCATTGAATAGAATAGATTATACCAATCTCCAAGGTGTGCAGATGTTTTATACATAAAAGCACAGGAGAACTACCTGCCTAGCCGAGCCTGCATAAAAAACATGGACAAAGAATTTTCTTATTATTTGGGCGAATCATGAAAGTGAATACAGATGGACAGATGCAACAGCAGGTGCATTGCAATAAGAATTATCACCTTGAAATGCAGGTTTAGACCTGAGTCCCAAAGTGTCTTTAATAAACCGCTCTAAAGCCAGCGTAGCTTTTACTGGGAAAATCTGAAACTTTAAATCCAGAAAGTAAAGGCTTTATAATATGCACTTCTGCCCTTCCTTATGACTTTCTCTCTGCCCTTAACAAGGAGACACGAAAACGATCTGATTGATTAACCAATTACCTAACTGACCAATTGACTTATTGATTCACATATAGGGAAGTATCTTTTAATAGCTGTTGTCGCTTTTAGTAAACAGCTTCATGTGGTTAACAATTGATCACACAAAATGCAGAGTTGTATAGTGTATATAGTATACACGGATCAATATTCCAACATATCACAAAAAACACTCCAATGAACCCACATACATATACATACGGATCCACTGAGATACACAAGTACAAAGCTGACACACACAAACACACACACACATTTCATCCCACATGCTCTGTAAATAGAGAGCAGGATGTTGCAGACATTTGAGAGAGAGAGAGAGAGAGCGCGCGCTAGGGGTAGGTGGACAGATGAAGTGGTGACTCAGGAAAGAGATATGAAAAGAAAATATTCAGCACTTAGAGTTATTCTTCTTCCTCCTCCTTTCTCCTCGCTCATTCTCTCTGCGGACAGCAAAGGTAACATGTGATAGACATGGATCTCACCCTGGCCTTTGCCCTTATTCTACTTGCTCCATCCATCTTCTCTCCTCTCTCTCCTGTCCTATCACTTTCCTTTCATTCCGTCTCTCGTTGTCCTCATGCCGGAGAGTGTCCAAAAGCCTGCCACTTTTACCTCTTTTACACTGACCCAGGTCGGACCACGGTTATCTGACCCATATTCAACCCTTCTTTTGTCAATTCAAACCATGCCAGTCAACACAGTCTGATCCATGGACATGACAATTCAGATGCGACCAGGGTAACAACCCAGGAGCTATGCATACTAATTACCTCATGTGCAGGGAATTGGTGGGGGTTTACAAGTCATATTCAGTGAACAGCTAAATGTTATCACATACTCCAGTCCAGCTGTACACCACCAGAACTAGTGTTTTGTACTTGAATTCCACATTGTACGGTAGGCTCTCTGCAGCCTGCAGTTTGAAATGCAAGCTGCAGAGAAATGCACAGAGAGAGATAGAGATAGAGAGAGAGAGAGAGCTGTGAATAAGAGAAATAAAGGTTATTTTATGATTGTTTCACAGCAATTGCGTTCTAAAGCACAAATAATGAATCCTCCTTTTGTGGAGAAATGCACTTATAGTTTCATTCTTCTCTGCATTTCATTCACTGAAGGTGAAGCAGTAAATAAGGAAGTAGGCTACTCTAGTATTGAGTTTTCACTCATGATTTTCAGCATGTGGCTTGCTAGCTCGAACTTTGTTGTAGTTTCCCGTGGGGCAAAGCCTGACTACTCTTTGTCTGATAACATTAAAAGTAAAGGCTTCCAGACTCATTTTAAAAAAAGAAAGAGAGAGAGAGTCTCCAGCAGTCACACTAAACTGCCGGCTGCAGACCTGTGTTTTGTCGAAGCGCGCGAGAGAGAGAGCGCTGACATGCTATGGATGAGAAAATCAAATAAAACCTATTTTCATACGTTTATGTTTTAATGCACAATGAGACAAAATCTATTTATTTTTTTACAAAGTGTGCGGTGACCAGTGACAACTGTGCGCCATAATAATGACATAATTTGTCCCTCCCGGTTGTTAGTGACATCGTCTGGTCGTATGCAAATCACATTAAAATTGGCCCGCGTCCGACCCACCTCACCACCTGGGTTGTGAATCTGAGTCGATCAATGCTTTTAAACACAAAGTCAACCCTGGTCCAACCCTGGTTGAGCCCTCAGTGTGAAAGGGGTATTTGTGAGTAGCAGCAGTCACCAAGCCAGGATTGTAGTTAATGAAAGAGAGGATCGTCAGGAGATGGTACCCTAACCTTTTGCTTGCAGAATTTTTGATATGAAATTATAAAATGAAAGTGAAATAAAAAAAAAAATAATAATAATAGTGAAATTAAATACTGCTGTGGTTGGCACTGTTGCCTCACACCAAAAAAGAATCGGTTTGAAAATGAAATATTAGATTTGTTTTTTTTTTTTTAACTCCTGCTATCAATGTGAAGAAAGGACAGTGTCATCTGTGTGATTTGGACATTTTATATTTTGCTCTCCATGTTGTCATGTTTTTTTTCCTGAAAATGTCAGACATCCTAGTATGTTGTACATGACATGATGTAGACTGCAGTGCAAGTTCTCAAACGAGGCGTTTTTAGAAATTCAGTTGTTACGTAAAGGCTTGTTATCACTGTAGGAAAGCTTTGTACGTGTAATTTGGTAAATGTATAATCTGATACAGTATTTGACATGATTTGTTTGCTGGCTATCCTTTATGTTTTCTCTCTCATCTCTATAATGTACAGTACACCCTGGGTTTCCCCCATGGAAATCGTGTAGCCGAGGTGGTAAGCCACAGATGTCGACGCATCTTGTCTCATAATCAATTCTGTTAGTGAATTATGGGCCTAAACAATAGACAGGCTCATTAAATATGTGGCATTTGTTGGGTGAAACGGCACCTCTGCTCTGATTTTCCTGTAAAGGTTAAAACTTTATTTCATAAATTTAGTTTAGTTTATGAATTTCTAAGATGTTTGGGAAAAGGGTGGTTCGTAAATAGGTAAGGCTTCTTGGATTAGTGGTTTTCACGAAATGAGTGTGTGGATGATAAACACTGCAAGTGCTGCAAGTCTCTTGAGCTGCCTCCACCACCTGAGGTACTGTAAGTCTGGCTATGAGCCCAAAAGTCCCAGGTCATCTCTTGAAAGCATCTGTGAGAAGGCTACTGTACCTTGACGAGCATGAAGGTAGATGCAGTTTGAAGTTATCACCCTGTCTCTCTCTTTCTCCCATTTGTGTGTTTTTTTTAAATTCAATTTATCCTTATTGATATGCATAGGTGCTTTGTATTTCATATTTTAAACCAGTTGAATATATTTTAAGTGGAGTATTGTTTAATTAAAGTCTCTCTCTCACACACACTGCACCTCTCTCTCTCTCTCTCTCTCTCTCTCTCTCTCTCTCTCTCGCTCTCGCACGCGCTCTCTCAATTCAATTCATAGGGACTTTATTGGCATGAAAGTTTCAATAACAATGTTGTTAGCTAAAGCATCAACCTAGAATTTGTCCAAATATTAGGACAAAATACAAACAGTTATATGAACATTAACACAATATTAGGATGATTTATATTAATTATATACATATATTTGTATGGCAAATATATGTATGAAAACAAAAGTTCTTAAGCTATATGAAGGGGAAAACAATTTCATTTAATTATTGTTTTTTGTTTTGTTTTCCCCTTAATAAGACATATTTACTAAATATAGCACAATATAAATTATTACAATATTAGAATTGATTAATTAGTATACAGTAAATCTTTTACTTCTTATGTTATTCTCTCTCTCTCTCTCTCTCTCTCTCTCTCTCTCTCTCTCTCTCTCTCTCTCTCTCTCTCTCTCCTATCTCTCGCTCTCTCGCTCTCTCTGTCTCTCTCTCCCCTCCGGAGCTTATCTCGGTGCGCATCGTCAGCATCAGTTTGAAGTCAAATCTGACAGCCGCTGCCTTGCCCGGTCCTTTTTCCATCCCTTTCACTCTCTGGTGGTCATCCCAGCTCGTTTAAGAGGTACAGTTCCGGATCAGTGGGCTAAACGTGTGTAATTATTGATGTACTTTTTGGGTGGGGGGGTTGACCTCAATTGCCGGTCGGGATGGAAGAGCCTATAGGCTGACGTGCTTTCTCTCAATGTGGTCTTACCTTTTCTCTTTGCAGTTTCAGTCGGGACTGTGGGAGCGCGTCTGATCGCTGTCTCCAACTTGGGGTGAAGAAAGACAGGGGAAACTCCTCGGGATTCTCCGTACCCCGAGCTCTTTTCCGGATATTCTGGTGAGCACACTTTGACCAAAATTGTTGCTTGATTTTTTTATTTTATTTTTAATCCATTTTCCGGGCAAACGTCTGAAAGTGTTGGATCTTTTTTTTTTTTCTTTTTTTTTGTTGATGATTTTAAACGGGCGTGTCTAAATGACACGGGCACTTTTGTCTTCTTTGTAAGGATCAGCGTAAAACACTTAAGGAAGCGACTCATGAATTGTTTGCTCATGCCAAGAGCTGAAATAGACAGCGTGGTATCGCTGTATACTTTCTTTTAAATGTGTACCCCATGGCAACGAAGTTCGCGCTTATAAGTCTATTCTTGGGAATGAAACGTGGCCATTGTGACAATTATCAGTCAGTGATTCCTATCGCGGAGGGTTAATAGAGTAAAATCCAGCCGTCCAGGGTGAGGGAGTGGGGGAGATATTAGGTGAGAGGATTGAGGAGTGTGAGAAGAATCTGAGGGATCCCTCAGGGAAGCGCTGCATCCCTTCTTTTATGAGAGGGATTTTATTACTCTTTTATTTCTCTACTATGATGACATTGCCTGATATTGTTTTAAAGCCTCTACTTGATATGCTATTGTCAGTGCCATTACTCCCTACATCCTACAGTACTGCTGGCTCTGCTGCAGGCAGAAATCTATGGGGCCATTTGCTGCTTTTATTGTCCTGTTTATCAATTAAGCTTGTCTATAATGGAGATATCACACTTCCTCCAACATAAAACATTACTCTCCCACACACCATCCGTTAGCATCTCACCTCCCACATAGCCATACTTGCTGTCCACAGCCGATTATCTGGTTATGTGCCACCATTTGCACTAATAGAGAGTCCCTACTTAATGTAATGACAACTTGATATGTCAGCCCATGCACAACAGAGGTCCGCTTAAAGGCTCATAAGCGGTGTCATCAAGGGCAGATTGAGATGCCATAAAGACACAGAGGACATGACAAAGGGCCTGTGGAGGTTGTTTGAGTAGTTTGGGATGTGTTTTATTGTCGATGTACAGTATGGGGCTGTCATTGTGAAGCATGTACAAGAATGTGTGTGTTTTGGTGTCTTTGTGTGTGTGTGTGTGTGTGTGTGTGTGTGTGTGTGTGTGTGTGTGTGTGTGTGTGTGTGTGTGAGCTCTGCTCAGTCATGTGTATGTAAGGAAAGAATAAGTGAGCAAAAAGAAAAGATGGACAGAGAGAGAGAGAGAGGGAGGGAGAGAGAGAGAGAGAGATTATGCTAACTCAAAGTATTGGAGAAAGAGGAAAACCCATGTAAGCAGTTTTTCTTTTAGCTTATATATTTATATATTTAGCTGTCAGGGCCTTCACTGATACACAGTAGGTTCTTCTGGCTTTGACATGCTTGTCACCAGCATGAGATTTATATAAAAGAAGGCCACTGCTTATTTTAACTTAGCTACGTGACTGCAAGACAAACAAGGGGAGGCTAAGAGGATTGACCAGACAAGACCACCAACTGAAATGCAAATGAGGGTGGCTTATAACTCAGGTAACATGAGAGGAAATTTGCTGGACAACAGTTTTAAGGGTCCACTGTACTGTATCTCCAATATTTTTTTGCAGTGGCCTAAAAAACGCTATAGGTGAAAGCACAGGAAGAAATGATACGCTACTAGTGGGGTGAGCTTATGGACATTTGATCATCAGACTTTATCTCATGTTTCGAGCTACATTAGTAGTAACGTATCAGAGGAAATGTTTTTCAATCGGTGAGTGTTCGCGTCATCCCTCCTCAATTTACATCCTGTACTCTCTTTAGCTTTGGTCTGGGATTCACACAAATGTTTCAGTAATGGTTTGACACTCATTGTAGATATGGCCAGGCAATCATGCAATGAACCAATCATTTAGCTTTGGCGACCCCCATCAGTTTTTTGTCAGGTGAAAATGAGATGATGTATTCTCAGATGATGTGCTGACACGGTGTCGCTGATGGCAGGCAAGATGATGCTGATGATGGCAGTGTTGCTCTGGCTCTTTATAATACCGATCATCTGATTATCACTGATACTGATGATAAAAGTAGGTGCATTACATCATGGTGATAATGGTGTTACAGTGCTGCAGTCGAAAGGAGGGCGCTACATCTTACACCAGAGTAAGATCAAAAAGACTTGATTTCCCAGAATGCTCTTCATTCTAAGAGCTGTGTGAGTTATATTGGAACAGAGGCAAACACTGGGTTAAGGGGCTCTCACAAGAAGCGGACAAGTTAAGTATATTTTGACAGCATGAAAGAATGGATGGACTAGCATTCTGTGTTGTTATTGAGATGGTGGGCTGGCAGCATCATCACAGTCTTAAGAACATGACAGTCCGTGCAAAATGGTAGCGGCATACAAAGCCAATCCTGATTTTTTCATGTGACAGATTGTGTGTTTTTTTTCCTTTCCTCCGGTTGTTGTTTGTTCTCTCAGACGCAGACGCACTAAATCACACATAACAGGCACATACTCAAATGTACTTATGCACATTATCTATTTTTTAACATGGACTAATATGACAAACAAAGCGTTCAATGCATTCTCAAAAATACCCAAAACACATTGATCCAGGCCTGGAGTCACACTTGCCTACACACTTAGGTAAAACCTTATTGTGTCTTGGACGTATCAACCCATTCTGTCATACAGTACAGTCCGTGGCCCTGGGCTTAAAAATATCTTACGTACAGACACACACCACAGACACACACAGTTTTAGCAAGGACAGCCCTAGTGTGCTGGCACCAAACCAAAGAGCTGGTGATAACGAGGTTGAAGTTAGTTAGGATTTTAGCTGCGCCTCAACCTCCTAACACCCTTTCTAAATCTGATTCATCCCAAAATGAGATGTTTTTCCAAGAGAGGGAGATGAAAACATTCTCTCTCTCCCTCTTTCTTTCTCTCTCCCTCCCTTCTTCCCATTCCAAATACAGTTGAGCTCACACCCCCTCCCCCTTTCTATTACTCTCATACTCTCACACACTATCTGTTTCACACCCCATTCCTCCCTCCCGTTCTCTCACATCTTTCTCTTCTCTCCTCCCCTGGCACTTCGATGTGTTTCTCTTTAATTGAGATGCATTTCAGTGTGGTGCAAATTAGCTTTCTACAGCTCCAGTCTAAACTTGCAACCTGTGCGTGTGTGTGCCTATGCATGTTATGTGTGCACTTGTAATCTATATATATGTGTGTGTGTATGTGTGTGTGTGTGACTGAGAAAAGAATTCCCACAGTTGAAAGTGAAGGCGCTACCTTCCTATTCGTTTTCTCCAACGCATCTTGTGATGCCTCCTCTCTCCCACAAACTTACATTTTTAGTTGGACTCCTTTAGCGTGTGTCTCTTGGCTGGAGGAATTTACTTGGCCCCCCTCTTCGGATTTGAATTCAGATCTGTGCATCTGAGAGATGACAGTGCATGACAGCTCATTAGGGAGAGGGCCGGAAATCAGGAGGGTCAGAGGGGGGGTTATTAAGACATTTTTTCAGTTATGCAATACTTGTCTTCCTCAGCTGATTTGATCTGGTGCTCTTTGCTAAAGGGAAAGGCTGGCTGGTGACATGCTGTACACTGTGCAGGGTGAGGGCACAAATGCAGGGTAGCTAATGTATTAAAAATAATGTTTTGAGTAACAAGCAAATCATTGCCAGTTTATGGGTTTGTGTGAGTGTTCTCTTCTTTCTTTTGAGAAACTTGAAAATTATCTAAAAATTAGAATGATGGTTTCTAACCTGGGGGTAAATCTGAGGTGTTACAAGATGATTTGTGATAGGTTTGGTATTTGTGCATGCAGATGTTTGAATGTATCTTATCTATTCTAAGGAGTTTCTAGGGACCAGTCAGTTTTAAGATGACATGGTCTCACAGCAAAACCTAGCTTAGAATGTATGAATCTATTATGAGTTTGGGCACAACTGTCACACAGAGGAATTGGAGCCTGGAATGTGAGAATCTATTAGGAGCACGTGCCATAAAAGGTACAGGTTAAGAGGAAACTTTTCCACTGAAATAGATGTCTTGAGCTGTGTGAGCACAAAAAATAAAGCTGCATTTGATTTGTACTCATCAGACTGGTTGTAATCTTTGCAGTCTCCCAACATAATTTCTGAGTTATCACCCAATATCATTTAGCAAGATGGGAAAAAAACTTGCTATACAACTTCAGGTCTCTTTTTGACCTTTTGCTAATTTTAGCTTTTTTTATTGTGAAATACTGGATTGTTTTAACTTCTCATGCCCTTCTGAGATAAAAACAATCTGAGATAATTATTCTTTAGTTGAACCTGTGATACGTGTACAAGTGCAAGTAGTAGACATTGCTTTTTTTTCAGAGGTCTAATGCCAAAGAGGCCGGCGACCGCTCAGCATGCAGCCTCAATATAACCTTTCTCTGTGATAAAAGTTCAGAAGAAATGGAGTTACATTTGGTAATGTGCATTTATCTCACCCAGTGGCAGTATCTCGAAGCAGGTTTGGCCAGGTGCTCTCTGGTGTGTGTATGTCTGTCTGTGTGCGCAGTGTGAACATGGCATGGTGCATTTTGTGCCACTTTGTGTCTGTGTGTGCGTATGTATGCACACATGCACGTGAGAGAGCGAAAGGAGTCGTTAGGGAGAGTGATGCTGAAAGTGGGGTGACCTTGGGGCTCCCAGTCTTCCTCCTGTCGATGAAGGGGATGACTTAGTACCTCCCTCCCAACCCATGATGGCTCATTTATTATCATTAGGCACACAGTCAAAAGATGTTGCTCAGGCCTTCAAAACAGAGTCTGCGGATGTGTGCGCTTGTCTCTGTGTGTGTATCATTGAGAGTGAGAGGCAACAGGACAGAGAGAAAAGTCTTATCTCTTGCAATAAGTGCTGCTGTCTGAGCATATGTGTCTGTCAGCTTGTGTCTGTCACAGGTGTGCCTGCCTTTGTGTTAGCTTCTGAACATGCGTTTATACAAATCTTGACGGCAGACGCATTGCCTGTCAGTCCACATCTGCCTGTGAGGCGCGCCTCCCTGCCTTCTTACCATGCACCATAAACAACAGTTCATGTCATAACCCTAACCTTACGTCACCTCAGCCAGCCAGTGAGTAACATCAGTGGTATATGGGTACATCAGGGCGGCCTCTGTGCTATCGTTTCTCAACATGATGGATGGAGACTTCTGCAGGCCAGTCAATACCCAATCTGAGCCCCACTGTCCTGATTTAAGATACAGCAGCACCCAGGTGACACACTCAGAGGTACGCCACTTTAATCACTCTGAGCATCAACTCTACACTGCCAAGATTGGTGTGTGTGTGTGTGTGTGTGTGTGTGTGTGTGTGTGTGTGTGTGTGTGTGTGTTTGTATTAGTATCTCACTCAGTCAAGCACTGCTGTAATCACACAACGATCGGCAAGTGCCTGCACTTCTGACAGAGTTAACATTTCTTATGAATTTAAAGGGAGTCACATAAATAACGTTCACAGGGGGGGATTTATGCTACGTGTGTAGCTTGAACGGCAACAGATAACATACATATAGAGTTATCTTAAAGGGAATAAAATTTGTATGAAGCCTTGTGTCAACTGAAAGTTCTCATACAGTAACCCTGTCTCCTACCAAACATGATTATATACTTCAAATTGCTTTGCCAAATGGCTGATATGTAATTCTGTGTGGTTTAAATTCAGTTTTTTTTTTCCAATCCATGAAGAGAGAGAGAGAGAAAAGAGAGAGAGAGGGAGAGATAGAGAGAGAGAGAGGTGGATGATTGGGCATACAAGCCATACAGGACTTAGAAGTGGGATTTGTGACCTGTGTCCCACATGTTGTTATGTTGGTTGAAGAGGTAAATATTGTGGTATTGATTAAATATTAATAACATCAATGCATTCATTCAGTCAGTTACTTTTTCAACATTTAACCAAGGCCATTACCACCCTAACATAAACCAGTTGCCTAAACAAACCCTTAAAAACATTGCTTAGTTGTATCTGAATGTAATTTTTATTAGACATTGTTTCATTTACATATGTCCAAATATATTGTGCTTTATGCAAGGATGGAAAAGTGAGAATGCTTCGTGAGTGTAAAGGTGGGCAACTTAATTTAGTTATCTCAATGTGTACAATCTCCCTGCTGTTTCAGTTGATTAGTGCATCATGCAGGAGAAAACGCTTCAGTACATGCGGTAATCAAGGGAAGATTGTGTTTGTATGAGTGAATGGTTGCATATCCCTACTTTATCAGAGAGTAATCTGTTTGCACTGGTTCAAATTGTTCCCCCTTGACATGTCATCATTCACATACATGCACAACACATACTTAGTTGTGTACATAGAAACACACTTGCACGCACACACACACACACACACACACACACAGACACACATCCACAGCCCTCCCCTCCAGCCCCTCCACTTTGGCTGTTAGTCTAATTTATGAGGTGCCGTTAATTTGGCCTAAACGTTCGTTGCGAGACCTCCCTCCTCTCTCATCCCTGCATCCCTCCATCTCATCCTCCCTCTCATCAGTCACTCGGCAGAGTAAATCAGAGGGGTGGTATTGCACAGCAGGCAATACATAGACTGGACACCTTGACTAATATACCGCTGTCCTTCTCCCTCCCTCTCTCTCTCCCTGTCTATCTAACTCTCTCCGTCCCTCTCTCCATCTCTCTTGCCCGCTGTCTAAATCAAACTTGGCTCCTCTCCTCTCATCTGTTCCTCTTGTAGTTTGGCCACTTCCTCATTACTGTCTACACTTCTTTCACCTCTCCTATGCTTGTTTCCTATGCACTTACTCTCCACCCTTCTCCTTTTCCCCCACCCACTGTCTCTCCATAATTCTGTCCTCTGCCTTCTTCCTCTAATCTTTCACTCCCTTACCTTTCTTCTACTTGCCTCCTCCCCCATTCTCCTGTTCTCATGTTAGGTGTAAATTTAGAACAGAAGGCATGAGGGGGGTCTGTGTGTGTGTGTGTGTGTGTGTGTGTGTGTGTGTGTGTGTGTGTGTGTGTGTGTGTGTGTGTGTGTGTGTGTGTGTGTGTGTGTGTGTGTGTGTGTGCGTGTGTGTGTGTGTGTGAAAGAGAAACTACATGAAAGCTTCTCAGAGTCCCCATACAGCACTCAGATGGGGCTGATTAAAAACCTAAAGCCTTGGTTTTCATCCATATTTAGGATTCACATAAAATCAGATACACACCCTCACATGCAATCGGTTACACACACACACACATACACACACACACACACACACACACGTGCACACATGCATTTATACATTAACACACAAACACACACGTTCCCTCCTCATTATCTTCCTTTTATTTCTCTCTTTTGCTCCTTTTGCTCCCTACTTCTGCCGTTCTCTTTTTTTTTTCTATCTCTGTGTCTCACTCTCACCAGAAACATATACTGTAGTGACCGGCTGTGGGTGATTTTTTTTTCCTGATACAGTGGAAGTGAACAGAAAGAGCATCAGGCATCTGAGACTCCCTCGTTGCTTTACGCCACATTGTTCTCCCTAATTCCATCCACGGCTCACACTTGGGAGTAACCCTGTGCTGTATGCATTGTTCTGGACTGCAAGGCACATCTATACATCACTGTGCATCTCTCCACCTCTTTCTCTTGTCTCTTGCTGTCTCTTTTACATCTTTCACCCCACTCTAAATAGTTCTTGATTTCATGTCAATTTATTTTCTTCTGGTTCGTTGCTCTCTCATGTACACCCATCTACTGGCCTCCTCTCTGTCCCTTCTCCTCTCTCCTCTTCAAATTCCCATAGCACAAAGGGCTTAGCTCCCTCTCAATAAATGTAACAAAATCTAGCCTCCTGTTCTCTGCCATACACCCCCTCCCTCACCATCTCTTCTCTCTCTGTCACTCTCTCTCAGCGGGCTTCCTACTAGTGCACACTTATAGTCACAAGATAAAGCATGCTACCTCTGCCTTATCCCTCTGTGTATTATATAAAGCCATTGTGGTTATCAGGCAAAAACACCTTAAAACACTGCCTCATTCTATATAAAGATCAGACTCTCTTTAGAGTAAAGAATTGACTTAATTAGAATAGAACCAGCCAGAAAGCTTCTTAAGCTTTAAGATACCAATTAAAGGGTATATATACATACATTCTTTACATAAACAACATTTTGACATTCTTATTTTGTATTGTTTACTTAACAAGTACAATGCAAATGCTCATTTTCATCTGTGATCCCAGTGCAAGTGTCTCCAGTGAGGCACAGATTGACGCTGTAAAAAAGATTTAATAGTCATAGCGAATTAAAAGATTTTTCCTTAAAACAAACACAGTAAGACATAATTATTACAGCCACATTTAAGACAGACTACAATAGTACCCAACTACCTACTCTAAAATCGGTAATCTAGAGCGTAATTAAAATCAGACAGTTCAGTAGAACTGAAAATTTTACAGACATGGAATATCTATGCAACATTTAACACTTTTCAACATTTAAATTAAATACAGCTTAGCCTAGCTCAGTGTCTGTGAATCCTTCTTCTGACCTTTTCTTTCTAATTAGAGTGAAAGTGTTCACTCTCTGATACTAAATTGGTAAAAGAGGTTGTTTCAAACTGCTACAAACATTTTTATATAATAAGCAACATTAACTATAATTCTAAAAAAAATGTCAAAGATCCTTCACATTTGAAAAATATTTCCTGAGAGTCATTTTTGACAGCAAATTGTTGTGGAATTGAAATGTAAATATAATTCTGTAGTTTAGAATAAAAACACAAATTATAAACTTGAATTAAGAAAAGTACGGCTGCAACAATCGACAACTATTTTGATAATGGATAATGATTTTTGACTAATTATTTAAGAAAATAAAAACCTGAAAAGTTCTGGTTCCAGCTTATCAAATGTGATTATTTGCTGGTTTTCTTAGTCAGTTCAATTAGTATTGGGGTTTGAATAGTTGTTGGACAAAACAAGACTTATTATAGACAAAAGTATTAATTGATTAATTAAGAAAATATGCAGATTAATCAATAATTGATATAATTGTTAGTCGCCGCTCTAAGAAAGCAAGGGATAAATAAACATAAAAAGTAACCCAGAAAAACTTCTAATGAAATGTGATGTTGCTTACAGTATCTGCCAACATTCATACTGATATATCCATGACAGGCCTTGACACAAATAGAAGTAAATACAGAATAGAATAGCAGTTGTGAAGGCTTTATACCGTATATACTGTACATGTAGAACAGAAAAGCTAACCAGTGCATTTCAGTGGGAACTCTTTACTTGTTAGATATATATTGCGTACTTGTCCATACAACTGACTTGTGAAATTTAATTCACCAATTAGTACATTCAGGTCGTGTTCTTTGGGATCATCAGGATAAATCAGGACTTATCAGTTTCTGAAAATACTGGCAGCTCACTAAAACAGTCAGCCAAGTACAAAATAATGAATTATTACCATATAAAAAAATCTTTTTAATTAGTTTTTTCAAGGATTGCTGGACACAATAATTATTTTACTCTTGAAAAGCATTCAACACGAATATAATGTAATAATATATGGATTTACACATGTGAAAAGCGCATCCTTTATTTCACAACTCCCCATTCACCACAGTTCAACACTTTCAACTTCAATAAAAATGTAATGACGGACATGAAATTCGCAAATTAAGTATGAATTTGGTGCATTTTCTTGTGTGAATCCATTATGTGGCTGTATCCCTGTGAGATCTCTGGGAGGCAGGCCAAGTGTCTCTGGCTGAGCCATCTCTGTTCGCTGTGTGTCTGTTCAGTCAGCCACATAGAAGACGGATAGAACCACCAGTCTGCTCACCCCTCCAGTTGCACCAATGTAATCAGACCTCAGCAGCCATAAAACACCGGCTATGGACACACTGCCTAGCCTGCTGTCACACAAACACACACACACACACACACACACACACACACACAAACACACACCCACATGCGGAAACACAATCCCAAGTACACAGATACAGACAAATGAGTGCAGGTGTAGACTTGCGAATTAAGGACAGATTTTGGCTGCGCAAGCGTAGACACAAGCTGCAAACACACAAATATGAAAGACTGTGCTGTTACATTGACTCACACATGCATATCTGTACACACTGACACATAGGCACACACATAAAAAAGTGAGGCGTTGAGTGCTGAGTGGTGGTCCTCTATAATTTGAAGATCTTCCACAACATGCCCCACTCTGCTGGGGCAGAAAGGATGTCTTCTGGGCCAGGGGGGGGTCTTCATCATGTGGCTCATCCTGCCGCCATGTGCCATCGTGTGTGTGTGTGTGTGTGTGTGTGTGTGTGTGTGTGTGTGTGTGAGTTATGTGAAAGCTTGCGTCTTTATCTCCCTTCCTCACTGTCTCTTCCCCTCCATCACTCTTTTAGCACCTCTATCAGTGTCTGTTTCACCCCTCACCACCGCCTGCATCTCGGGCCATTTTGTGTCTGTTTGCCTTTTTGTTATCTTGTATCTTTTGTTCTCCTCCTCGGCAAACTAACACTCAGTGTCTCCCTCTTCCATCTCCCCGTCTTTCGTCACCCTCTCTCTCCAGCTTTGTGGTGTGAACGATGACTGCTTTAGGAGATTTACTGCTGGATCCTGTCTCTGTCAGGTGTCGAGACGAAAGGAAAGCAATGAAGGGGGGAAGAGAGGGAGAAGCAGATGGAAGATAGAGCAGTACACATGGAGATGAAGGAGGGAGAGAGGGGAAGGAAATGGAATCAGCGGATGAGGGTAAAGAAAGGGATAAGAAAGAGAAGATGATGCAGAGGAACCTAGAATGAGAAGAAATATTTGAAAAGAGTATAGAATAGATAGAGAGGCTACACTATGTTTTTTAAAAACAGTCTCTGAATATAGTTTGGCTGAATTGCTCTACGCTCAGATAGAACTGAGTATCCCTTATGTCTTACTTTTCTTCTTCTTTCTCAGTTTCTCACCCAAACAAGTTAATTCATGCTTTCAGGTCAAGGTGAAACTTTGCTTCACACTGACCAGAAATCAATTTGTGTTCCTCTGTAAATGCGAAGATTTGCTGATTCTTATTTTAAACCGACTCTCTTGAGGGTTCAGTGCTGTGGGTTTTGTGAGGGGTTAAAGTTGCGGCTGAAGGGTCACTGTGAATGTGTTTAACCCACTAAAAGACCATTCATACTCTGTATTGGCTCACAAGAGGAAACACACACATACAGTACATCTTCAAAGACCAGGCTGACTGCCTTTGCAGAAGAACATATATTCACATCACATACACACACATTACTTTTGCTATGCTTGTAAAGGCCGGGACACACAGGGCCGATAATCGGCCGTTGGACAGTCTGGCGAGGTCGGTGACTCGAGTCTGTTCGGTGTGTCCCGTGGGGGGGCTGTCGGCGTTCATTTTGGCCAACCTGACATGTTCAGTCGGAGGCAGGGCGGTCGGGACTCACCCGGAAATGGCGAGCGGAATGAGCGTGACTAGAGTCTCTCAAAATCTGACGAAAATCTTTTAAACTGACCTTTGTTGAGCTGAAATGAAGACAGATTCAGCAACTGCATGGCCTATTTCTCGCTTAAAATGTTTTCAGAAACATATTTCAGTGAACTATTTTAGTACAATATGAGATCGTATTCTGAACAAGCCGCCACGACAGTCTGGCTTTGAATTTCCGGAGAAAACAAACCCATGTGACACGTTTGTCCAATCAGCTGCCGGTTTTCATTTTCTGGAAAACAATACAGAGTAGCGCCGCCTGCTGCTATGGAGACGTATTACGTTTCTCAAGTCGGTGTTGCCTCAGTGTGTCCCGAGGCAGTTTTTTGGACCTCGGGGACCCGAGTGATCATCTCGACTGGCTTTTCTGTCGACGGTCAGCCGTCTGGCTGGTGTGTCCCGGCCTTAAGGGCCATCCATTTATCTCTGTTTTTCTATAATTCTAACATTATTAGTCACTTCAATATAATTCACAGTGGCAGGGTACATTGCATTTTGATCAATTGACCATAATGGAACCAAATCAGAGTAAACTGAATCATCTATTATGTCACAATAAGTCATTTTCTCTAGTTATTCACTTCCTCTTTGGCATACACTAACATGTGTTTCCATAGGTCCCATTGTTCCATGGTTACATTGTCAATTAAACTAAAATAGTTCCAAAAACACATTGTGACTACAACATATTGAATTAATATCTATAGATCCAGTTTGGTCATAATACAAATGTCACATTAATTCATTGAAATGCTTTCATTTGTTTCATGTACAGATGTAAGTGCAAACATCTAGTATATTAGCTGTGTTATTGAGAAATTGCTCATGAAGTGCAACTGCTCCACATCCTGTTAGGCCAAAAATAGCCTTGCATCAAAACAGCACAAGGGGCTGCACAGGTGTGGGAGTGAGGCTACAGGTACTGGTGAGAAGATGAGATACAAACCAGGACGTCCAGATTGAAGCCTTATCATGCAACAAGACACTGCACAGCAGTTTATACTGTACTCCTATGAGGAAGGTTTTTACAACTCTGCAAAGTTGTCAGCAATAATTTGCTCCTCCGTCTAGACACTTCTGAGTTAAACAGCTGGATTAGCATGTTGCCACATAGCACAAGACTTTAGATTTACAGACCAACACTCTGCATTCCCCACAGCACCAAATCATCTATTTATAAGAAACATACAGATGACGTGTGTCTGCAACTGTCTTTTGCAAAGTGACTTTTAGTATTAAAATGTGACTCTGTGATCACACCAGGATGACTGTATTGTCAGGCTTGTACACTCTGTGACTGGTGGTCAGGGTCAAACTATGTTAGTCTTTCAGTGACAACGATGCTGGCAGCAATGTCAGCACAATCTGGACACCTGATGTCATTAAAACATGGCTCATCTTCAGAAGGCTTCTGCTTACAATGAACACTTTTTTCCCAGATAGAGTATCTCAGTATTCGGATCTCAGACTTATCGGTGGACTTAGGTCTAGCCACTCAGCGTTATGAGGAATTTCCCCCAAAATAATATGTAGCATGTATTAGCATGTGCCTGATTTAGCGTCCCTCCCACTCCCACTGCCTTTCCCTTTCTACATCCATGGTCTTTCCCCTGTCCTGTGCATGAGCAGGAACGGAATATTTTTATGTGGATAGTTCTGAGACACTTTGTTTGTTTCCCATTGACAGAGCCACGGATGTGTATGAACACAGGTTTTTTTTTTTTTCAGCGCATACACATAACAAATAGCTAGCAGGCCGCCATGAGGAGATATTTGCTGAATTTGACCAAAAAGTGTATTGGTTTAGAATCGCAGATTCCACCTTTTAACCTGTATAACTTAAATGTTTTTCATATTTCATTGTACTGTATTGCAATAAACAGCATACATGTATTTCACAGGTAAATAAAAACTCTTCATAAGATTTGTTCTCCCATGGACAGCCAAACAAACTCTCACATTTACACGCAGAGATGTTTAACACAAAAACATGGTAAACGTGTGTGCACACATGAATGGCCACATTATGTGCTGTGGAGAAAAAAAACAGAAAACCATTGCGAGAGAGAGCAGAAAAGGAGATGGTTTGAGGCACCCATCTGTCAGAGAAAAAGAGGAGAGACAGGCTGAGAGACAGACAGAGTTGAGAGAGTGAAGGCGAGGAAATTGACAAACTGCAAACAGCATGTGAAAGTACAGACACGGGCTGTGAGACAGACAAAAAAAAACAGAGGGGGGGAAGCAACAGAGTACAGAGACAGAGAGGACACAAAGACAGGAAGAGGAAGTGAAAGACGGCAGCCTGAGAGAGTGACAGAGTGCAGTCCTGGGAGGGAGAGTGTGTGGGTGAATGTGAGAGCAGTGCTAGCTAACTCGTCTGTCAATCTGAATCTGTGATTGACACCTAGGGGTCCGGCGCTCCTCTCTTAGCCCACTGGCTCTTCCTGTCAGGATGTCAGGGTCAGGGCCACACACGCACATAAACACACACACACACACACACACACACACACACATAACAAGAACACAAGTTTTGTGATAGACAAACACATCCTTACATGATATGATATGGTGTGGTTGTGCATATGTGTGTTTAAGGAGGCCCTTTTGTGTCCACACACACACACACACACACACACACACACACACACACACACACACACACACTCACACACACAGCCACACATGCAGCAGTGGTGAGGTCTCCTGTTGGGTCCACTCTTGCTGACTGGACAATAACCGTTGACATATAACCTTTGACCTTTACACTGTCAGCAATAAATTATTTAACTGGACCTATCTTTCACATCAGTGTGTGCATACGTGCGTGCGTGCATGTGTCAGAAAAAATTGCATGAACGTAGTACAATTTCAGAATATCCCCAAATATCTTACCTTTGAAATTTGACAGAAAAGTATTTTCATGAAGTTTTCCCCCAGTTTGTCAAAAGCTAATGTCCATAGATCATTTAAAATGGCTTGGATTTAATTCTGAAATTTCTTATATAATTATCCATGTCCTTGTAGGTACACTGTAGGAGACAAAATTGTTATTAAGTTATTTAAAAAATTTTTGTATGTCTTTCTTACAGTGTGAAAGTCAAGTGAAAACTTTGTTTTATGCATGCATATAATTAACATATATTGAAAGACATGATCAAACCAAAAGGCAAACCTGTGCATATTTAATGACAGATGGAGTTTTTTGCATAATGTACTGCTATAGATTTAAAAAAAAGTATTTATATTCATGGTTATTTAAAAAATGTTTAGGTTTACTTTGAATGTGAATAAGAGCTGATTATGTTTTCTCTTACAACCTGATCTTAGATAAGTTTTCATCATCATTGACCTTCCCAAAATTCACCAACCAGTTTGAGCTGCAATGTCAGTTTTGAAATCGCACATACACATTTCATAACACATTTCATTACACATTTCTTAATCAGTGCAGGAAAACCCCTGCATTAGCAGTGATGTGGAGATGGCTGATCTGTCTAAGCAGCTTTCGTTAATGGAAGGAGATGTGTTCTTACATTACATGTATCTGTGTAGCTTTTATGTCTTTTTTAAAAAATATCACATGCACACACACATTCACCCTAATGAGAGGGAGTGTCCATCTGGCAGTCTGTATGTGTGTGTATGTTTAAGTTTGTGTGTGTGCACCAGTAGGGGTTTGTGACTAATGGGGTCATTATTGATGCTGAGTCAGGATTACCGCTGATTGCAATGGTTGGATACCGACCTAACGAGTGTACAAATACACACCTCACATGTGCATACACACTCTCGCCCTCTGTGTCTCTCTTACCCACACGCGCACACACACACACACACACACACACACACACACACACACACATTTTCATTTCTTTCAGGCTCTCATAGGTGCACTTATGCACATAAACCTCCCACCTCAGCTAATTAACTTACTCACCCAGCCATCCCTCTCTCAAACTCTCTAGACCTCCTTTGCTCTTGCTCACATACACACACACACACACACACACACACACACACACACACACACACACACACACACACACACACACACACACACACACACACACACCTAAAAAATGATCTACTGTAAGTACACACACTGGTACATAAAGTACTGTACATAAACATATAGTTACATTACACTTTTACCAGACGGAAGAGTTTGTTTGGTTAGAAACAGCTGTGAGAAAACCCACTCCATTATGTGTTCCCAGGCAAATATCCCAGGCTCAATACAATGACCTATGTTCCAAGCATTACATGTTAGACATGCCAGAAATGGGCCAGTACTGAGATTATTGTCCACATGAGTACCCTTACTTACTTCTTATTGCGTACTGCCACCTCCTGTGGTGAGTAGGTACGCACCCCTAAACACCTGCTCAACGCATTCTCATGAACAGGTTTGTATGATATCATACGAAAGGTTATGCACACTAAATCGTATGATATCATACGAAAAGTTGTGCACACTAAATCGTATGATATCATACGAAAACTAGGAGACCTCTGCCTGCTCACATGACATACAAAAAGAGATACAAAAATATTTATTAATTTAATGATTAAATAAGGTAGTGTCTCCAAACTTACCTCAATTATAACTTGTCTCCTGCTAGTTTTACTACAGCACTTGCTTTGAAAAAATAAGCATATGCCTGTTTTTGAATTACATTGGTAATGCAATTTCAAACATGTTAAGAGGCTAAAAGCACATTTAAAACTTGCCTTGTTTCAGCCTCCTGGGTGCTAACGCTAGCAGGAGGATAACACGGTGTAGGCAACACCGATTGTTTTCGTTTTTTTTCGCTATTGACAGCACTCCGTGTTGAAATCGACCGCAATTCTCCTTTAATGTCACAAAAATACATTGGAAGTAATATATACCGTAAAACTTCAAATAATAGCCCGGGCTTCTATTTACCCAAATCGCCAAAATGCACCGGCTTGTATTTGAGACAGGCGTCTATAAGAGACAGGCCTTTAATTGACATTAGGAGGTTACCACATTATATTAATTTTTTTTAATTCGTATTATTCGTATTTCTGATTTTTTTACGTGAGACTCTGAGATGCTTTGCCCGCATGCTGTGGATCCACTCATACACGCTCACCTCCAGCTCTTCACTGACCTTCTTCCTCCTTCCACCTCGCAGTCTGGCCCTTTTGTCGTCTTCCTCGGACAGATGTTGCAGTTCTGCTTTATGTTTACGCCATTCTCGCACTCTCTTAGGATCAATCGAGAAATGTCTTGCCGCTGCTTCTCCCGAGTCCCAAATTTGACAACTGTCAGCTTAAATGTCAAATCATACTTTTTTCTTGTCTCCATGGTGGTATTGAGAGAATTAAGAAAAACTGAAGACTAAAAGAAAGTTCGTTAACCTGTTTGTTATGTTGCCATAGTGATGAGTCGTTTATGAACGGTTGCGTCTGTCACGTGAAATCAAATCAAAACATAGAACAAACGATCTGACGGGTTTTAAAAGATCAAATACAACCCGACACGAAAAAAAACAAAAAAACAGACCAGGCCTCTATTTGAGACCGGCCTTTATTTACCGAAATCTGTTGTCACAACAGGCGTTTAAAAGAGACAGGTGTCTATTTGGGACTCGGCTATTATTTGAAGTTTTACGGTAACCAAGATATGCATATAAATACAGTACAGGCCAAAAGTTTGGACACACCTTCTCATTCAATGTGTTTCTTTATTTTCATGACTATTTACATTGTAGATTCTCATTGAAGGCATCACAACTATGAATGAACACATATGGAATTATGTACTTAACAAAAAAGTGTGAAATAACTGAAAACATGTCTTATATTTTAGATTCCTCAAAGTAGCCACCCTTTGCTTTTTTTGATAACTCTGCAAACCCTTGGTGTTCTCTCAGTGAGCTTCATGAGGTAGTCACCTGGAATGGCTTTCACTTCACAGGTGTGCCTTGTCAGGGTTAATTAGTGGAATTTTTTCCCTTATTAATAAAAAAGCAAAGGGTGGCTACTTTGAAGAATCTAAAATATAAGACATGTTTTCAGTTAATTCACACTTTTTCGTTAAGTACATAATTCCATATGTGTTCATTCATAGTTTTGATGCCTTCAGTGAGAATCTACAATGTAAATAGTCATGAAAATAAAAAGGAAACGCATTGAATGAGAAAGTGTGTCCAAACTTTTGGCCTGTACTGTATACCCAAGACACATGCGCTGATGATGTCATGCAACTGCTGAATAAGAGTATTGGGATCTTTTTTGATCCAATTCAGGCACTGGACAAAACCCCTAAAAAGTCCAACTTTGACATTAACATTATTTTTAATTAGAAAATAGGATAACTAAATGTTACTGCAGTTAGACTTTAAAGGAAAACTTCTCCAATTGTACATATAGCCTAAAGATCAGAGTCATCTGGGATACTCAGCCCGGTGTCCTGCAGCTCTAGAGGAGATTTGTTAAGTCAGAGAAAATAACCTGGCAGGTATGGTCTAACAAAAATATGTGATTGGTTACATCATGGGAAATGTAGGATTCAGTATGTTTGGAGCTTCCTCTATATCTTCAGCCTCTGCTGCTTCAGTTTGGTCAATTCTGTTTTTTTTGCCAAGCTAGAGTCATGGCTCCAGACTTTGGTCCAGGCTGAAGTATCTGAACTATTCCACAGATTGCCATGCCATTTTGTATAGACATTCATGTTTCCCAGAGGATGAATCCTGCAGACTTTTTGTGATTCCTTCTCTAATACCTCTAGCATCACCGTTAGGTCAAAGTTTCCACTTATGCAGCAAAATATTTCTACTACAAGATGATTGGCACACATTTCTGGTACGGACATTAATGGTTTCCAGATAATGTCATAGATATAGAACACTTGTTTTGGCTATGGATGATGTCTCCTAATGACTGTAATGATCCCCTGAATTTTTTCTAGGGTCACCAGCAGGTTGACATTTGTATCCAAAAGATTAAGGATCTGGCAATGAGTAAAGGCGGTTACACACCAATCAGACGGCCAACCGTTGGTAGAAAAGCCAGTCGGGCTGATCAGTCTCCCCGAGTTGGTCCAAAAAGTGCCTCAGAACACACCGAAGAGACGAGACGTAATACGTCTCCATAACAGCAGGTGGCGCTAATCTGTATTGTTGCCCAAAAAATGAAAACCGGCAGCTGATTGGACAAACGCGTAACGTGGGTTTGTTTTCTCCGGAAATTCAAAGCCAGACTGTCATGGCGGCTGTATGCCAAAGAGGAAGTGAATAACTAGAGAAAATGACTTATTGTGACATAATAGATGATTCAGTTTACTCTGATTTGGTTCCATTATGGTCAATTGATCAAAATGCAATGTACCCTGCCACTGTGAATTATATTGAAGTGACTAATAATGTTAGAATTATAGAAAAACAGAGATAAATGGATGGCCCTTAAGGCCGGGACACACCAGCCAGACGGCTGACCGTCGACAGAAAAGCCAGTCGAGATGATCAGTCTGGTCCCCGAGGTCCAAAAAACTGCCTCGGGACACACTGAGGCAACACCGACTTGAGAAACGTAATACGTCTCCATAGCAGCAGGCGGCGCTACTCTGTATTGTTTTCCAGAAAATGAAAACCGGCAGCTGATTGGACAAACGTGTCACATGGGTTTGTTTTCTCCGGAAATTCAAAGCCAGACTGTCATGGCGGCTTGTTCAGAATACGATCTCATATTGTACTAAAATAGTTCACTGAAAACATTTTAAGCGAGAAATAGGCCATGCAGTTGCTGAATCTGTCTTCATTTCAGATCAACAAAGGTCAGTTTAAAAGATTTTCGTCAGATTTTGAGAGGCTCTAGTCACGCTCATTCCGCTCCCCATTTCCGGGTGAGTCCCGACCTCCATGTCTCCGACTGAGGCTAAAAGCACAAAATAAAGGCCAACAGCCCTAAAGACTGACGACAGTACGGAACACACGGAACAGACTCGAGTCACCAACCACGCCAGACTGTCCAACGGCCGATTATCGGATTAGTGTGTCAGCGCCTTAATGAAAATGGCCCAACTTGAGGGGCGGCACCAAGCATGCATTTCAAAATCTCACTGCACGCAATTGGATAACACTACGACCAATCACAACAATACACGGGGTGATGGATCTCGAGCCCCATACGCTTAGCTTCCAGCGGAGCTAACTGGTAGATTAAACTCTTGCCGTATCCTGTCGGCAAAACAGCAAAAATGTCCTTCTTGCAAAGGAACAATTCGAGCGCCGTCTTCAAGTTGAACTCGTTCATTGTAGCGGCCAAATTTGTTTCAAACAACTGGTGTTCATCCGTAACCATCTTGCAATGTTTACTAAATGACTTTCGACGTCTCAGCACTGTCGTCATCTGTTTAGCTCGCCTCTGTCCCGCCTATATCAGATACACCGATGTGATTGGTGCAGCTCGGCTACAAGGCATAGTTAATGAGCGTCATTACTGAATGAGTGTGTGTGTGTGTGAGTGAGTGACTCGCTGAGCAAATTCAAATTGTGCTCTCGCAAGAACTCTGGATTTCCAGGGTACTTTAGCACATGAATTACACACAAATCTTTATTCTCAATAACAACTCAACAGGGTAGCCCCAGGTTTTAATCAAAGCATGAGTGTTATGTTGCATGGGTGTATGGCGTGCGTGTGTGTGTGTGTGTGTGTGTGTGTGTGTGTGTGTGTGTGTGTCCAGCTCCAGCGTGTCTAAAATGTTCATTGTTCCTGAAAGCGACTGGTAGTTTTTAAATCAAGTCTTTTATGAAGTTCTGCTGCTCTGGGCAGACCATTAACATTTCATGTCACCCTGACTCACTCTGTTTCTTACTCCTATGGGCATTAAGCAGAAGTTCCCTCTTTGTATAATCCCTGCTGCACTCTGCAAAAGCAAACCACAGTGACCATGTTTTGTTACAGTTAGTGAGATCTTTGATTTTTTTGTGTTTTTGTTCAAAGAAAAGTTGACAAACAGCTGTTAACCTTAACCCTGGCATCAACATTTTGCACACACTTTGCATTCCAAGTTTAAAGATTTTAAAGTTAATTTTTGACAAAGTGATGTTCATAATGCCCATGGCGGAACAGATTTTTTTATAAATCAGAGTAGAGCCTTGGTAAAAATGTCTTATAAGTTTCATCACTTTGCCAGACTTAATAGTTTCTTTCTCTCACTATGTCCTCACTCTCTTAACATTCACCGCTCACTTGTCAGTTCTGAAGCGCAGCTTGCCTTAAGTATTGGGATTCAGTGTGTAAGCTCATCTCATTATCCCCATTTGTGTGTGAACGCGCGTGTTTGTGTGCGCTTCATGTATGAGTGTATAACTGACTGTGAGAGTGTGAGTGAGTGATGGGTGCGTAAGCCCCCTCTCATGCGCTCTGTTTGAAATAAAGCGACAGATAATCGCAGGGCTCTGGTGAAGCGAGCTCATCTGAGCACCAATCGATACAGTGCCATAGCTTCAAAGCAACCCTTCAAAGAGGAGAGAAATAGCCATATGCTCTACGTGCTCCTTGTGTATGTGCGTGTGTGTGAGAGGGGCAGGGCGAGAGAGCCAGTGCAAATATGTGGGGAGAGAGAGAGAGAGAGAGAGATCGGGAGGGGGAGAACGAGAGGAGGAGACAGACAGAGTCAGGGAGTCTCTCTGCACAGATGAAAACTGTTTTCATTTG
The DNA here is from genome assembly GCF_010015445.1 of Perca fluviatilis. Classification (NCBI taxonomy): domain Eukaryota; kingdom Metazoa; phylum Chordata; class Actinopteri; order Perciformes; family Percidae; genus Perca; species Perca fluviatilis. The sequence goes on along the minus strand of NC_053112.1, from coordinate 25,149,569 downwards.
GTAGCAAACATTATTATATCACAGTTGACATGCAAAGTGCTTGTGATGCAACTGATGTCTCTATTTAAATTGGACAAAATCATTGTTTCGTTAGCTGGTAATCTCCTGATATTATGGCTCTGTCATCTTTTATTCAGCAAACCGGCAGCAGCTGTGGCCTTTGTTGAGAAAATGGGCTGGTGGGAGACACACACACACACACACACACACACACACACACACACACACACAGACATACGTGTGTGTGTGTGTGGTGTGTTGTAATGTGTTCAATGTCAATGCGCATCTGTGTCGTGTGTGTGTGTGTGTGTGTGTGTGTGTGTGAGTGTAGCAGAGAATAGACGATACAGTGTACAGAGGAAGGAGTGTGAGGACGGGAGAAAGACAGAGTGAGAAAGGGAGAAGGAGGTGTATGGAGATGTGTTTGTATGTGAGACTAAGAGAGGGAGAGAGATCCCCAAAAACATGCTCTGTTTAGCAGTGCCATCTCACCTTCCTCAAAGTGAAAATGAGAATGTATTTTTGGCACGTCGGTGTAAAAAAACTTGTCTGGAAGTTTTTGCGTGAGCCTGAGTGTGATAGATTTATTATGGTTCTGTGTGCGCAAATGTGTAAGGTGTGCATGTGTGTGTGTGTGTGTTTCAGCATGTTTGTGTGTCAGCATGTTTAATTAGCTGAGACGAGCAGGTGTAAAACAGTAATTAATGACACAACTGACTGACTTCGTTGTGTCCACATGAGCTTCTCATGCTGACTGAACAAATACATACACTTGCAAACATTTTAGTCTGTATGTATAAATGTAAGAGAGAGTGAGTGTGTTTTCCATGCTTTACTACAAAATAGTAGAGCAAGAGCAGTGAGTTGAGTAAGTGGACACAATCATCACACACATCGCCGTTCGACCACTCAAACACTCATTTAGTTTGCAAATGGACTCATTACTAATGAATCACAAGCTGCTTTAGAGCAGGCTGAGCACACAGTAATGGTTTGGCCAGTCTCCAGAATAGAGACACTAAACACACACACACACACACACACACACACACACACACACACACAATCACATTGACAGAGATTGAGAGTGAGAATCCAAAAACCCCAATTACCTTCACATCCAATGTAAGAGAACAAGCTAGAGAGCTAATTACAAGTCCCACACATGTAGATGGGAAACATTCAAGCACACACTCACACTCGGGCAGATAATATGTCACCAGTAATAGAATTTTCTTTGGTTTTTGTCTGTGATTGTTTGTGTTTACAACAAGCTTGTTATAGGAAATATTGCTGTGTCATTGTTTTATTACCATAAGTCATGATTACAACCCCTGATCCCAACGATCTTTATTAAATCATCAATAAGGCTGTGTAATTGATTAATTCCAGATTGATTTACACTTCAGTACTCTGATGGGGTTGAATGAGATCAAATTATATTAGATGCCTCCAAATGCACCATGTTGTCATTCAGTTAAGTGAAATAAATATGTTTGTTATTTATCATTCAAGCACTATCAATCTTTTTCTCGTGGTGGTTTGCCAAGACATAAATACTGCTGATTCTCTCTCTCTCTCTCTCTCTCTCTCTCTCTCTCTCTCTCTCTCGTGAGTGAGTGAGTGAGATGGAAGTGATTGGACAGAGTAATTGGACCTAATGAATATGTCAACTGCCTGTTTCTTTCGCTCTCCATTAAACACAACTGGATTAGATTTACTCTGCTTACTCTAACAACTTAAAGACTCCATCAGTAGGCTACTTTCCACACACACACACACACACACACACACACACATACAGATTGGTTTAGCTCAGTCGATCAATGGCCTCTTGGTCAATGTCTCCTTCGGGAGGGTAATCTATCTGCTCCTCACTAATGAAACAGAATGATCGCGTGTGTGTGTGTGTGTGTGTGTGTGTGTGTGTGTGTTCAAATGTCGTTGTGCATTCGTGGGTGTCAGATTGTGTCTAGAGTGTATGGATATGGTGTCAAGTTGTTTGTTAAAGATTTGATCTACCATTTTGTGTTAGCCACACACGTACACACAATGTGTATTTCTAATGTGCCCTTAGGATAATTTTAAAGACTAATTACCTTGGAAAATCTTATTATACAATACGTAATACTCAAATACCATCTTCACCTAGTATTTATAAGAACATTAAACAAAAGAACGTAGTGACACAGATGTGTAAGTTTGTCTCATTTGGCTGCCAATTTAAAAGAAAAAGAATTTCAACACTTTCTAATTCTAACACTGTTTTCTGTCAGCACCTTTTTTCAAATTCATTTTACCAAAGTATCTTTATACTTAAGAACAAATTGTTTTGACAGGTTAGAAAGTTGCTGCTGTTCTATCTCTTTTGTGTCAAAAAATGCTAAAATACCAATACCAAGACTGGGGTATGGCTTCATTGCATGCCATACCCTAATCTATCTCTTGCCGTTTCTTCTTGGTATCTCTACTGTCACCATTAAATAAATGCCCTAAAGAAAAAATTATGAAAAATCTTACCGGCATTTATTGTGTCCACCGTTACACAGTGATGTAGGAGGGTCTTTTTTCCTGTGTCATTTGACGGCTTTTGCAGTTATGTAAAAGCAAATAACAAATAATACCGGTAGTACCATTTGTGATTCAAACAAGATCTAAACACTTGTATCCATTATAGCCCTATGTGTATACTTCATATACTTCGCCGTTTTTGTTCCTTTATTATGTCTGAGAACTAGTTGTGCCACAAACCAACATTGTGGGGACTGTTTTCTTCATCTTCCTTCATCATTAAGGCCGTTTTATGCTTCAGCATCGAATCGACGGCGTACCCCTGCAGACCCCTTTGCGTCTACGCCGGACCCTTTGCTGCAACCTGACATGCACCTCTCGAATAATGTATACACGTCGCTCGGCCGTGGCATGGTAGTGTTGCATTTCCCCCGACTCATTTCCTGGTTCTCCTTCTCCATAAACAACATAAAATCAAGGAGAGGGTAAACGTTTCCTGCTAAATATGTCTCACCTTGCTCAGAAAACACAGGGGAGACACTTTGTTTCTCTCACTATGACTCTAGACTTACTACTCGCTCCGAAGCTAATCGCCGTCATTCTCTCACTTCTCCCTCTAGGTCCGTGTACTTGGCGGCCAACGGATTTTCGTTTTGAAAGGAAAAAAACAAAAACGAAAAACGGCCAGTTTCCCAATTACCATTAGTAAATAGGAAAACAAAAAACGGAAAACAACCCATTATCCGTTTTTTGTTTTGATATTAAAAAACGGATATCAAACGCCAGATATTTGCCAAAGCAATGGCGCAAAACAACGTTAGAGACCTTTTATGTGAAAATGAGAAAGTTTGAAAATGTTTTCGCTTCATTATTATTATTATTAGACTATGATGGTTGTCTTGTTGTGTAGACTCATTTTTGATGAATGAGAGCAGTCAGCGCTAATCTCCTGTGACCACTTCATAATAAAAGTCAACTTGTGTTTCGCCACAAGTCCCTGCTGAGCACACCACCTCCGCACACTCCTCTCAGAAAACCCCCGTATCGTTCCAAACTGTGAACCCAACGCGCGGCTTATATCCCCACAAGATATCCCATTCTTTCGGTCTTCTAATATAAAACTAGCATATTCGTCTAAAAACATTTTTACATCCGTATCATTCTAACTGTCCATGGTCTCATTGATGTCCAAATGATTTCCGGGTATGCAGCCGCTTACTACCTACAATCGCTTCCGGGTCACGAAAAAAATGAATGAGGAATAAGATTTATACACACATTTTAATTTCCGAGTTCCATCTACAAACACATCAACGAAAATCGGATAACGAGATAGTTTTTCATTTTCCGTTTTTTAATATCCAAACAAAAAACGAATAATGGGTTGTTTTCCTATTTACTAATGGTAATTGGGAAACTGGCTGTTTTTCGTTTTTGTTTTTTTCCTTTCAAAACGAAAATCCGTTGGCCGCCAAGTACACGGACCCCTCTACCACCCACACCCCCCATACACACACATGCCAGATCGAAGCACACACGAGCGCACAAGTATAAACACCAGGCAACTTACGTAGGCTACGGTGAAAGCTCTGCGTGGAGCCTCCGCAGAAGCATAAAACGGCCTTTAGATACAGGAGTCTTAAATACAACTTAACTGTGTATTCAAGTACTATATACTGTAGAGTAAAATCAAAAGTGACATTTTCAGAAACCAAGGAGAAAGAGTATTGTTTTTTAATATGAGCCCAACCTTTACAATGTTTCTGACAGCATTTAAGGTACCATCTGTAAATTAAGAGGCACTTTGATTCTTTTCCCAACCTTTTAAAAAAAAAATCCTTTTCTTAAGAAGGCAGACAGGAATCAGTGTGGGTGTGTTTATGTGTAAAGGTCGGTCGATCGGAAATCAAAGGTGTTCTGAGTGAACGGCCTGGGGGCCTGAAGGCATGGGAGACCTGAAATTGTTTAAATTCGAGGAGAACGGCGCACACGTTTAGACAATCTCTCCTGGAAGACATTCATAGTGTTGTTCATGGAAAAGTTACAGAAATAGTTTTGTAAAGAATGAACAAAGAGGGATAGAGAGAGTTCAAACCCTGGCTCCTTTCTTACCTGCGTACAGCTAGCCAATCGTGGCGTGAAGGGGGTTTGAATGTCGGTTTTTAATCTGACATCAACATGTTTGGGGGGACAGGGTTTCAGAAGCTATTTGACCATCCAACAAGCACACCTGACGGAGTATACTGGCAGCTTCAGGGTGTGTGCATTGTCTCCTTCCAAGGCTGCATGTATTGCAGCCAGGGGAGCATAGCAGTGTGAAGTACAGTAGGTCAGTGGTTGGCAAGGGAAGACAGAAGAACAACATCCAACAAACCAGGACTGTCTCCTCACTTCCTGCTCTGCTCAGCTGGTGTCGGATAAAGTCTGAAGCTGCAGAGGGAATGGAGGAGAGGAATAAATATTGTACAGGTTCCAGACATTTAGCAAATCCATGAGGGCTATTTCTAGAATATGTTTTTTTCTTTTTGTTTAGTTACACTCTGCAAGTTCTCTTTTAAACTGCCCCTGCAAAAGCAGATTTAAAAGCAGCCTCTTTTATGATTTGTTTTTCAAATGACGCAAATGGTATTCATTCTACTCCACATTTCCAGTCAAAGCTGTCAAAACCCACCTGCGCTGGACTAAACTGAGCTCATGTCATTTGCATGCATTGCGCAATAGGTCATTTTCTTTGTGTGACTACTGTAATTTCACATATTTCCATCAGAGAATGTTTGAATTTATTATAGGGAAGTCTAAATCTGTGAAGGGAGTTATAATTTAGGCATTGTAATCATGGAATAGTTTGTGGAACAAAGGTATACCTTAAAGGTTCCATGGCATGAAAATTTCACTTTATGAGGTTTTTTAACATTAATGTGAGTTCCCCAGCCTGCCTATGGTCCCCCAGTGGCTAGAAATGGCGATAGGTGTAAACCGAGCCCTGGGTAGTGCCCTTTATATAAAGTGTCCTTTATGTAAAGGGCACTAGCCCTGGGTATCCTGCTCTGCCTTTGAGAAAATGAAATCTCAGATGGGCCAATCTGGAATCTTGCTCCTTATGAGGTCATAACTAGCAAGGTTATCTCCCGTTTCTCTGCTTTGCCCGCCCAGAGAATTTGGCCCACCCATGAGAAAGAGAGAGACATCACGGCTTGCAAACAAGCAAAGTGGCAGTTGTTAAAGGCCACACCCCACCCCCCCCCTTGCCCCCCCCCCCCCTCTCTCCTCCTCAATAGCATTTAAAGCTACAGACACAGAAATGGCATATACTAAGGAAAGCTCATTGTGGGACTGCCTCTAGTGGCTGTAATTCTGCACCAAGGCTGAATTTCGGGAAAGAGACTTCAGATGCAATATTAAGGGACCACTAAGGCCTATATAAAAGCATCCAAAAAGCAGCATGTCATAGGACCTTTAAGAGATTGATTTTCAACGTGCTTAAAGTCTGTGATACAGTGATTGTACTTATATGGGTGAAGAGGGAGAGACAAATGCACAACAGGCCTGGTTGTGAGATGAAATCCACTCTAGCACTTTGAAATCTCTTCTTGTTTTACCTCTCACATTCTCCTGTTAAGTGTCTTGAAAAGTTGTTGTTCTGCAACTGCACCCTATGGTAATCTAATTTCAATCTTTTTTCCTCTCTTTCCATCTCGTTCCTCCCTCTCTCTGTCTCTCCCCTCTCTCTTTGCAGTTTGACGTGCCAAAGTGCTTCTTAAGGTAAGGGAGAGTCTCATTTTGTGTTTTTCTTCTCTTGTACTTTCTTCCTCTAATTTTCAACCCATTAAACACAGCATGCCATCAGCAGTTGGCACAGTGTGTGTATCACGAAACAATCTGCGTTCTGTAAAATGTATTTGGCTCAGGATCCTGCTCACCGAAATACAATAACATGTGTTAAGATAACAAAGAGACACTCTGGGTAACACTCCCACTGCACGCCCCTGGTAAAGCCATGATCAGAAATGCACAGAACTGAACTGAACTGAATCAGTAGCCAATAAAAGACTTTTTAAATTGACTTTTTAAATGGATTATACAGCATGTGTGATACATTTACACCCTTCCATTAGTTAATCAATAAGATACATGCTGTGTAGTAATTCTGCGTAGTACACACAAGAGATATAGATGATAACATACAGTAAATCCTCTTCCCCGCTGTCTTGCAACTGAATATGCCTGTCACAAGCTGTTAGTCATGACCGGGTCTGTCTGCAAAGAAAACTGCCTTATAGTTTTTTAAAAGGCAAGGCCACTGTTTTTATTTATTTATGGACTACAGGTTTCAGCCTTAGTATATCTCAAACTTATTACTTTTAGACTGGGGTGCTCTGTAATGATATCAGCAGACTCACAATACTTCTCAAACGAAAAGTAAATGTGCTCCAGTGCCATACAACTGGGCTGGAACTTGTGTTTGTAATATCTGACTGCAGTGTATCAGTGTGAGAATGAACTAATCTTGTGTTGTAAATGCAGTGCTTTTTTATATCAGTTTAAAACCTTGTATCTCCAAATTTCTTTTGTTTATAAATTGTTTTATTTCTGAGCTCAGTGGTTTAAGTGGTCTAACATGCTGTGAAAATCATTTAACAAGCCCAAATTTGTATCATTTTCTTCATGGATCCCTTAAAATACAGCAGAACGAACTTAAATCAGCATTAAAAACAGTTAATCAAGGGAAAACACCAGGGTTGGATGGAATTCCATCAGAACTTCTTCTATAGTATTTTGACATATTAGGACCTACCATTTTACAAGCTTTAACTTCAGCCATAGAGAAGGGTAATTTCCAACAACATACCAACACCGCGCTGATAGGGACTGATATTAAGCTTTATTCCAAAGTTCTGGCTCTCCGCTTAGAGCACTTTATTGAGAAGCTAGTCCACCCCGACCAATCAGGTTTTATACCCAAGCGTCATGCTGCAGACAATGTACGCAGACTATTTCATGTAATAGAAGAAGCCAAAAACCTTCCAACAACTGCAGCAGTTTTATCAGTGGACGCGGAAAAGGCTTTTGACCACCTAGAGTGGAACTAGCTGTGGCAAGTAATGGAGAGGCTTGGCTTGGGGGCCAAATGATGTACTTTATATGCGAATCCCACGGCCATAGTCTCAACCAATGGATTGCACTCTCAGCCATCCCCATTAAGTGGGGCTCGCGACAGGGATGTCCGCTATCCCCCATGCTGTTTGCAATCTCTCTTGAACCGTTAAGGCAAAATAAAATCTGTAATATACAGATTAAATCCAGTAGCAGCTCAATATCATTATTTGCAGACAATATTTTGTTGTACATTGCTGATCTGAGGACTCTATTCCAAAAATTCTTAAAATTTTCAACGAATTTGGCTCAATCTCCGGCTATAAAATTAACTGGAATAAATCTAATCTTTCATTGAACAAGAGGCACGTGTCATCAACCATTAGTGTTACAATACCAACCCAAAGCAAAATTACATATTTGGGCATCACCATACACGCATCCCTAGTTTCATAGTTGTCCAGGACAACTATGAAATTATATTAAGTAGTGTTCAAAGGGATCTGGCCAATTGGTCTTCACTGCCGGCATCACTACGCTCCAGGATTGCTGTTGTTAAAATGAACATAGTTCCTCGTGTGAATTTCTTAAAGCTACAGTGTGTAAGAATTACTCCCATCTAGCGTTGAGATCATATATCGCAATCAACTCTCTCTCGCCACGCAGTATTGTAACTACGGTAGCCTTTACACTTCAAAAAGCGAAGGTGTACAAAAGGCTGTCTATCAGCCATCATTGTTAGAGTTCATACGTTCTCTTAATACATCCATGAGTTCATGTCGGAGAGTGGCGCGGACACCACCAGCAGGCATGCGCGTCACCCGACGGAAAGGAGAGAGAAAGAAAAGGAGACTGCAGCGGTCCAGAGGATAATTAACTAGTTGGGATTTGGTGTGTGCCTCCAAAGCAGCTCCAATGTTCACTCTTTTTCCAGTCTCTTGCTCTTTTCAATATCCGTTTTCTTTTTCTGGGCGAAGAAGAAGACTCCTGTTCCTAAAATTTGAATTTTGAATACGTGTGGTCCTCCGTGTTTCCTTCTTCAAACTTGCCGGGGCCGGGAAGCGACGATACCCATTAGCAGCAGCTGTGAGTCGAAAACACGAAAGGCGCAGCAGTATAGCCTGTATGTCCCTTACCGGCTAACGTATTTCAAGATGGCGCATCATTATGGAGCGTCTACCCCAGTTCATGTAAGCGCAAATATAGCGGGTCCCGACTAGGTCTCCGCTGACAGATATATAGATAACCCTCTGATAGGAGTGCTCTGGAAGTATTGGAAATATTACAGAGAAATCAGTGACGCAGGACAACAGTTGCTCATTCTCCATTCACTCGGATTATTTTTATTTTTATTTTTTATTTATTTACTTCACTTTAACTTTGGATCTGCAATCATGAATTATTTTCTGTTATTTTTGTCTGCTTTGCATTGAAGCACAGGTTATATCCACATTTGGATAACATGAAGCCATGTATTCTTCAAAGATCTGTGTTCACATAAATGGGTCCTCACATATTTCCAAACATTAACTTATCAAAATCTGTATGAAACCAAAAACAAACATTTTCCCTTTAAATCACATTTTTGGTCTATCATCAATCATATCTGCACTTCTTTCTTTAGACATCTGTCATCTTTGTTCTCTTACCAAAAGAGTATTTTTGTAATAACTGTACATTTTATAAGTATTCACTTTATACAACAGAATAATTCTCATTTGCAGTTAAGCTGTATTACATTTACACTATAAGAACACAAACTTCAATAATATATATATATATATATATATATATATATATATATATGCCTCATAACTTGGCGCTCAACTCTATGAACTGAATCTGTATTGATGTAATATTAACGCACGTGCGCCCTTAAACCAGGCCCTAGCCTGCGCCCTTAAACCAGGCCGTAGCCTGTGCCCTCAAACAAGGCCGCAGCCGTAACTGGTCTTATGCTGTACATTCACATTCACTTTTTACGCTTTTAACATTGTAGTACACACATAGCTGTTTTCCACACACACTGAAATAACCCACAAATGCCCAGGAGCCGTAAATAACATAAACAATCTGCGGGCGTCGGCCGCCATTTTCTCAACTGCGTACTGTCAAACTTAACTGTTTACACATTTGACATACTTTTAGTTCACAGAGCACACATCACCGGGGATTCATATAAGCTTATAAACATGTGTAGTCACATAAAAGGTGTGCAACTAACCTGGAAGTATTGGAAATATTACAGAGAAATCAGTGACGCAGGACAACAGTTGCTCGGATTATGAGCTTATCTTGCTCTGCGTATCGCTATATGTCCCAGTGTGACGCTGCTCGTGCTTACTGCCACCCTGTGTCCATTTTAGGAAATACATGAAATTGGGTGCTTCTTCCGTAATTTCTCATTAGTAATCAATTATATAAATCAGAATCAAATAAAATACTATTAAACAAAAAGTAATAATCTCCACAAAACTTATTTTGTGGGTGTCACACAAATGTAAAATTCCAAGCTAATAGGAATACTTGAAATTGATGGTGGTGGTCAATATTCATGAAAAAGGACAAGTTTGTGAAGGGAAATACAGATTTTGATAATGAACAGCTACAAATGTTACACACTGGGGCTTTAACAATGATCCCCTTACCCCCACGATAAATATCTGGAAGAAACTTGATACCTTAATTCGGCAATATATTTGGAATAATAAACAACCTAGCTAAAATACTCTACCCTGCAAAGTACCTCAAACACGGGAGGCTTGGCCCTCCCCAACCTTAAAGTGTACTACAGAGCCTTTCAGCTACAGGCCCTCCGAGTGTGGATGGACCCCTCATCTACAGTCCCATGGAGAGAAATAGAGCAAAACCTCACTGGAAGTCTAAGACTGCAAGACCTTGCCTTTGCAGGTGTGTGTCCAAAAGAATTTATGCTAGCCTATGGCCCTATTATCACCAACACATTGACTAACTTTAAACAGGTGGAGGAGCAACTATGCTACATCAACAAGTGTCATTTGAATACCCCAATTTGGCATAATACACTAATGTCTGGTAACAAACCCTTTGCTTGTAAGCAGTGGAGTCATTTATACTGTAAACCAGTTATTCAATGAGAAAGGTATGTTGAGTTTTGAAGACCTAAGAGATAGTTTTGAGCTCCCCAGGACATCCTTCTTCTTGTATCTGCGCTTAAGATCAGCCCTATAATGTTATGGAGTACCATGGGGAAACAGTCTTGAAGCGCACCCAGTCATTAAATGGTTAGTTGATTTTCCTGTGAGAGGATTAGCATCCAAGATCTATGCTAAACTGTTGCAAGTATCTATAGGAGAACTCCCAATAGCAAGGAAATGGGAGCGAGAGCTGAGCCCTGAGGGGAACGCAATTTATTTGGAGACAGTTTGGGACAACATTTTCCATTGCTCCAAGAACCCAAATCACCAGCAGATCCACTTCAACATACTGTATGTCATAGGACATATTGGACTCCTCAGAAGAGATATGTCTCTTTAAGTCATTCCCACTCCCTATTGCACGTTCTGTCAACCTAAACAAACTGGAACTTTCCTGCATATGGTTTGGGAGTGTGAACAGGTGAGTTCTGGAATAAAACAACATCAATAATATCTGATGTGATAGGATGTCGTCTTCCTACTGACCCGATTGTTGGCGTAGTTTCTAGAAATAGTTATGCTTGAGCTTTCTACAGCAAGGATTAACAAAGCCAAATCATCGACTATAGACCTATGGAAAAACGCAGCAGCACAAGTATCAGTCCTAATCACCTCAGCATCACAAAAATTAGAGGAGAGTGATTTCTGTTTTTGTTCATGTCTTCCTCGAGACCGGGGGGAAGGGGGGGATAGGGTTTTTGTTCTTGTTCAATTGTATTTGTATGTTCTGTATGTTCTAAATATAAAAAAACACCATAAAAAATTGATCTAAAAAAATAAAAAATACAACAGAACTTTAATTCAAGATGAATGTGTATAGTCTCTTCATATGATTGTAGTTGACTAAAATTAAAATATGATAGTTAACAGTTTATTTTTAGATAAAATAAATAAAGTTACATATTTGAATTTGAATTAAAGTTTTTAAGGCTCTACACACCCACGATACAAAAGTGAAAAAAATATAGTAAAAGGCAAAAATAATTTTTGTAATTGTTTTCATTGAGAGTGAAGCATTTTGCTTGCTGCTTTTGCATTGCTGAACATCTCGGATGTTTTTTGTTGGAGCGCCCCTGAACTCCTCGAGTTGAAACTCAGAGTGGAAAAAACATCCAACGTCATTTAACTTCACAGCAAAATAAGGTTGGCTGAGGACAGTTGATTAGATGGTTGCCTAGCAAGAATAACGCAACTGGTCTGATCGGGGTGTCTTCAACAAAAAAGGCAGTGTGGTGTGCCTCACGTTGTGCAACCTGCTAACGCTCTTTGGCTGCCCGGCCTTAGACCACTTCCCAGGACTGAGTGGGTGTAAACATACTGTCCTTGATTGACAATTTCCCTCACACTCTGTTACATTTGTTGCAGCTGCAAGAGCTGGACAATTTATAATTTTATTATTGTTATTGGTAGTATTGTAGTTTTATGACCTTGCATTGTCCACAGCACAACTTCAACCTTAGTTGTCTTCAGAGGTGTATAGTCCAGGTGCCAGAAAGTAAACATCCTGCCATGTTTTTGGATCTGCCTCTACATCTAGAACAGGTGTTTTCACTAACGAGCTCATCTACCTGGTAGAGGAGGTGGTTTAGTGATGGTTGGGACAGCTGCTGGACAGGATTTCTACTTTCTGGCACCTGGACTATACACCTCTGGTTGTCTTATCAGCCAGAATAACTAAAAACATCTAACTTAAGCACCTTGGCTACTCTATGTGTCATATTTTAAAATTCTTTACTTTGGTGACACCCAGACCCCAAAACACTAAGAATGAATGGTTTAACCCTCATATTATGTTAAGGGTCAATTTGACCCATTTGCGTTTTTGTGTTGACCAAAATACTGGTTAACCTATCTTTTTCTCCATGAAATTGTATGACATTTCCTCATTTAGGGTCATGAACTTGTTCATAAAATCTGGACACACTGATGTGTAGTGGAATGTCTGTTCAGAGTTTGTATACAAAGATGATGTTGCGGGTCATTTTGACCCGGAGACTTTCAACACCCATTTAGGTGTGTGTGTGTGTGTGTGTGTGCGATGCTATTGACGATCCGGATTGTGAATTTTCCTATGATGAAGAGGATTCAGGGGACCAGTCTGGTGTAGTATATTAGCTGAAAACAATGGGCAGCAATCATCCTCAACATGGACAGCTAAAGATTCTAACATAAAATGGTCAACATCAAAACACTGACGCCAAGGCAGACTGTCATCAAGATGACTCCAAGCCCCACAAGATTTTCTGCCACACTAGTTGATGATATTCAATCACCATTTCATCTCTTCATATCCCAAACAATAGATAGGATCATAGTGGACATGACCAACTTGCAGGGGAGGTGTGTATTTCAAAAGAAATGGAAGTCACTGGATAAGATTGACTTGCATGCATACATTGAAATCCTAGTCCTGCTGCGTCCGCAGCATCCACCTGCGCTCTGCAGTGCTATGTTACATCCCGCAACACCCTGCTGTGATGTTCATACGCACAGAGTAGTCAGGATCGCTGTTGGAGACTGCACTACTCAGTACGCACCAATGTGCCCTGCTATGACATGAACTTCCATGACTACCTCAAAGTCACTGTTCCATTATCTCTAATGTGACTATTATCGCCACTGTTCATCACATCCCCAACCGCCCTGTCAGAACACCTCACCAAGAGTCTGGGTCTGCCGAGGTTTCTTCCTAAAAGGGAGTTTTTCCTCGCCACTGTAGCAACAGCCACTGATAATGCTTGCTCTTGGGGGAATTACTGTAATTGTTGGGGCTTTGGAATTTATAGAGTGTGGTCTAGACCGACTCTATCTGTAAAGTGTCTCGAGATAACTCTTGTTATGATTTGATACTATAAATAAAATAAAATTGAATAGTATTAGCTGGAGTGTACAAGTCAAAGGGAGAAGCAATTGTCAGTCTGTGGAATGATGAGAGTGGAAGGCCAATATTTCTAGCAACAATGTCTTTGGAGTCAATTCATACGAAAGCTTGGGTGTTCCGCAACACCAGAGCTGGTCGAGTGAAAGAGACAAACTAGCTGAGATCAGAGATGTATGGGATGAATGGGTCAAAATTGTACCTGTCTTGTACAATCCTGGTCCCCATGTCACTGTAGATGAACACCTTGTTCCATTCAGGGGGCGCTGTCCCTTCTGACAGTACATGCCCAACAAGCCTGCAGTATGGCATCAAAATATGGGCATTCTAGGATGCCAAATCTAGCTACTATGCATGGAATATGCAAGTGTATACCGGAAATATTTTCACTAAATAATTGGTAAAAACAGTTTTGGGGGAAAAAATGTTTGTGATGAGGAAAGAAAGTTAGTTTTGAGTGTATTTGCACTGTACGGGTCATTTTGACCCGTAACATCATCAATGTCATTTTTTTTCAACATAATACGAGGGTTAAAAGCAGCTAACTGTAAAGACTGCACGGATTATCACAAGGATGTCCCATTTTTCTACAAACAAAGTTTTTTGCTATCAGAACAATTTGAAAGTTGCTATGACCACATAAAACTCTACACATATCAGAATCATCAGAATCAGAATACTTTATTGATCCCCTGAGGGAAATTATTTAAATGCAGTTGCTCACAGTCAGATTCAAGGTAAAATAAGAGTAAGAAAGGGCAGTCAATAAGTGTATAAAGTAAATAAAGTAACATAGCTACAATAAGAAGGGTTTACAAAGAATGGTCTGAAAAAGGAAAAACATCCAGTATGCTGTAGTCCTGGGGGGCAAAAATGCCTTTTTGATGCTAGAGGTCAGTGAGAATGGGCAATTTGCACCAGCAGAACCAGCAGCATTGGCTCTGCACAGTACTGTTAAAAAAAGGACCATTTTTTTGCACAAAGTGGCAACTAAACATGAACCCACACAGCAGAGAAGGCGTTTACATACTGCATGACAGGGCTGGACTGGGACAAAAAATCGGCCCTGGCATTTTTGGCCCACCCCCACCGTGATTGGTCAGACAAATTCCCTGCAGACAGTCCTCTTAAAATATGCGTGCATTCTATGATATGAGTTGCCTAGTGTTCAGCGTTCATGTGATTGTTTTGGATCCTTCAAGAGGGGACTCAAGACTTATCTGTTGATCTTACACTTAAATAATTCATTAATTCTTAGAGTTATGATTTGTATATTTATGGTATTTTTATAATCTTTTTATTATTGATATTTGATATTGTATTGTCATTATTTTTTTATTTTTTTTATTTATTACTATTTTGCTTAATATTGTCTTAGCAACTTTAAAAACAGTTTACTGTTAATTTTAACTATTGTAAGATTCATATTTTGTCGCTTTGGACACAAGTGTCTGCTAAATACTGTAACCATAACTATAACCCTTCCCAAAAGCTACAATAAAGCTGTAGTATATGCCCTGGAAAAGAGCACCAATACAAGAGAAGCTAATTAAGCCATTCAAGAACACTGATGCTTGTATCAGTCTGTCAGACTCTACAACACCTGCACCACCCGATAATGTTGTAGTTTTTTTCGGGTCCTGTCTCAATCACCCACCACTCAGCATGGCTCTATGTATATATTTGTTATTATCTGTATTTATATTTTTCCATCTGTATTTATATTTTTTCCATTCCAAGTACTTACTTTTTCAATATTATTTATATTATGATCACACTTAAATATCATTTATATTATGGTTAATTACTTTTGCTGTTATGTAATTACATATTTTTCCATCTAATTTCACGTCAATTACATTACAGTATTTTTTTTGCACTGCCCACCTCACTTTACTTAAATACTTTGCTGTTTGTTTGTTTGGTTGTTTGTTGGTTTGTTTTTATTGTGGAAACACTGCTGCTGTAATAAGTGAATTTCCCCATTGTGGGATGAATAAAGTATTAATAAAAGTATTATCTAATCAACACTGATTTTATAGATCACACAGACTTTTCAGCTACCCAACAGGCTAACCGCTAGCATTTTCAATGTAAGCTTAAGCAGTTAGGTTACCTGACAGCCACTAACTTTAATGTTACAGCCAAACTGCTTGTTATCGTTATGACGTGACACGCGCACGCGCGCACGAACACACACACACACAGCCTCCCTCCCTTCCTGAAAGTCCCTGTTAATTTGTCTAGTCCTTACCACATCGTCATATACTCTCTCTTCCATCTTTTCCTCACTCGCCTCCTCCTCGCCATCTTCCCTGACATCGTTGTTTCTGCTTCTCTGTATAGCCAGCCACCTCTCCTCCTCCTCGGCTTCAGGTAATGCTGATGTTGAAGCAGCAACTACAGTTCTTTATGGACCGGCCCGGCCCAAAAATTAAAAAAAGGCCTATTTATATCAGCGATTCAGCCCAAAAGTCCGTCGGCCCACCGGGAAAATGCCCGGTATGCCAGATGGCCAGTCCAGCCCCGCTGCATGACATAGAATAGCCTACATCAGACAGAAATCGCACATGTAACAATGCAACAGCATTGTTGCTTCAGGACTATGGACAGGTCATGACCAGCAAATGGCCAGCAGTAAAAGAAAATCAAAGAATGAAAACTTCCAGCCAAGCATTGTTTGAATTATGAAAGATACAATGAAAAGTGGCCAGCAAGGCGCCAACTCTTAGACAGTGTATTGAGTCCACGGCAGTGACAGGGTCAAAGAAAACTAAAAACTACGTCACTCACAGATAAGTTATCTTCTTATTTAATGTGGGCAAAACACAAACGCGTTTCAGTTAGAAGCCATCATCTGTGTTCACCATTTCTTACTAAATAGGAAGGTCACTAGGTTAGGTTACTTAATTAATAACACAAGAAGCATGAAACACGTTTGACTTAATGTTACCTGTGTGAGGGCCTCCTCTCTGGCTGATGGGCTGTCAGCTCCACTGTGGAAATGTCTGCAGAAAAGCTCGTCCTTATTTACACTGTATTCCATCCAAGAAAACTGTCCATACCACTTTAAAGAGAAGTCATTGTTGTCACGGTAACTTTTAACAGTACATTGCTTAACACATCCATGGTACATTGTCTAAAAAGCCAGCTAGCTAACATTAGCTACGTTCCGAAGGCGTTTGATCTAATTGTTTGATTGTAGGCCCTATGATTTAAAAAGTTTTGTTTTAATCAGAAGAAAATACACATTAAACACACACAACTAGCTAGTTCTGTTATTATTTCTTTTTTTGCATACATTTGAATATTTTTCATAACAAAACGTATTTTGATCAAACTTTGCTGGACGGGCCAGTGAGTAAAGTGGGAGGGCCAGTGCCGCCCTGGCCCATTACTGCCTACGCGCCTGGTTACAACCGAGGTATGCCGCAAAGCATTTGTGAAGCCACAACGCACACAACCTTGAGGCGAATGGGCTACACCAGCAGAAGACCCCACCGGGTACTGCTCATCTCCACTAAAAATAGGAAAATGAGGCTACAATTTGCACGAGTGCACCAAAATTGGACAGTTGAAGACGGGAAAAATGTTGCCTGGTCTGATGAGTCTAGATTTCTGTTGAGACATTCAGATGGTAGAGTCAGAATTTGGTGTAAAAAGAAAGAGAAAATGGATCCCTCATGCCTTGTTACCACTGTGCAGGCTGGTGGTGGTGGTGGTGTAATGGTGTGGGGGACCCCTTTCGCCTTTAGAACTGCCTTAATTCTTGATTCAACAAGGTGCTGGAAGCATTCTTTAGAAATGTTGGCCCATATTGATAGGATAGGGTCAAACATGGTATTAGTATGATGTTCCTAATAATCCTTTAGGTGAGTGTAAATAAAATGTTAAGTAGAAGTAAGTGATATTAGGTTACAAGTAAGATTAGGTTAAAAAGATTGTTTCAAATGGATCGTACAAATTCTATTGTAGTGCAGTGTCAACATTAAAACAGTACAAACATAAATAAGTACAGTATGAATATAAGTAGCAGCAGTGAATTAAAAAAACAAACACATTTGCACATGTAGCTGATAAATTATTGCACCAAGTAATTATTGAACATAATTGTCCAAGTATTTGAAGGATCAATAAAAAAATATTTGGCTCAAAGAGGTTGTTAAACATTTCACCCTACATTTGAATATGAAATACTGCCACATATCAGTATTGAGAAAACGCTGTAATACTATAATTATTGCTGCTCAAATGTGTCCAAGTCACCCACACCTCAGAACTGAGGACTAGTAGAGAGGGATGCCAATCCTCCAAAGAATTTAAAACATAAAAAGCTCCACAATTGTAGCTACAAGATTTTAACCAAACACATGCCATGTTAGTGTGCCCCTTAGTGTTTGTTTGCTTTGAAGCCCAAGGTTGTGCGGCAGATTTGAACATTTCTCTGATATGTGTGTGCTTGTCTGCATGTGTGTGTATGTGTATGTGTATGTGTGTGTGTGCGTGAGGGCATGCATCTACATCTTAGTTTCTGTCTCCCTCCTTGTGTGTGTCTGGTTTCCAGTGTTTGGAGTGGGCTCTGTTGGGACTGTGTGTAGAGCCTCATTAGTGGCTAAGGTTTGGCTGGCCCACTGCTACTGGAGACTCACTCGGGGGCTCAGAGTCATATGTTTCTCTACTGCTGGCCCATCTGCCATATTGGCGCTCACTTAAGACTCTGACTTTTGTTTCCTTTTCTGTGCATGTGCATTTTTGTAAGTGGTGGTGCAGTGGTGGAAGAAGTATTCAGATCCTTTACTTAAGTAAAAGTACTGCATTGAAAATGTGACTTAAATGTACAATATGTAATTTTTTGCCGTTAGGTGTCTCTCAAGCAAAACAATGGATGTAAACACAGACTTTTGATGACGTCGTGAAGTTGCATGGGATTATTGGAGTTTTTATTGTTAAAGGACAAAATCAGCGGTTTGCGCTAGCTTGTTTCAAGCTAGAGACACATTCAATTAGCATAAAAACATATCCCAGAGAACGGTCAACTCGGTACACATGTTATTAACCCCTAGGTTCATTTTGCACCGGAATTGTCCTTTAAACACCATTACTGATTAAAATGTATCTGACAAGTTTATCCATCCCCACATTATTAAGTTTTCTTGATTCGATTTGTATTTTTAGCTGTCTAGTTAGCAAGCAATCCAGGTAACATTAACCAGCAGCTAAAACCACAATATCACCTTTTGGATGTTTTCAGCATTAGGGGAAAAGGGGTTTGTTGTAACATTACTTAACAATGCTGAGAGAGTCGTTTTGGTGCCTAAACTTAGCTGTCGTTACCGCAGGACAGTCACCTTTTGTCACCTAAATTTAACTGCTAAACAGCTAAACACGAATGGGGGTAGGATTTTCGACAGGGAGGAGATTTTCGGCACAAACACGTTAACGAAGATGTACGGATGGCCGCTATTCAGACTCGGGTGACTGGAGTCTGATATGGTCTTTTTCCCAACGGATTATTAAACTGCCATTTAGCCTCGTTAGCACCCGGTGCTGGAGTTTGTGCTGGCTGGGTTCGGATTGCTGTAATGGTAGTGGCTGGGTGGGGGCTAATGTTAACCCTCTGAGGTGTAAGGGCATTTTTACATATCCTTTTGGATTCACCTGTTAAGGGTAGGCTATTTGTATAATCCTCATGTGTTTCATATCAAAATGTTCAGAACAAACCCAGCTTTCTGTAAAGTGTGGCCCAAATTTGTCCCAGAGCAATGTGTAAAGAGATAATTTGGCCCTAAAGCTGAAAATTTGATGTCCGCTTTTTGAAATTTTTGAAATCTCTTGTGAAAACAGTTGTTTTGGTGCTTGAAATGAATTTACAAAAGTCTTCAGTTCACAAAAGTAGTGTAATATATGAATACAATAGTAAATAAATGTCTAAAATTAAACTTTTTAATGTTGCTTTTTGAATAAGATTGTTGGCAACCATCGCTTGGACTCGCCGGTGCACCTTTTGTCCTCAGAGGGTCGTCATGCTTCGTTTCCGACAATATGTGGCACAGACGAACGTGACGTTCACAGCCTGTAAATTGTCGATAACTGCCGAAAATTAGGGGGATTTCCGGGCGTTTACAGGCATTTACGGGGATGGAAATCCCACTTTTCATGCAGTGTAACTATGTGTCCCCCGGGCTGTTATCCGCTCTCATCCCAACTGAAGTATCTTAGCGCTGTGGGAGGCAGACAGACCAGGGTGTGCTAGCTGGCTAAATTAACATTAGATTAGTTGTCTATTTATACAGCTAACGTTACATGGCGAACTTAATGGTGGGTTAGCCCAGTGCTGTTAACTGTGGTCAAAACAATCATGCTAAGAATAACTTGACTTGACTATGAGCATGTTGAACAGTGTTGTAACCTTTTAACATTACCCCAAGCATTAGCATTAGTTACTTGTCAACGTAGCACATTGTAGTAACGTTAAGCTTGATCGATCAATATTGAAAATCATATCAATAAATTAGGTGTCTGCTGTATTACTTTGTTGCAAAGCTGTATTACAGTTACTGAGTAGAATATAATTCTTTCTGTGACATTGTATGATTTACAATTACTCTTGAACGTATCATCTGGTGTATACCGTGTTTTGACGGAAGTTAGAGTAACTAGAGGGGACAAAGGTTATAGGATGCCACTGTCTCACACCACGTCCCATGTCATTGAAATAAAATAACATTTCTCTGGGTTAGAACCCCAGAACCTCAAATTTGTACTTAACTGCAGTACTTGAGTAAATGTACTTAGTTAGGCCTACATTGTGGAAGGTAACATTTACTCAAGTATTGCACCTAAGTACACTTATGAGGTACTTGTACAAACCTGGGCACCAAAGCAAACATATACAGATATTGTTATTATTTAAAGTACATTCACAGCTTCACAGTTTGAAAACATGTTATAGATGTAACTACCCCAGTATATAAAGCAGCTCAAATTAGCTTCATCTTGACTAATGGCTGGCTAGATAGATACATATAGAAGATGACCACTGCATGAACTGGTCAAGTGCACAATGTCACTGTATGTTTACAACAGCTCTAAACAACTTAAGTTGTGTATTGTGTTGTGTTTGTGATAAAACCCCACTTAAAGCTTTAGCTTTCATAGCTTCGCTCAGCAGGAGAAAGGTTAATTATCACATCCTGTTACAGAAAGGACACCTCCTTCTGTTACGCACACACACATAACACTCTGAACCACACAAACACACAGACCATCAACCATGTGTGTGTGTGTGTCCTCATTTGCCTCACTCATCACTCGATTGAGCCTTCATTTCTTTTTTCCTCTACTCACTTCTTCCTACAATATGACGGGACTCATGCTACAAAAATTCATTCATGAAGTCGTTCATCAAGAAGAAACGGAGAAATTCCCTTTGGATCACGTTTCTTACCTTTGATACGATGTGTGAATTGGGGAAGGTTTATCACATTGAAAAATGGGGCGCAATTCAAGAATAAAATGAAAGATGAGTGGACAGAGGTATCCAGTGGGTGTGAAGCACTGAACCACAGAAAATGATTGCTGTTGTGTTCTCTGGAAGATGCCAAACAATTTGCAGAGGGGGAAAAATGACACTGACAACTCAAGGAACTATGAAGAAGTAGTGGGATTTTTTTTCTCCACTTCAGATCATAATCCCTTTTACAATATCTCTACACTCTTTCATGTAATCTACTCGACTCTTCTATCCACTTTATCCGTCTCCTCAAACACTCCCATCTCCTTGTTTTACCCCCACTCTCCTCATTGTCTCTTTTTCCTTTTATCCTTCTTTTTTTCCTGTTTTCCTGCTATTTATGCACCCATCCACCTCCTCCCTCTCTCCATCCTCATTTCATTGCCAGTTGAGACAGCTTCAGAAGCAGGTGCTGAGGCTGGGAGAGGTGGGGAAAATAGGGTGAGAAGGAGGGAGGAAGGGAGGGAGGAAAGGAGCCAAGGGGATAAGGAAGGCTGAGCGAGAACAGAGAGAGATTAATAGATCAAGCGGAGAGGCATATGATGAAAGTTTAGAAGAGTATGGAGAGGAAAGGAAAAAAAAAAAAAAAAGAGGGGAGAAGTGTGGAAGAGGCTATTTAAATGCAGGGTAGAAATCAGGTGCTCGAGGTGGGGAGAGAAGGAAGTGGCAAAGAAAGGAGGAAGGGGAGGGGAGGTGACGGGAGGTGTGGGGGAAAGGAGGAAGGGGAGGGGAGGTGACGGGAGGTGTGGGGGAAAGGAGTGAATGAGGTAAAGAGAAAAGAAGTGTGGAGGGAAGGAGGGAGGAAAAGTAAAGAGGCTGGGGGAGGAGAAGGATAAAAAAAGCCCCAAGGAAAGGTGGGGGCTAAGTGAAAAAGAGAAGGGAGTAGAAGGGTAGATGTATGGATGGATGGATGGATGGATGGATGGATGGATGGATGGAGCATGTGTAGGAGAGAGGACAGGAACAGTGTTGTGCTTTTACGGGAGGACACCGGCTGCAAGGAAGTAAGGTGGGTAATAAGGCCATATCTCATTCCTGTAGAGCAGCCTCTATCCTATTAGTGACTACCTCTCACTGGATGACTTATATGCACCTTGTATTTCACCAGCAGGATGACAGCAGATGCTTGGGAAGAAACAAACATGTGTGCACGCACACACACATGCACATTCATATACAGCCCAAGAGTAGCGATGACAGGAGAAATCTGCTCCTGCTTCCTGATGTGAAGAGAGAATGGCATCAGTGCAGAAAAACCAACAGCTTACAACAAAGTGTCAGATTGTAGAAGATATTTTACGTTATGAGATTCTAAATGAAGATCAGCACTCAAAAAGTAAAAAGTCACTCAAGGGACTGTTTGTTACTTATTTAAGGGGACACCAGAGGAGTTTAGGGACCTTTAGCCAAAATAGAACTGACACTCCCTTCATCAGCAATACATTTTGGATGACCCTCCAACCTCCAACATGACACCCCAACAATTTATTATACTGATTTGTTCTTGGCAAAGCTGTGCAGATTTACATTGTTTTTTTACAGCCATGACATGGGTGGCTAAACGGCTGTATTCTCATCTGACGCATCCCACTCCTCTGTTATGGTATGGTGGCCATTTCAGTAGATTTACTCACTAACATTGTTGTGGAAACACAATAAGCATGGAAACTAAATGCACACTTCTTGCGTTACTACAAATACTAAGTTACTCATCTAGTAAACTAGTATTCACATGAAATAAAACAAAAAAACATTGAGACCATTCAGCAAAGCACACTGGGTAATTCAACACTGGTTGCTATGGACTCGTCACTAGGCATCCTCAGTCATTGTATATTTTAGCCGCTTTCCGACCGGAGGGATTTTTGCAGTTCCTAGAACATAAAATTCCTAGAACTCTTTTTTTCTCGTGTTCCGACTGGACCAATTTGGAGATTTTTAAGTTCCTCTGGCTGAAGTTCCTGTAACTCTTTCAGCTCCTACTTCAGGGCAGGGTCTTTTCGCTGTTCCCTTTTCAGCATAGGGACCTAGGTCAACGAGGGTCGGGTTTCTGGTACAGACAGACCAACAACGGGACAATTTTAACAGTTTTCGCCATTCATCACTAAATTCACTTCTGACAACGTTTTAGGCGAGAAATGAACTGTTAACATTTCGAATATAGGCAGTCTTGTGAAAATCGATGCCAACTTGACAATTTGCTTCAAAGTTTTCGGAGGTGAGAAGCTCCATGAAGTGAGGCGACAGTCGGCAGGCGCCTACCCCTGTAAGCTGGAGGTCTCTCAGACCGCTCTCGTAAATAAGAGGCTTTTATTTCGCCGTTGACGGTTCGTTTGTTTGAATATCACAACACATGTCCATCATAAGATTAGCGGGAACCTGTGGTTAACTGTCTTTTCGGAGTTAAACTCCACAAGCGTGCCCTTCGGCCTTGACAACCTCGCTGTCCGGCCGTCACACACACACACACACACACACACACACACACACGTCCACAACGCAGAGGCGGGGGAGAGAGAGATACCCGTTTCTCTTCGGGAGACTTGTTTAAATTAGTATTTTAGTTCATACTTATTTATTTAGTATTTAGTTAATACTTTTTTGGTGTATTTGTTTTCTGATTTTAACGCTATAAAGACCATTGCCATGCTTGCATTACTCCCTTACCCCTCCTATAGTCCCTATTGCCACTTGGCCAGTGCGAATGCAAATGTAAAAAAATATGGTTTTGGGGGAGACTAGTTAGTAGAACTGCTTAGAAATGGACTTTTCCTATACGTTCCTGTAACTACTTGGTCGGAAATCGGCTATTGTATATTTTAGCATATAGGTAAAGCTGCCAAAGCTGAACATTATCCAAAACTCCATTTCTCAGACGAGCGTCAATTTGGGAGCTTGCATGCTACAACTCCTTCCTTCTCAAATCCCTTGAAAAGGCTGTCGTTTGCACAATTTCATAATCATCAAATAATCACCGGACCGAAAGGATATACCTCCCGTCTCATGCCTTCCCGGCTGCCGGCTGGTGTTATCCGCAGCGTGAGTTTCAGCTTTTCAAAATTAAAGCTTGCGTCTGGTCAGCTATGTTTTCGTACAGTGTTTTGGATGTTTTTGAACTAAACAGTATGGCAATCATGCTAATGAATAAAATTATTTTTTCAGCAGACAACAGTTACAACACGATTGAGCTAGCAAAGCAGTTCTGTGTTTATATGTGCGAGCGGGATTTATTCAGTTTGGGAAATCCCACGGTCTCTAAGCTACAGGTCTGGCTGACTACTATTACTCAACCGCAAAAAAAAAGTTACATTACACATTATATTACTTTCATTACTCAGTCCAGCACAGTCAAAGGTGCCTTTAAACAATTTCAAAGCCTCCATAGCCAAATATCACATTATCTGCAGTTACTCACCATCAACAGCTAGCTTCATGTGTTAGCCTCCAACTCAGGACAAAACCAGACGATTCTTAAATGTAGGCTTTAGCAAGAAAGCTAAGAGCACCCAATATGTAAACAAAACAACTGTGAAATTAGTCTTATTCCTCCTCCTTTGGGTAGAAACGAACTGCCTCCCCACACCTCTAGCCTATGTGACAAGCCAACAGTCTGTCAGCAAACTGATATCAACCCTCCATCCGCTAAGGATGCAAATAAGCTGACTGAGCATTACTGTGAGTATTGTAATTACTGAATCCCTTAAGCTGGGCATACACTGTACGATTTTGGAAATGTTGTTTAATTCTAACTCATACTGTACGAGTAAATCATCTGCGATGTAAAGCCAAAGCTCACGATTTATTTATCTGCTCACACTGCACGGTCTGATCATCAAGCCACGACCTGAGTGCTCACACTGTATGTGAAAAATAGAAAATAAAATGGCCCGTTGGCCTTATGGCTATTGACAATTGTCAATAAAGATTTGTTTAAAATCTCCAAGGAAGGTATAGGTTCATTTGCTCAAAGAAGGAGAAAAAGAAGACAAATATTTCTGATGTTATGAATTCATCCAACAGCCAGTTGGGAGCAGTTAATTGGCCCACGCTCCTTCCTTTACATTGCACGGCAACAACAACCCTCGTCAAAGCTGAAATTCAGTTTGACTCTAAAATGAGTCTTCCGGCTCAGAAATCGGGTCAGAAACAGGCTCAAATTGTGCAGGGTATGCCCAGAGTTACTGTCTACTGATAACAACTTTTCACTGTGTAATGGTTTACTGCCCAATACTGGTGAAGAAAAGAAAGTTTTATGGAAGAAAAGGCAAACAAAACGAGCATGTGAACCAGATGTCATGAGTGGATATACAGTCTTAGCTCACTCCGCCAGTCCAAGATCAGATTTATATTCAGAAGCACCTCTGGAAAAACACAGCCTGTTCCAAGCATGGTAACAGATCATCTTCTGTTCAGCGAACAACCTTGCACACTTATAGTGGGTGTCTGAGTGCCGTATAATCAGTCGCTCCAGGGAATTTTGTAATTGCAAGATATTTAACAAAATATCTAGCTATCTTGCAAGGGTTTGCAATTTGGACCAGACCCTACACTTTTACTTCATAAACCCTCCTAAGTTCTTTTAATTTAAACAGTGACATTATGTTGGAACAATCAAATCCAAGAAGTCTGATGAACATTTAAAAACATTTTGCATTCAAATCGAAATGGGGGGAAAAAAGAGCTATCCTAATTGTTCAGAAGATTGTAAAGGGAATCAGTCAGAGAGGATTGGTACTTTACAAAAGAAAAACAATTACAATATAAATACACACCCAAACATACACAATTAAAACATCTTTTCAATCCCGTCTTGTCCTTTAAAGTTCATTTGTGTTATTGCAATATGCCATCTCCATGGTGACATTTTCTCCTGAGAATGAAGACTGACCCCGTCAGACTCCTCACCCGCTGGAGACCAAGCACACCCAAGGACTAATGGTTTGAAGAAAGGGAATATAAGAATCTATTCCAATCATTTAAGCCATTTTAATTAAATATATGCATATTCTTTCCCTGTGAAGAATTTGGGGCAGCTGTATCAGCGAGAGGGGGAAGAAACAGAGAGAAAGAGAAAATGGGTCACTTTGGCAGAGGGACTGAGAGGCTTCATTAGGAAACCCGTTGCAGTCATTCTGTGGCCATTCTAATTCTGCTCCAGCATTCCCATTCTGCACTTGTGGGATTCCAATATCAGCCTAACATTTGTGACCTCGTCAAAAGCAAGAAATAAGCAGGTGTCATGTCATGCTGGTCTCACCCACCGCCACCTCTGTGACAGTCAGCCAACTTTTCTCTATTTATTCAGCACTTATTAACACTCGGTCTCGCTCACCTTGGAGAGAGAAATGTCAGGTGTTTCTAATCCAGAACTTTATAGTTTCTTATAGCGAGAAAAGCTGCACGCATTGTCTTTGCCAGTGAAAGAATTAGGATGTTAGCGCTGAGACAATTTGATGTTAACTGTGCAAAGTAATTAGATGTACTGTGTAATTTTGCCTTTGAAGATGATAGCTGAGCAGATGGAACAGGGCAAAGCTCTGTCTGTGACTACGTTTACAAGCTGTCAATTTTCGGGTTATGGTCGGGTTAAGGTCACTATTCGGGTTTCTGAAACATTCGGAATAACCCGTTTACATGCGTGAGCAGAGAGAGTTACTCCTGTATACATGGCATTTGTAATCAATTGGCAATATCCCGACGTAAACGGCGACGCACGGTTAGTGTCTGGATGTACGGACAAACCCTGCTTCGCATAACTTTTCGGTCACCTTCTTATAAATCTCACTATCTCGGTACTTTCTGCCGTCACCAAAAGACATTATATTCATGGTTTTCACCACACTAATAAAGAAATTGGTTTCCTCCTCGCTCCAAAAGTGTGGTGCTGTGCTGCGTCTCGCCATGTTTACCTCTACTTCTTGTTTACTTCCAGTATACTGCGCGCAGGTTTTCTGGCGCATACAAGAAGTTCCTCTACTCAAAAGACCAAGATTCCTTGCAAATAGAACATGCGCAGAACACAAATCAATGTTCCTTTTGATGGGGATATGCCGATACGCGTTTACATGACCAAAATTTCGGGTTAGAAAAGAGGTAACCCAGGGATCATTTTCGGGTTTTTGCCGGTGTTTACATGGCCGTGCGCGACCGGGTTATTGTTAATATTCCGGTTTTGAACGGGTTATTGGCTGCATGTAAACGTAGTCAGAGTTTCTCCACTTTAGAAGCCCTTATATCTCATTTGCCCTTTCTCATTTGCTATAATTCTCCTCATCTCCCTCTCTCTTCCTTACCCTCTACACCCGTTCATTTTTCTTGCTTCCCCTCTGTGTTGTAGACACTTTCTTTCACTTCTTTCGCGCTCTCAGTCATTCGTTCTCTTGGCCCCTGAGCACAGTAGTGTCTAATATGTCTTTAAAAGTAGGACAGCTATGAGTCATTTGTTGCACCTACCAAATGATAATTCAGAATTGTCACCATATATCCATGACTGCAGGGCCACCCCAAGCACACAATAGCATCTGCTGCTCAACAGTTCATTGTGATTTTTTTTTTTCACGCCAGTGTTAAATGGAATTTAAAAATATAGGATTATTTCACAAAGAAGTGACACCGTTTCACAGCAGGGCTGCTTGTGCCCTTTGTGTAAACTGTGTCATTACATGGAATTTGCCGTGTTGGAGATTGCTAGCAGCTATCCTCTGCTGCAGCTTTTCTTCCTTCCAGTAAGCATGAAAAGAATTAGCTTCCTTATATTTTAACTCTTTTCTCTGTGCTGTTGTGGAGCAGTAGTATCAGTTTGAATCGGTTTGGCCTCTCAAAAGGCAGAATGGAACAGATCATTACATCATTAAATAACACAATTTTTAAAGCGCCCATATTATGCTCTTTTTCAGGTTCATAACTGTATTTTAAGGTTTTACCAGAATAGGTTTATATGGTTTAATTTTCAAAAAACACCATATTGTTGTTGTACTGCACAGTTCTCTCTCACTGCTGCAGATCCTCTTTTCACCTGGTTTCTGTTTTAGCTACAGAGTGAGACCTCTTTTCATCTTCTTCTTCTGTACTATCTTTGATTGCACTCGCACATGCGCAGTAGCTCAGATGTAGAGCAATTCAGCTAGCTAACTCTAGAGACAGTAAAAGAAAGCCTGTTTCTCCAACTTTGGTCAGTTACAAGGCAGGATTAGCTGGGAGACTTCTAAATGAGGGCGCACATGTAAGTAGTTCTTTTGTAGATTATGGTGAACTTGTGTGTGTTGTAGCAGTGCTTTGCTATTGAGAACGACGTAGCATGCTAGCGTTAGCGTTAGCCGGCTAGCGCTAGCATTAGCCGGCTAACGCTAAAGGCCATTTTACAGTTGTGCGTCAAATCGACGGCGCAGGGTCCGGCGTAGACGCAGACCCCTCTGCGTCTACGCCGGACCCTACGCCGTAGCCTGACGTGCACCTCTCGAAAAATGTAACTACACGTCGCAGCGGCACGCACGTAGCTCGGCCGTGGCTTGGTAGCGTTGCGCTTCTCCCGACTCATTTCCTGGTTCTTATTCTCCACAAACAACATGAAATCAAGGAGAGGGTTAACTTCTCCTGCTACATATTTCCCACTGTAGTCAGAAAGCACAGAGGAGACACTTTGTTTCTCTCACTATGACTCTAGAGTCGCTACTCGCTCCGAGCTCCGAAGGTAATCGCCGGCACTCTCTCACTTCTCTCTACCACACACTCCCCACACACACACACGCAGCTCGACGCACACACCAGCGCACAAGTATAAACATCAGGCCACTTTTTAAGGCTACGGCGAGAGCTCTGCATGGAGCCGACGCACAACTATAAAAAGGCCTTAACGCTACGAGCTAACGGTTGTGGTTAGCCAGCTCATTTCGGACTGTGACGTCACAGTCCGAGGCCGATTTTGAACAGCTCACTAGGGGACTGAAAGCAGGACACATTCAGAAACCATATCTCACTCAAAACAGCATGGATGGATTTTTTTCAAAGTTTGTATGTGTGTGGAAGCACCAGAGACACAAAAGAACACCCCAAATCCCAGAAAAAGTGTTTTTTTCATAATATGGGCACTTTAATGTGGTTTACAGAAAGACCTTTAAACTTCAGGGACTTTTCAACAATTGTTCACATGAAGGTCCGTTTATTAGCATTAAGTACTACTTAGCCTGAAACTCTGTTGTGTAATGTCTTCTTTGGGGTTGACCCTAGTGATGTCTCAGGGTTATCTTGTCTTGGAACTAACGACAGACTAGAATTTTTTTATACGGCTGGGTGACTAACTGGAGATGTAGTGTTTGAAGGAAAAAGATGCTATCTTCCTGACTGCTTGTAATTTTGTTCCAACATTTGAAACATGGTTATGCATTTAAAGGGGCTCTACTTGACATTCAGAACATTAATATAGCAGTAGACACATATTTTCTTATATAAAAATATTGTGCAGTAATGGCATGTGCTGTTATCTAAGCTTCTCTGTTCCATGTTTTGGTAGCTGTTCCAGCCACGCATGCAAGTTAGTGCGACAAAGCATTGTTATTTGACAAGTTGGTAAACGGTCTGCGTGGAGGCAATCCCAGACCCCTTTTTCAGTATTTTGAGTTAAGCACCTTTAGCACCTCCATTAATTATTATTTTTGGCCACTTGGAGACAAGCTGTTAACATAAGATTGACATTATCAGCTAACAAATTTGATATATTCAACATGTTAGCAAACAATTGCCTATTTATATATCCAGCAAACAGAGCAACATTAGCATTTATTTGGAGTCGTGTTTCTAACTATTGTAAATCAGATCTCCATTTAGCTGTGTTTTGGTCTTGATTCTAATGCACCACTATGTTCAGCAGCTAATTGCTAGTCTCGCATTGCCAGACTTATCTCCACAACAATATGTCAGCGCTGGAGTATGGTCTGGCTTATCTATTCTGGGATAGGGAAAAAAATGCTCTGTCTTGTTTGTAGTTTTTTTAAACCAATCACAGACCCTGATGCAGCAACGCTGGCCTTGCAAAATACTGTAGATAGCTGAGATAGCGGAAGGGGACTGACATCCAGTGCATTTGTCCCAGCAATGTACATCTGTTAAGCCAGACTAGCTAGTTACTAATTTAGCCTCTTTGTCTCTGTGGGTTTATTTAAAAATGAAAATGAAAACAGCTGCCAGCTGCTGCTGGACACAAGGTTGTTGAAGTCAAAGGATGTGTGTTTTTGGTGAGACTGAACCATAACAGTAAAGTTGCAGGCTTTGAAACCATAGCAATGCGCAGAAAAACAATAAAATGCTCCGTAGAGCTGAGGAGAACTGCAGTTTGGTAATAATTCTCTGTGGGTTTGTGTCACAGAGTCATCTTTCCATTATTGATAAAAAAAAAAATTTAAAATGTATTGTCAAGTGCTGCTTTAAATTCTGTATTGTAAAATGTCATTAAATTCACTGTTTAAAAGCCTTATGTTCTTACAAGAAACTCCTAACTCCAACATCTTAACCCTAATTTAAAGCAACACTAAAGTCCCCCTACAGGTTGGAAGCGGAATTGTCCATTACATTATGCAAGTTTGCCAGATCGGGTAGCGGATCTGTAGTTTGAATGAGACATAATGAGACTTTACGACAGCAGTAATGGACAATTCCGCTTCCAACCTGTAGGGGGACCGAAGCGGGACCGTTACACTCAAGCCATTGCCAAATGGCCCAAATCGCTGTATTTCTCAGCATGGCTATGTTTACAAAATGGTGTAGTCCGGCGACTTTCGTGCACAGAAGCTCGAGTGAAGATAATTACCTCTTCTGAAGAGTCCATCATGTTTTTAATCCTCCATGTCCTCCTTGGCTACGAGTAACTGCGTGGAGGAGGGGTGGATGTGGTGCGCGATCATAGAAGGCTTGTGTCATGTGGACACGCTGACAGTTTTGTTGTCATTACTTAGAATTCCTCATGGGGGAGACAAAAATGATGCACTGTAGTTGTAACATACAGTACAGTCAACATGAAGTTGTGTTTTTCTGACAGTCACTATTTCTCTCATTATTCTTGTTTTAATGTGTGCTATGGACAAATGTCTGCTCGAGAATTCCAATAAAGGCATAACATTGTAGACCAACTCTTTGGTTTAACTCCCCAGAAATTTGGCTGCATTTGGTATGTAAAATCCTAGATATGAATGCACACTAGAGCATTGTAATCTGACTTAACTCAAAATGCCAGATGAAGCTGTACTTATCCTACTTTAAGTTTTAAGAGCTAATTTTTTATGTAGTGTAGGATCACAGTGTGACTTGAATTTCTATATTGTGTGCGTCTCTTCTATGTTATCTTGCCACTAGTGTACAGGTTGTTGGATGAGCACACATGAAACCATAGCTGTTGTTTAATAATCTCCATTCCACTGGAGGCCAGGTTCAAGAGCAGCGGGTCACTCTTAAAGGGTCGGTTGAATTATGCAGTCATATGTGCATCATGGATGCTCTCAGAATGCTTCATAATCCTTGTGGGGGCAGATGAAATGCCTGTCCCCCTGTGCAAACTCTTAAACGTCAGACACACATTAACAAGTTGTCAACAAGTTCAAGTTGTTTATGCAAAACATGTCATGATGCTCTGAGAATCCCTGCTGCCAACTTGACCTGCAATAACCTCCTGGGCAACTTTGATCAGTGCTGCACACACATCTCGAGAGAGAGTAAACATGTTTACAAAGTTAAATTTGAAATATAGTTTCTCTAGAAAAGTACACTACTGATGAGCATATGATCTTGAAACATTTCACATTTAAGTGGCACTGTAAAAAGAGATGGTGCAACTTGAGGAGGGTTGTGTCTAGACGTAAAGTTTGTAGGTAATTATGTCAGTGTTATGCATGGCCCTGCTGTGACGCTGCATTGTAAGTAGGGCTTAAGAGATGGCCTTCTGATGCCCACTCTGCTGCCCTGCTTACCCACTTGCCTTGATGTTGAATCCATCCAGTTGACAGAAACCTAAGAAGAGTGTTTCACACATGCTGAGTGAAGCCAAACCAAAGTAAAACAAGTTGTAGTGAGCTGCACTGGTTAGGGTTGGACATCAAAAAATTATCTGGGCCATTGCTGTGCAGATCAGTGCAGAAATAGTTTGGTACATGGAGTGAAAAGGGTATGTGAAAGCATTTTAGTGACCTAAATAATATGCCGCTTTGCCCTGAATCATTTCCGCCACTGGCAGAAACCCTTAAGGTGATGTCCAGACAGAGCAATTGGAGTTGAATTCCCTTCAAATTACTATCAACATTTTGACGCTCACAGAATAGTCACTTTAACAATCAGCATGAAAAGGATTCAAAGGCTCTCTGAAGGGCTCCCATGGGAGTCCTCAGAGAGATTCAAAGCAACTAAAAGGGCTTTCAGACAGACTTTCACCATGGGTGCCACTTTAGCACATAAAAATCGGGGAAGACTACAGTAATGCCGTGTCCACCGAAAATAGGATAAACATAACTTGTCCTAGCTTATTGTGCAAGACCTGTAAACTGAAATTGCTTGCGCCAACATGAGCTTCCCAAATGATCTAGTTTCCAAACTCTTTCTCTGCCGCGGCTGCTGATGCTTTAATTGCTTCTGCTGGGCCAGCACAGGTGAAGCACATTCTCACTAACAAGGTGGTTTCCAACCAGGGAGCACTGAAACCCAACAGGAAAACAACATGATGGAGAGGAAAACTGGATAGAGGGTAACCAATGCTTATAATAATCCCCCACCAAACTCATTTTACCAGCCGTTGTCAGATCGTTACAGAGGAAACATGGTGCAAGTGGAGAGGAATCCAGGGAGGAATGTGTCATCGACTGAAAATAAAGTGTGAACTAGTTTTCACACATAGATCGCATATACATTTTCCACAGTGCGCATCTATGCAAGCAGGGGCTGCACTCAAAGCTATCTGATGTCTTAGACACAGATCCTTTGAATGGCTTCTAAATTACATTATGTGACTATGTCAGATGTGAGCCATTATGACCCGAAAACAAGGGGGGTTAAGAGGTCAAGGAATGTAAGAGTAATTACATATGTCCTAGATTTCATACATCGTAATTAAATAACTCGTGATCTTTACATCATCAGATTCTGCAGTTAATATATTCTGTCATCATTGTCTCTGCCCTTATTTAGTAAGTCGGTCAGCAGCACAGGAGTGGTGTAACAGCACAGACTAGTGGTGACTCTTTGTTATGGCACCTTGCTCCCGAATCACTTGAACCTCCACTCTTAATATTGTCTACAGTACACATGCTGTAATCTCATTCTTTTTTGCTTTTCTTTTTTGCTGTAAAATACCATGCCTGCAACTTGTCACAGCCTGCAGCAAAGTGTTATGCTTTAAATGAGGGTTTACAAACAGAAAGAATCAGATTATGTTAAAACTGCTCAGATTGAATATTTACATATCTACTGCAGTGGCTGATTTGCAGCACTGCTGCAGAAGGTTATTTGTCTCAAAGTTTAAAAGAGGATGGATTTCATAAAAATAACTGTGCAACTACCCGTGATCTTTTGAGAACCATCCTGATTTCACTCCACCAGTGAAGTGAGTTCTATTTTGCTACGACTTGGTGCTGCTCTGCTGCACTGCCATAGATGGCAGAAGAATTCTGTATAACAGCACAGGGTCATTACAGTCATCAAACATGGAAGAGTAACATCTGGATGTGTGTGTGTATGTTCTCTCTTTGCTTACGTTTCACACGCCTCAGTGCTAGTATTCACACATGTGTCCTAATGCAACCCTTTTGAGCTGTCAGAGTGTGTACCTATCATACTGAGGTGCTGTATGCTTTTCCCACTGGCTTTTCAGCCCCTCATCCCCCTCACAGCCCGTACGTAAATAGCTAGAATGGAAGCCTTAAAAGCCTTAAAATCCCCCAGTATAGGAGCCGGGGCCGTCCATTTGACCTGACATGCTTTTTGGAACAATTATTGCACATTAATTGTGTTTATGTCAAAGCATTCATATCGACGCTTCCAAATGCTGCCCATAAAAACACACACCAATGCAAAGGCAAGTGCAAGCAGACACAGACACAGGGAACTTAGTTAAAACCCACAGTTGACTTTAAGAGCACTGAGTTCTGAAAGGCTAAGGCTCTGTTCCTAATCCCTTTCCCACTTTTTCTCGTCCCTTCCCTTCCCTCCCCGTCCCTGTTTACTTTCTCTCTATCCGTCCTTCTCTCTTGCAGGAGAATTCTGGGGAGATTTCTTACTCTTTCATTCCTCAAGGATGGAGCAGCACAGTGGACCTGTGTACTGAAGCAGGTAAGCACTGAATAGCATGATGACCTTCAAACAAACACAGGCACACACATTTTTCCTTCCCTTGCTGTCAAAAGCAGATTTGTTCTGGGTCAGATTGGTGTATGATTAATGTTGCTAAAAGGTTTTGCCATGTCCACTGAGAAAGACACAGAGAGGGTATACAAAAAGAAAGAGAAAGGGGTGGAATCTTGCTTCTGTGAAAGAGAGCAAAAGAAGCACAGAGAGATACTCCTCCTGAGGGACGGCAAGAGCGAGTGAAGACACTGTCGCCAGGATGAAAGTTTAACCAAACATCAGCTCCCCACAGAAGTGTCAAATCTGCTGCCTTCGCAGTGGACAGACTGGAGGGAAGACACGCAAAGAGACAGACGGGCAGACAGGACAAGACAGAGCGGCGATCCCAAGCTGTTTTTAAAACGCTGCCTCTGATACATTATTGAATATGCAGCTCTCCAACGCATCGCTGAGCTTTCCTCTCATGTTAGCGCTCAAGTTTGCATAGCGTCACCATTCTATATATAAAGCATTCGCTCAACCCTCTTCGGTTTGTTAAAAGATGCAGGGGCTGCACATAGGCCGTGTGTGTTGCTCTGTGTGGCACTTTTCCTTTTCTGAGGCTGGCTGGAGTTTGTGTGTTGAGTTTGTGTGTGACTCATTTTCATAGCAAGCCTCTGCAAACTTCAAAAAACAAAAATAGATTTCATCAAACTCTTTGAAAGTTCTGTCAGATGATGCAGAGAGTATACTGAGGCGAGCGGAGTGCTTCACTGGGAGTTGCATGTACTGTACACCGAAGGAAGTAAGATGTTATCGAGGGGATTGATTTTGAATCAGACAGCATGTGAAACACTGCATGTCTACGACTATCTAATGCAGCAATAGCTTAGTTTGCAAACCTAAACTACAACCCTTTTCCTAGGTCCCATTTTCCCACTTAAAAAAGTTGGATTTGGATGGATGTTCTAAGGTCACTGTCCTGAGACTTTGTGTAGGTGGAGTACAAGTTCTAGTCTACAGGTGGCAGCAGAGCAACATACCCAGCAGGCATGTTTCTATAGCAGACTTGATCGTCCCATTTTACCATCAAATCCCAGTCTAGGCCACCCTTCATTTATCTCTCTGTCTTATCCAAGACAGGTTCTCAAGCAAATGATTCTTCCTGGCCAAGAAAAACAGTGGCAAACAATCAATATGGTATATTTTTGTTGACAGATTAAACTCTCATGAAGAATCTTGTCTTGTCCTATTTCAGCTCCCACTTTTAAACTTAAGATGAACCATGAGCAAAGGTAAGAAACTTGTCTTTAACTTGACCTAATTTTAGCACGTGTGTGTGCGTGCGTGCGTGCGTGCGTGCGTGCGTGCGTGCGTGTTAGTGAAAACTATGCCTGTGAGTGTGTGTAAAGATGCATGCCTTGTTGTCTGTTTGCAAGGATGCATGGACATCTGGGTCCAAGTGCTGCTGGGGGTATATAAGCAGTTGTATCAATGTTTGAGGGTCTGTGTCTCTGTTTTCTGACAGATGTTGTAATGACATGATTGGCCCTCTGGCTGCCAGTAGCAGTAGTAGGTTGCTATAGTGACTGTGGGTTGAGTATTGGGGAGGCCAGAGTGGAATATGAGGGTGCCAAGGAGGAGAAGGGGTGGAATAGGAAATGAAGTGCCTTGTGCCTCGTGCGTGTGTGTGTGTGTGTGTGTGTGTGTGTGTGTGTGTGTGTGTGTGTGTGTGTGTGTGTGTGTGTGTGTGTGTGTGTGTGTGTGTGTGTGTGTTTTCTGTTTTCGTGTGCGTGAGTGAGTGCATTTGTCTGACGGTTAATGTCTGTTTGTGTATTTTTGCAAAGAGCACAGCATTGAAGAGACACTCTTCTGTGTAATTGGGATTTTGGTCAAGATAACTCACTCAAACACACAGTCAATCATGTATACACAAACACACAGCCAGACAGACAGACAGACAGACATTCAGTCCACCAGGAGCAGGAGCCACAGAGATGGGGATCCTGTGATGGCTGGAGCGTGGGCTGAGTGTAACCTGCTCTGCCTCACAGACCAACACCACGAGTTGAGCACTTCATAACACTTGTCACTTAAATTTCTGCATCAATGGAGCTGTTGTACAAACTGGTACAAGCAATAGAAATGCCCTATGCCTTTGTGAGCACAGTGACTGTAAAACGAGGTGGTTTGAAACACCATGCAGCTTCAAGAACAAGGATCAACTTCACTTTCCTTTTGTTCTAAGGAAGTTAGTATTGGTAAACACAGAGAGTGTGTGTGTGTGTGTGTGTGTGTGTGTGTGTGTGTGTGTGTGTGTGTGTGTGTGTGTGTGTGTGTGTGTGTGTGTGTGTGTGTGTGTGTGTGTGTGTGTGTTTGCATGCGTGCATGGGTAGAAGCATCGGTTCAACAGAGGAAAAGAAAGAAATAGAAAATGCAAATGTTGTGTCCGGGTTTGTTCAGTGGGTTGAGCGGGCGCACATATACTGAGAGGCTTACGCCTCGACGCAGAGGTCCAGGGTTTGAGTCCGAACTGTGACGATTTCCTGCTTGTCTTCCCCCACTCTCTCACCTTTCTCCCCTAGCTGTCCTATCAATTAAAGGCGGGAAAAGCCCAAAAAATAATCTTTAAAAAAAGAAAAGGCAAATGTTAATGGAAATAAGACAAACTAGGAGACAGGATTATTAAAGAAATATGTGACACAGTGTATTAACATTTCAACATTTTAATCACTAAGGTGAAAAACATACCGTCAGAACCCTGAATTAGTTGATGTGTTCCTGGGGGGGTCCACCTTCTGTGAACCGATCTCATTTTACGTAACAATTTAAAGTAACCCTGAGGCTCTGCTGCCAGTACACAGCAAACCATCCTCATGCCTGTCTCCTGTATCTCCTGAGTCTACAGCCTGCTGTGTATAATAGGCATGGTGTTAGATATAATGCGCTGTACCGTACAGGGCTGGCTTCACACAGGGATTACACCTAGATGATTCTTCAATAGAGAATTTAGTCTCGGGTAGCCAAGCCATAATCTGCTCCTGTGGAAGCGGACCACAGTGCTGTGCAGCCGTGGCCAGATATGACAGAGAACAGAGAGCAGCCAGATTAGTTAATACTAGGAAGAGGGCTGAGCTTGAAGCTGCCTGACAGAGCATCTCTTGACAGCTCCTCCCAAATCTCTCTACTCTCTCTAATGCAGTCTGAGGGAAACATTGTTCCCCTCTCTGTCTTTTTTTGCTGTCTCTTTTCTTCTCCCTCTCTGTCCCTGTCTCTCTGAGGTGAGAGCGAGTCATAGAGACAAAGAGAGAGAGTGTGTGTGTGAGTGTCTTATCGCTTCATTAGCCTGTGGACTTCTGGGTCATTCGTAGTCTTGTTCCTACTGTCTCAGATACTGTAATTACCCTCACGTGAGTCACGTCTGATAATTAGTATGGTCCGAGCAGGACTCAGCCACACACACACACACACACACACACACACACGGACCGCTTACACATGTGACACTCATGCACACATACACACACATCAGTCATTAGTAGAAAGCTTAACATGCAGTACAGTGCTAATGGGATTATCATTGCTGAGGGTCCTACTCATCAACCTCTTACTCCTCTCTCTATTCATCATCAAGCACCATTCTTAAACACTGTAAGTGAACCTATAATTTCTAAGTGAGCTCTTTCTTTCATCAAATACCTTTCTAGGTGTCTCTAGACACTGCAAGGTTACAGTGAATCTACTCTATTGGTATAACCACATTGTTGTTAAAACAGACTCATTGGGTCACTCAGTGGTGACCTAGGCAGGGTTTCCTGCAGAAAATTTGTTAGTTAAGGTGGTAGGGTGGGGGTCAGACCGGGTAGTGCCCTTTATTTAGAGTGTGTGGCCAACTCAAATCATGGGCGCCATATTGGATACCAACGTCAGATGACTCTACAGTGTAACCCCATGGGGCGGATATGCTATCTTGAAATAATAATAATAATTTTCACCTTAAACAAGCATACATGTTATTATTAGGGATGCACCAAACCCAGAGTTCGGTTCGGAATTCGGCAGAACTTTGGGCTTTTTGACAGAGTTTGGGTACTGCCGAACGTTAGAATTTTTTTCGACCGAACCGAACGGTACCAAAGAGAAGTAACGAGAGGCGAAACTCGAGAAAAAGAGGCGAACCTTGTGTTGAGTTTCTACTCTTGCCAAAGAGTATAGAAGTAACAAGAAGCGAAACTCAATAGAACGTTCCATTGCAAACAAACGCACCCATGACAGAGCTGCAGCTCCGCCATCTTGGACTGAACTATCTTGTTACTTCACTACTCTTTGTAGAGTTATGTGGTCGACGTAATGACATAGTTGGAGCTAGACGGAATGCAGTAGCAACCTAGCAACGGCAGTAGGCTGTGAGAAAGTGAAAATGGAACTTGTGAGCAGAAAAAGTGTCGCTTGGCAGTACTTTCAGTGAAAAGAAGGCGATTCAAGTCGAGCTACATGTTCAATTTGCAATGCCGATTTGTCTCGTGGTGGCAAGGAACCTAGACAATACACAACATCGCCGCTGTTAAGACATTTGCTTATGAAACATCCAAAAGAATACGAGTTGTGCATGAAGGAATCTACAGACAGCAGCCAAAATGCAGCAACTTCAGGTACGGCAGAGGAAGGACAGTCGCAGCTAAAAACTTGTGTTAACCAGACAGTGCCTCTCCCAGGCTGTCAGCGTTCTCTCTGGAAATGAGTCTTCCTACAGCGGGAGCAGAGCGACCGAATGGCCGGCTGCTGCTCGTTAGCTAACGGTAGCTTTCTAATTTCACCCACCCCAACATGCCTTTATCATACACTGGTTAGCGAAAATTTGCACAACAAAATTGTCACTCATCTGGCGATAGCGATGTACTTTCCTACGATTAGAATAGAGCGTGGGGGTAGCCTACTTAATGGGATTATAAATCTAAAAGGCTAATATTTTGGATATTGGTTGGATCTTGAGATAGGGTAAACATAGGCCTTGTCAAAAATATTTTTTCCCACTTGTGTGCCAGGCATAATGTTGACTATTTTTTATTTTTATTTTTTACAGTTAAAATACAATGAAAAATGCACTGCTGTGAACGTTGTTTACTTCATTAATGTGTTTACTGTGTTAAGAATGGGAGTAGGGTTCGGTTCGGTTCGGGTTAACCAGTGGGTTGGGTATTCGGCAGAACCCCAAACATCTGGGTTTGGTGCATCCCTAGTTATTATCGTCGTTTGTCAATATGTAAAAGGCCCTTACGGAAATATCCCAGTGTATATTAACCTTCTATATCGTAAATGGGTCTCAAAAAATGTCCATTCTAGTGAGTGACCATGTCGCCTAATAAGTCTCTGAGCAATGTTTACCTTTCTAATGTCCGCTAGCATACAGGCTA
This sequence comes from Perca fluviatilis, assembly GCF_010015445.1. Taxonomy (NCBI): domain Eukaryota; kingdom Metazoa; phylum Chordata; class Actinopteri; order Perciformes; family Percidae; genus Perca; species Perca fluviatilis. Next base: position 25,109,687 of record NC_053112.1, on the reverse strand, counting down.
ACTATAGCTAGCTTTGTGTGTAACGTAACAAAAACCCACCCATCTCAGAGGAGCGAAGCTCAATATTTCATTCAATAAAATTATGGTACAAAAGGAGCACTAACGCCACAGGTCTTATGTTGACAACGTGGACGCAGATATAGGAAACTCTGAAGGGAGTCGTAATATTTAGCGACCTAGCAGGCTAGGCTAACGCTGTTGCGCTAACGTTAGCAAGTGCGATAGACTACAGACTCTTTACTAAATTTAACAATTATTTATTAAACACTAAACACTAAATATTTAAAAACTAAATTATATCTATGTGGCTATCTGTCACATGGCGAGTAAATGTTTGTACCAAAATAGTTCTTTTTTTCAGTCTTCATTTTGGCGAAGGTGCAGCTACTTTCTTCTGCTCTTCTGCTGTCTGCAGGTCAGACCTTCGCGGGGGCGGGCCAACACACACACGCAAACACTGGCGCACACACCAGACTCCAGCCACCACATCACTTCTGTTTACTGATAGCTATCGTTTACCTCAGGCTAATTAATTAGCTAGTAAGCTAGTAAGTAAGTGGTGATTTTTGGCAGCCAGCCTTCCAAAAGAAAGCACAATGAAATTAAATAACCGATCATTAACCGTTGACCGACAAGCAGGAAACGAAGTCTTAGTTCACCGTCCGGGATGCTCTGACACACTTTCCGCACTCTATGTCCGCCGACAGCTGTACCGGTTAATGTTCTGTGCATTGTCGGACACATGCAGCCACTTTCCTGAAACCGCTTGCGAGACTGACACAAGTCCACAGTGGCGGGTATGTCCGAGCCTGTCTCCACCGCCTCCACCTGCAGGTGTGGTTTGGAATGAAAGGGAGAAAACAGGACGCCGATTAAAACGGCAGATATCGCTCAAATTAATAATTTTTTTGACGACGACGTAGTTAAGGCGACAGGCGGTCTTGCTAAGGCGGGCGCCTTAACTGCAAAGTGCTGCGGGAAACCCTGCTAGGGGTTTAAGCCACTGACCATGTCCAGCTGGGGACCTCTGTTACATGTCTCTTTCCCATCTCTACTGTCTAGTTTCAAGTAAAGGCATAAAAATTTCCCAAAAATATACTTACTAAAGCATACTCTATAATATTGGTTCCCAACCTTCGTAGCTGAATGAAGGAATGTTTTAATGCGACCCTTTGTCCTGAATTGCATATGTCTTCCAGTTTAGCAGTGTTTTTTTTATTTTTTTTTATTTGAATATTATTTTGTATAGCAGAAATATGTTTTTTTCTGCTTTCCTATACTTCCTTTTAATAATCTCGTGAGCCCTCGTGTCTATCTAGCGACCTCTTCTAGGGTCCAGACCCCCAGGTTGGGAACCACAGCTCTATGTACAGAAAACCAGCGAAATTTAAAACTTTACTAGTTAAAACTAATTATAAGATTATCCTCCTGCTTTAGAAATAGTGTGTTGTAAGAGGAAAATATACACAACTGAGGTAAAATGTGTTTAGTTAAAAGGAGATGTATGCATGCATGTGTGTCATATAATGGCCATTTTAGCTGTTAATCCCAGACTTAAAGCTAAAAAGCACCCCCACATTGAAATAAGGATATGACAAAGAAAAAGAAAAAGAAAAGGAAGATTGTGAGGAAAGTAACTTAGATTTGCTGTTCTACTCTGTTATCCTTCAGTTGTACTGAGATAATCACGTCTTTCCATCTCAACCACTCTGCCCTCTCTCCTGTCATCACTGCACCCATTTCATCAGCTCATTTAAAAGTAATATTACCCATAACCATTCAATTTTCACTGTGCTTATTCTGTTGACTGAAGTGGTAATGGAGATATTGACAGCCGAGTGCAGAGTGATTCTGTCCAGGCCATTGAGTTGAGTGGTTCGATGGAGAAAAGTGGATGACTGGAGGGCTATCTATGGTATTACATATAGTGTGGAAAGCGTGGGAAAAGGAGGCCCTCTGAAAGCCAGAAGCTTAAATACCATGTCTCACATACACAGACATAAAGACAACTCACACACACGCACACATGCACGCAAAGCACACACACAGAGATACACATACAGGCAGTGGATTAGGATGGGGATTATGGAAGCATAGCTGTAAAACAGGCAGAGAGATCAGTGTTATACTTCATAAACACATGCTGGATGTGTACAGTAGGTGCACAGTAAGGTGCATGGTATGATGACTTAGGTTCATGCGTCATGATTGAGCACTATTCAAGCTTACATAGAAAGACAACTCATAAGGGCAGCAAAGAAGCTTTAGCAATCAATTATTGAACTGGAATGGCTGGAACGCAAAGCTACTGAGATTAATGTCTGGATCATAAAGTATTTTAAATGTTCATAAACTTCAATTTCCTACTGAACTACAGAAGTACAATGTGGTGTAAAATTGGGAGCTTGATTTTTTTTGTCTTCTGTCCAGAATCTTATCTACCATAACCAACACATCCTCATACCTATACCTTGTCACATCACATACCACATTACCAAAGTGGTTAGAATTCATCATGAGAGGGACATGAATCTGTGTATAAAGTCTCATGGCAATCTATCCAATAGTTGTTGAGAGAGTTCACTCAAAACAGTACATGGTAGCGCTACGTAAACTCATGGTGGGACTAGAGGAAAAGTGAAAGGATCACCAAAGTCAGTAGGATACAGCCACTGGGGACCATGCATGTCTGTGCAAAATGTTATGTCAATCCATCAAATAGTTGTTGACTTTGCTCCAAACTGAAACATCTCAACAGCAATTTCAGTGGTGGGCCTACAGACTGACGATGCATGATCCATAGAGCCATGCAGCTATCATGGCCTAAAACAAAGGTCTAACATCTTCACTAAAATACAGCAGAGGTTAGTGTACTGCTGGGCCTTATCCCAAAGGCTTGCTGTGATAGACTCCACTTAAAAAAAGAAAAACAAGGAAGACCAAAATTACTTTTTACTTTGGCAGACAAGCTAATTAAGATAAACTTTATTTGGGGTGAGGCTCAACATGTTGTCAAGGGGGAACAATGGAGGCAGATCATTGTTGTCCTTATGTCCTCCACGAGACGAAGAGAATGAAGTAGTAATTAAGTATTAATTAAGTATATCTATACTCTAGATGGGGCAATGTTATCTACATGGTGGCCTCTTTTCTGTAGTAAAGGTACACCTGACTAACAGTAAAAATCATTTTCAATATTTACCACTTGTCGTATCTCTACATACGTGCTGTGAATTTGAGCTATCTGAAAAATCTCCCTTTAAATATTCATCAGCAAATTGTCATTCTTGTGGCCCACTTACTTACTTAGCATTGAAACTATTTCTTTGGTAGAATAGTGTTTAAATGAAACCTATTCACAGGACGTTCTGTGAGTTATCCTCAGCTGCTGGAACTTGTTTCTACAATAATTCATTGCTGTTGAGTTTTTCAAATCAAATTTCCTAATGCTTTAAGCATCACGTACAAAATCCCATTCATCTACATTGTATCATGGTGGCTACAGAAACCTCAGAGATAGATCATTCAAACCTGGACAAATGATTAGTGTGAAGTCATCCTTTTTACACCAAAACATGATTTTTCTAAATTACAGTGCACAAAAAAAATGGCATTGATTGGATTGACTTTGTAATGCCAAGTTGATAAAATGTGTCTGAGTTTGCAGGGATTGTGATTGAGGTGAAGTGTAAACTGTAGTTAAATCAAGGCCTTCTTGTTTGATGTTTGAAAAAGCAGCTAGTAAGAAAACAATTGTAGAATATAAGCAATAAAGGAAGTTAAGGATTGAAAATGGAATTGTCGTTCACCTTCTTCATTATTCACTTTTCAAACTGCTTGAAAAAAACTATAAAAAATATATAGATTTGACTGAAATATCTACCCCTAATTGTCATAGGAGCTTTCTGCCTTCACTCTGGTCAGATTCGCGTCCATAATGGCTAGAGGACTTTCTAACTAACTGTAACCCCTATCGTAAAAGCCGGATGCGGTGTACACACACATTATGAGAAAATGAGACAGTTCACCTCCTCAGCACCCGCCTTGTTAATTTGAACAAATGGCCCAGGTGTTAAAAGCAACGCACCACTGTGAGTCGAAGCGGATATACTGTATTGCACTATATGGATCCTACTGTGTGTTCTTGTAGATAAAATGCTAACTGATACTCTCATGCCAGACGTTGTGATATCATGTTTTAAAATCTGGCCACGGCTCAGTTACACACTGCTCATACATGACGGAACGCTAGTCACACGCTGACTGAGCACCTTAATCTGTGGCCGTCTACTCTTCGGCCCTGCTGCATCAGGCGTGTCTTGGTCACCAGACATCTGTCATCAGCACGTAGCTCACTTGAGGTCTGTGGCTCCCCGTGATCCCATCTTCTCTACAGCTGTCAAATATAATCAGCAATCTCTCCTTCGCTTCCTTTATATTCACTCTGCATATTTCTGCCCGGCCTCCACAAACTCTCCTGTCACCCTCCTCTCCCTCCTCCTCCAACATTTCTCCTCTTCTCTTTCAGTTTGCTGAAATATATAACCAGCAATTTGCCAATGTCTCCCACTATGACACACACATATACACACACATATACACACACACACACACACACACACACACACATGCACACACACAGACAGATGCAAAGGCATCCAGACCGCAAGAGCTGCTGTGGTGTATAATGACAGATAATTGGCTATTGTGGGTTTGCCCTCGGCAGCAGGAACCAATCACAGTGACAGTCACTTCTCCATTACCCGTGTGTGTGTGTGTGTGTGTGTGTGTGTGTGTGTGTGTGTGTGTGTGTGTGTGTGTGTGCGCGTGTATGTGTCCGTGTGCAAGCATGAGTATCTGACTGTGCGTGACACACTGATTGTGTTTTATTTTTGCTTTCTGCCTTCTACCATTCTTGCTCGGTTTGTAGAAGTAATTGCTAGTCAATCGCGTAAATGACAGCTCTCTTTGAAGTTTAGAATCTGTGTCACTGTTGCATATTTGTAAATGTAAGCTATTCAACTAATGTGTTTGTGTGTGTGTGTGGTGTATATATATATATATATATATATATGTGTACATAAAAAAAATCTCTGCAATCTCTGCACAGATGCACTGACATATTAGGCTTGCACACAAATATGATAACCTTGATAAAATGTCTTTGTTTTGAACAGATTACCACACATGCTTCTCATTTTCATCTCAGAGTTTATGCATCCGCCTCAAGGATCTACCGCCCCACACAACACAGCCTTGCTGTTCTCCACTAATGTGATAGCTGCTTAGCTTAACATTCGTCACTCATTTTGATGGAGTCAGCAGCCATGGTTAATGGTCTGTCTGCTCGCCATTTGTATCTGTTGACTCCCAGCTGCTCCAAACTGATCATTTCTTTTCTTTTTTCTGGAAAATATATCCTGATATGTTCTTTCACGGTGAGATGAATTGTAGCATCAGCAACAGCCTTTAAAATAACAGCCATGGTTCAAGTGTATGATGTCTCTCTCTCTCTCTCTCTCTCTCTCTCTCTCTCTCTCTCTCTCATTAACACACTCTCTCTCTTTGCTTTTTCATTATTTCCCTTTATCTTTCCCTCATTTATTCCTTGCTCGTGTATTCTGTCTTTTTTCTGCCACTTCCTCTTCTCTTGCGTTTTTTTTCTCTCTTTCTTTTCTCTCTCTCTCACTGTTTGCACCGATTCTCATTTCCGCTCTTTCAATAGTAGGGAGTACTCATCCAACCCATGCACACAGACTAAATCAGATCCTGTGTGTGAGTGTGTGTGTGAGTGTGTGTGTGTTTGTGTGCGTGCAGCTTTGACTCTGTAAATATAATTTTTTTCTGTCTTGGTAATACATGCTATCATAAAAACGTGCATGTTTGCGGGTGTGTACGAGGAGGAGTTATGTACTTCATCATACCAGCCAGCTCAATATTCCCAAATGCAATTTCCTCAATGTGAAAAGAGCAGGCTGGATGTTCACCATATATTCCCTTCTTAGTGTTAATAAAAGCTTCTTTAGGACTGCTAGGCTGCTTTTTTTTCCTGTCACTCACTCATTTTCACCCTTTCTGACTGCACATAGACACAGGCATGCACACACACTCCTGCCTTTTTGTGGAACACAGCGGAGCTGTCTCCTGTGCATGATTAAAGTGCATATCACAGCATGTTCCCTGAGTGTTTCTTTGTAATACTGCTTAACATTCTGAGCCTATAACAGATAATTCAGCCCAGCTGAACTCATCTTTATTGTGTTTGTGAACATAAATTTTAGCAATGGAGATTTCTTTTTTTACAGTAATATGTAGATAAACACATTCTATACACATATTAAATTGATCAATTCACTGTTACAAAAGCTCAGAATTAGTTCTTTTGTCACATCTAAGGCAGATGAGGATTGCTATTACCAGGGCCAAATCAACATATTTACAACAGAAATATATATATATATATATATATATATATTTTTTTTTTCTCAAAGTCTCAAAGAAATCTTAAAAGGAAGGTGGAGCAAATTGGGAAATTTTTTTGTTATCCGTGTTTATCCTTGTGTAATCCAGATATTTTACCATGGATAAGGATATAGCTTTCTTATAAATATAATAAACCAACCAACCAACAACCTTTTACCTCTTTGACATCCCTCCAAATGCTTGTGCTCTTCTTATTGGCTGCATTAGCGTCTCCCGCTATGAAATTAAGGTTGTAATTGTCCAGGTGCAGGTGCCATCTCTAATACCACTTTATGGTTAGTAGCCCATTGCAGCACTCACATGTCTGGGTAGAAAACAAATGACTGGAGAACTGGCAAAAGCCAAGTCAGTGCCTAAGGAAGGTGGGGATAATGATGTTGTTGCTGATGTGTGTGTGTGTGTGTGTGTGTGTGTGTGTGTGTGTGTGTGTGTGTGTGTGTGTGTGTGTGTGTGTGTGTGTGTGCGCGTGCGTGCGTGCGTGCGTGCGTTTGTGTGTGTGTGTTTTTTACGTCTGCAGTATGTGTAATACATCTATGTGTGTGCAGCCAAAGACATTTACACAGCACTATTTCCATATATACTAATATAAAGGGTGTGTGTCTGTCATACAGTCATCAGTCTCTGAAGCTGGAAGAATGTTTTTTTTGTGTACATTATATGTGTGTATGAGGGTGGGGTTAAGCATCGGTGTGGGTGTGTGGGGGGGGGGGGTCAAGTGTATGCGCGGGGCATTATTCATTAAGCATCAATGACTAAGGCGTGTGTGTCTGTGCAAGTGGGAGGCACTGTGGCTCTCTATGGTGCTGAGATTAGAGGCAATTATTGAAATGTCATGGCTTTAATGGGCCGCCGATGCTCTGCACCCCTCTCATATGTCATGAGTTGAACTTTCAAGGTGATGATACAAGGAGCCATGTGCTGAGTCTTTCTGTGTTTTTATACATTTTTTTGCATATCAGATTTTAATTCTCTACTTGTTAGCCCTCTTCACTTTTCACACTGTAGAATAACCTGATATTCCATATATCATGTATATGGAATATGGATGTCATGTAACAGTGTGTCGACACCATAATGCCCTTTGGGGCTGCAAATAAAGATTATTTTCATTATTAGTAAGTCTTTTGATTATTTTCTTGATTAATCAACTAATTATTTGGTCTATAAAATGTGCCCTCGGCACAGTGAAAAATCGTTCCTGATCAATATTCTGTTTATAGTGTAATCGATTAATCAACTAATTGTATTTAAAGTGTTCTTGTAGACTAGACTGCAAAGAAAAACTTACATACATTATACTAGATACTCTTTGCAGAGAACATTTGAAGGTTTAACCTGAAGTTTGTTGTATAAGCCATGTTGGATACACATTTATCCAGTGTACTGTAATTAAATGTAAATATATATATATTTTTTTTTATTCAAAACTCTTTCTTTCTTGATAGTCAATGGCAGACCATTGGCCAGTTTGTAAAGAAATACACCTAACTCATGGCAAACATCATTGACTTGTCAAATACAGGTGTAATGAAATTAATGATGGTCGTGTTCCATTTATAGTAGCCTACTGTAGGGGTTCCACTTTCAGTGCTCTATAGCAAAGGTTTTTGTGTGTGTGGACCACTATTTGTAATCAAGAATTTTTGCAGACCACCTCATAATACAAATAATAAAATATGTCTATACACAGTCTTACCTGAATTAATCTGCACCTCTTAATAGGCCTACTAGCACTAAAACTATAACTGGTCATTGCATCAGTACAGTAACAGGCTTGTTAAAAGAAAGTTTACTGCACACAATGGCTGCCACATATTTTATTTATTTATTTACTCAAGCGCCCGAGGGCATAATCAGGTTCATTTGAACAACAGGCTTATTTCCATAGCAATGGAGTATTAAATCTATACAGTAATAAGAACACTTGGATATAGTCAAAATTTAAAAACCTTTGGTGATTTTAGGGTTAGGGTTAGGGCCGAGCACCAGTAGCCTATTTTAGTAATCACACAATAACTTGACTATTTAATTTAAATTTAAATTGTATATCATTATACATATTCTTAATTTTTATGGGAATTTCTGGGAAATGTCCACAACAAACCCTCTGGAGCCTGTTTAAAATGTGAAAACTGACTAAAGTTTCACTTTCAATCTTTACTGTATTGTTTGTCTAAAGGCCCAGACACACCGACCAGACGGCCGACCCTCGGCAGAAAAGGCAGTTGGACTGATCAGTCTCCCCGAGTTGGTCAAAAAAGTGCCTCGGAATACACCAAAGCGACGAGACGTAATACGTCTCCATAACAGCAGGTAGCGCTAATCTGTATTGTTGCCCAAAAATGAAAACCGGCAGCTGATTTTTTCAGGAAATTTAAAGATAGACTGTCATCTCATATTGTACTAAAATAGTTCACCAAAACGTGTTTCTGGAAACATTTTAAGCGAGAAATAGGCCATGCAGTTGATGAATCTGTCTTCATTTCAGATCGACAAAGGTCAGTTTAAAAGATTTTCGTCCGATTTTGAGAGACTCTAGTCACGCTCATTCCGCTCCCCGTTTCCGGGTTAGTACTCCACCAATCAGATGGGTCATTTGAGTCAGACTGCCGGCAGTGCCTGCCCCACCGATTATACATGTTAAATCGGCCAAAATGAAGGCCGACAGACGACGGCACGGAACACACCGAACAGACTCGAGTCACTGACCTCGCCAGACTGTCCAACGGCCGATTAATCAGCTTGGTGTGTCTCGGGCTTAAGGGTGCATCTTTGAGATTATTTCATTGTGACAACTGAGGCAGGATTTTATATAGGCCTACTCCAAATCAGTGATTATGACTTGATAATGTCGACCTTTTAGATATTGGTTCAGCCACACTTTAGCAGTTTAAAGATGCTAAATAAATTCCAGTTCCCACCATTATCCATGTAAAATTGCATTCCAATAGGTTAAATATACCTTTATATTTCTTATCAGTCCCACTTATCCTCTTTTTAGAACATCATATAAGCATTCAAAGCCCACATATTGCAGGCGGGTGTGATATGTAAAGCATAGGATTTACTATCTGCTGATCACGGGATTAAATACATAACTAAGCAGGAGCTTTCTATGAAATCATGTACTCTAAATGTATAAAAACAATTCCACATGCTACAGCACAGCCTGGAGTATTATTAAGCCTACTTGCTAACCCTCTCCAATAAAGTGGAGACACAGATTAAACTTGTCACTTGTGTCTTGATGCAGGCTTAACACTGATGTGTTGAGCTGGGATTGTGACTGTAAATAAAGTGTGCTGAGGAAAGGCAGAGTTCATGCATGACTTAAAAAAAATTGAAAACTGATAAATTAGTAGGTTGACAGCACAGCACAGTATGCCTGCAGGGAGTATGTGAACCAGAGTGAACATGTGTGTGGGAAGTTGTGTGTCTTCACAAACGGAAAGCATTCATGCATGCTCATGCATTGAATATTGAACCCATATATCCATACATATTTATCAGTGGATCACTTGAATATTTAATCGAGAGCTGCTAGTGTAGATGTGTGTCGACAGTGAGGGAGTGCTGGGGTGTGAAGCTGCAAAATAAAAACAGCAACATCATATTTGTGCAAGTATTTGTATAAGTTGCAACATAGAGTGTGTTTATTGGAGGTATGCAGCCTCTACATTGTTGACCACAACAGTGCTTTTCAGCTCTGCATGTGTGTGTGTGTGCGTGCATGTGTGCGTGAGTGCGTGCGTGTGTGCGCATGTGTGTGTGCGGAGGGTGATGCTATGTCATAAGGCTCATCAAATAGCCCTAGATTCTATTTTAGCCAGTAAAGTTATCTTGATAGCAAACCCCTTATCTGTTATGTGCTGAGTTATTATCTTGTGTGTGTGTGTGTGTGTGTGTGTGTGTGTGTGTGTGTGTGTGTGTGTGTGTGTGGTGTCCAGCCTGAGGTTGTGTTTTCTTGTACCCACTGAGCTGAGAAGTTTCTGCAACAAAAGCACGTTTACGCTACTTCATCTCATTTACATTGCACTGAGGGGAATCTGCTGCACCACTGATTGTGTTGGTGTTCTTGGTCAGCACACCCAGATACGTCTGTGTGCAGGTGTGTGTGTGTGTGTGTGTGTGTGTGTGTGTGTGTGTGTGTGTGTGTGTGTGTGTGTGTGTGTGTGTGTGTGTGTGTGTGTGTGTGTGTGTGTGTGTGTGTGTGTGTGTGTGTGTGTGTGCAAGCATGTGCTCAAAGACTGAAAATTGGTGTTTAAAGCCTGTCGTCTCCCCTTTTTTCCCTCCTTTGCTCGCTTCCAGTCTCTTTGTCAGCACACACACAGACAGTCCTGGCACTCTTAAAAGTCTTTTCACACACCATACATACAATTTACTCAAAACACACACCCTATCTCCAGCAGCTCATGACATAATTGAAATAGACCACAAATGCTAGTATGTAGTACAAATACATATACACAAAGTTAAATCACTTACATGCATACTGGCATAGTCACATACCCCTAAGCACTAGATTTGACTAACTGCCTTATAGTTCTCACATCTATTCTGCAAAATAGCATTTAATATTTCTTTTCTGTTGACCCTTTAAAACAGGGTTGGCAAAATCAAACTCATTATAGTTCTATGCTACATACAGCCCAATTTGATCTCAAGTGGGCCGGAGCAGTAAAACCATTGCATAATAACCGGATAATTATAACTCCAAATTTGTCCCTTTCTTATAGTGTAAAGGGGTACAAGTACATAAAGAACAATCTATTTACAAAACAGATGATAAACAGCCTAAGATGTTTGAAGAAAAATAAGTGCAATTTCAACAATATGTCTCAGTTTTGTATTCTGGTCATGATGGAAAAGAAAATGAGTCTGATAGTGGCGTTGAATATTATATTCCTTGAACACTGAAACATGCTGTGAACACACCACGCACACTGGCTTCCCATTTAGACTACATCTGTGAAGAAATAGGAACTGATCCATTTTTTTTGGAAAACCCCACAAGTTGTGTCCATTTTTCTCCTTTTTGACAAAGAGATTTTCCTGCTCCTGCATGAACAATAGCCTTCTTGACAGTGTGTAGGCTGTATATAAGTATTTGGGATCTATAATAGCATATCCAGCATAGGGCCTGATACTCTTAGGACAGCGCGAGCCCCAGTGGACAAATATGAATATTGAAAATTTGGAACCAATGACTTTCGCAAATTCCACAATTTTCAAGTGCATGGGCTGGTTTGGAACCTTTGGCAGGCCGTTTCCAGTATGTTTGAGTTTGACACCCCTGCTTTTAAAATAACCCCATGGAATACTTTTTGTTGCCACTAAACACGATTTTGAAACTGTTTGCCTAAATAACATGAAATGTCCAGGCAATTATCAAAGAGCTGCTCCTCACTGGAGATAAGATCGACTTCACTTTTCTCCACCGATAAATTGTGCCTGCTGTGATTGCCCCTTTCACCCAATATTACTCCAAAGAGCCCTAGTCTGTTGAAAAGAATCAACAGATATCATCTAGAATTGAGTTTCAAGTTTAACAAAATGATGGAGATAAAATATTGATATAAACTGGAGTGGCTTGCCTTATTTATAGAATAGTATTTAAACAGGTGCAACTGCATTTTATTTTTCATAAAATATTAAAAATCTAAATATCAAGTGAGCAAATGACATTATAAGATTGACATTATATTCCTCATTGATCCATCCATCTCGGCTGCACTCGTCTACGAGGACGATTTCAGGTTTTACCGGGCGAGGGAGTGATTCCAAAGAAAACCGGAGGCTTTTGGCGACTCCAGATCGCTCCACACTACGTTATGAACTCTCCAAAATAACGTCGCAGGAATTACGCGCGGCGTCTGCCGCTTTAAATCTGCAGCAACTTCACTCCAGCCACCATACCGGGGGATTTAGCAGCTACCTTACCGAGTCGTATACTCACCGGGTAGGAAATTATTGGAGCGAGAGAGAAACAGAGAGAGAGAGAGAGAGAGAGAGAGAGAGAGAGGGGGAAACAGACGCTGCCGGATTATTTGGGCAGAGCGGCTGCAGCCACGGTGGATGTTACACAGGCAGACGACGAACTGAGAGCTTGAATCTATTCAGACTGCGAGTTTTTCCAGCGACGGCGCCGGGCAGGATGCTGATATGGTGAGCGCGTCTCTCGTCATTTTCTGTGTATTTTTTGTTGACATGCTCGACAGAGCGATAACTTCCTATGATAATGTTTTCCCGTCATTCAGTGCAAAGCGCGATACGCGTCTGCCCTTATCCGATCAGATGTGTGTGTGTGTGTGTGTGTGTGTGTGTGTGTGTGTGTGTGTGTGTGTGTGTGTGTGTGTGTGTGTGTGTGTGTGTGTGTGTGTACATGACTGACACCTAATATCTGCCTCATCTTTCCTCCCCAGCATGAGGTGTTTTATTGGTGTTTCAGGTGGTCGCCTTGCCTTTGAATTTGCACTCGTGGAAAATCACTGTGATATTTCTATAATATTTAGGACTTGGAGCGTGTCCTTGGCAGTCAATAGTGAGTTGATATTGATCTTAATTTAGCCTAATCAATGTTGTTTATTAGTATCTGCCATGCCGTCATGATTTTATTTGTATTGGAGCTTATGGCACAATATGCCTGTCACACAACACTGATCTTCTTCTTTATTTCCCCTGGTGTAATGGCAATATTACAGTAAATACAGCTTTTTTTCTTGTATTGCATCCTTGTCAAATTGACTGTGAGGTTATTACAGTTCTCGCTACAGGGCGGCTCTTGAAATGAGGTTTTTTTTATGCTGATGAGAGATTAAGGAGGCTGTAAACCGCTTGGTTTTCACTGGGTTTGGTGCTCCCCCCTCAAAACATGCTCAGAGGTGTATTTTCTCACGACTAAACAGATGCCATCGGCACAGAGCAGACTGTGAATGGACATTTAAAGGTGTATGCAGATACAATGCAATATGATTTGTTAATGGCTGTCAGTCAGTTGTTTTGAGTGGGCTGTCTGTGAATTCATGCAAATCTGCATGAATACTTTAGACTCCAATAGGCCACAGTGGATTATATGGGTGGATTTCTGTCTGTGGGTTTCACTCTGTATCCAATCCATGTGGACACATTTGAGAGATGTTATTGGAAACATTTTTGATTGATGTCATGCCCATTTTATGATCTCCTTTCACCTGTGAGATGTAATGACTGAATACATGTCGTAACATTTATATTTCTCTTCATGTCATTGCATAACTTAATGACTGTAATGTGCTGTAATTTGCTGGTTGAGTGTTGTGTGTGTGTGTGTGTGTGTGTGTGTGTGTGTGTGTGTGTGTGTGTGTGTGTGTGTGTGTGTGTGTGTGTGTGTGTGTGTGTGTGTGTGTGTGTGTGTGTGTGTGTTTGGCAGTAGTCAGCAGTCTTGCTGAAGCACTGTCTATAGCAGCATTACGGACCTCACTAGCTTACAAATCAATCATGCATGTACTTTGACAGCAATTAGGTTTGAGTATGTGAGAGAGAGGCATATAGGAAGGGAGTCAGTGTTCGCCTGATCTTCCATAACAGTTTATGCATACAGTTTCTCATCTAAGTGCCTTTATTCATATGAAGTGTTAGCTATGCAAAGCCTGCACAATGGGAGCCATGTACTGTATGTCATGTTTTGTCTCCAGAATGGAACATCTACACGATAGTAACGTAAATGACCAAATGATTGATCCATTGACATAATATTTAAATGTCATGGTGCTTTTTCTTAATGTGTACATTTCAGAGATGCTGATGGTGAAGTGAAGTGTTTGTCTTCTAAAATACCAATGCATGATGTTTAGGAAATAAGTATTTAATATAAGTTTTTTTTTATCATGAGAGCTTCTTCTGCTGCACTCTGTTTATTTTTTTTTTGTTTATTTATTGAGGATCCCATTAGCTGAAAGTCTATGCAATCAGCTAGTCTCCCTGGGGTCCATTCTAAAAAAAAAATTACATTACAACAACAATATACACATTTCAATCATAACAAAATCGCATATACACATTTCATATCTATACGTACATACACAAACACATACATACATACACTATATTATATATATATATATATATATATATATATATATACTCTGTAGATGTGTTTGGGCACATCATGCAAGTGGACTAGAACCTGTTTTATGACCATAGCCTGCTGCTCTCAGGTCAGAGGTGCCTTGTCACATGCCAGTCTGTGGATGAAAAAGTGCTTTTCCCCAACTGGTGTGTGTGTGTGTGTTTGTGTGTGTGTGTGTGTGTGTGTGTGTGTGTGTGTGTGTGTGTGTGTGTGTGTGTGTGTGTGTGTGTGTGTGTGTGTGTGTGTGTGTGTGTGTGTGTGTGTGTGTGTGTGTGTGTGTGTGTGTGTGTGTGTGTGTGTGTGTGTGTGTGTGTGTGTGTGTGTGTGTGCGTGCGTGCCACTGCAGCTGTTCCTCCTCTCAGAGAGATTAAGTTTCACAAGATGTGATGGATGCCAGTGTCTGCAAAGCCAGCTGTGTGAGTGTGTGTGTTTCTTGACTACATGTTTGTCAGCGCATTTCTGCATGTCTGTGTGCACAAATGCAGAGCACTTTGCCTGCGCATGTACGCATATACGTCAGAAAAAGTCCATGCCATTGCCCTGAAGGTTGGGTTAACTTAGGAGAGGTGATGTTAAGGTCAGGGATGTTATGAGTTGGGTTGGTAATTATAGTGACTTCGCCTTTGGTTCCCACAGACCAGGCCAACCCAGTCTAAACCAGGAAGACATGAGCAGCACAACAGAGCCTGGGTCAACTATTCCCACCGCAAACAAAGAAGAAAACATTCTCTTGCTGTTTAAAAAGCCCTTTTTTATTCTCATTGTCATACATTTGGCATATTTCTTGTCATTCAAAGGAGTAAGAAACTAAGCATACCTACATGTATTTATCCACTGCAACAATTGCAATTTAAGGGCTACTTCTCAAGAATCAAACTGTATATGTAAAGGTTTTCAAAGAGTCTATTTTAAGACAGCCTTGTGGTGAAAACAGGCTGTAACAGTCAGTGGGCAGGCAGGAGGCTCCTGCTTCAGCTACAGTTAGCCAGCATCCAGCTGTGTTGCTGCTTGCAAAAGTGATAATATGTGTAGCTAAGAGGAGTGGAGGAGGCACAGCAATGCTATTGATTTACCTAGCAGTCGGAGGGGACAGCTTCCAATCTATCTCGCCCCGTCCCTATCATCTGTTTGTCAGTTCACCCGTGCCTCAGCCTTCCTGTCTTTTTCTCTGTCTGACTTCTAGATTGCTCCCTGCTCTCACTTTCCCCATACCTCTCCACCATCTGGGGTCGAGTCAATTGTATGTATTTCTGTTTGATTTGTTTGTTCATGTTATATGCCTTTTTATCACTTTTGTCTTTCTGTTGCTGCCTTTTTCTCATTTGTCTCTTACCTGTCTCTTGCTTTCTCTTTGTTTTCATTCATCCATCACACAAACACCCACATACTGGCTGTGAATTGGTAATTAATAGCAAAATATGTCTTCACCTGTGGAGAGGAGCATATGGTAAGATATTAAAAATTTAACTTAAGACTTCCCTCACTTCATCTGTTCTCCACTCCGGCGGGTTGGTTCTCTCTGTTTGTCTCTTCTCCTGTAGCTCTCTTTCTCTCCGTCTTCCTCTCGCACTGCCTCTCCATTTCTCAGTACAAAACCGCTTCGTTGTTTCCTTTCTTTTTCTTTTCTTTTTTATCAAAGTATTGTAGTGGCAGTACATAGCAAGCAAACAATCTTTGTTCACAGGCATTTTTAGCTTACTATTCCATAACAGAGACATGGTATCAGATTTTCATATTTATTACATGTGTGTGTGTGTGTGTGTGTGTGTGTGTGTGTGTGTGTGTGTGTGTGTGTGTGTGTGTGTGTGTGTGTGTGTGTGTGTGTGTGTGTGTGTGTGTGTGTGTGTGTGTGTTGGGTTCTTCAAAGAAGAGGCATAAGATACTGTATGTGTAATGAGGAACAGACAAAAATAGAAGAGATTTAGAGAGTGAGAGATAAATAGAAAGAAAGAGAGACAATGAAAGAGACAGAGTTTGTGGTTTGGGCGATCCATTCACAACCCCCCCTATGTTCCAATCAGAGGGAGACACTCTGAAGGAGCCAGGCACAACCACAACAAATTCATTTTCCAACCCCACTTATACAAACTCTCACACACAGACAGACACATTTTGAGCCAAACGTGTTCAGCCTTCCACGGTCAAAGCTGAAGTGTTTCCCTCCTCTTCCCACTCACTGTCTACCTCACACTTAATGTCTTTTTTCTTCTTTTCCCTGTCCTCCTACTTCAATTAACGTCTTCTCCCTGTCTCTTTTCCTCATCCTTCTCCCCTGTCTTCTATCCAAATGGCACACATGATGGTTCAACATAGCAAAACTGGTGCCAGACCACAAAGCCTTATTTCCCCTCTACAGTTCTTTCTCCTGCTCTTTCTCTCCTTCTATCTGTCCCTCCCCTCCTCACCTCCCCACCCCTCCTTACTATACAGTTTAATCTGCAGCGGGGGCTTAGTGGCACGGCTGCAGGACTTCCACATCACTTCTTTCTCTCTGCCAGAGGATTTGCTGCTGTTTACAGCTGTTCTCTTATGGCCCTCTCTGTCCTAGGTCCTCTGGCCTCTCCATTCTCTTAAGCTTTTTATTTTTTTGATAATTTATTCATTTTAATTTTCTTTTAGTTTTGGCTTTGCCCTCTACTCACATATCCTTTCTTATCTCCTCCTTTTCTCTATAAAGTGGCGCCTGTGTGACATGTGTTTGCATTACATCTTATTATTCACTCCTTTAATCACTGTCCCATCGACACAGCCGCAAGACTCAGTGGACGTCTGTGAAATCGCTGTCATGGGTTGCTTTTTCCTACAGCAGGCAGATCCAAGGATAGGGCTCTCAGACTGTGTTTGCTCCAATTTTTTGAAGTGACACAATATTTTCTTTTTCATTTAAATCCATTCATCCAAATCTTTGTTTTTGTTGCTCTTCTTTTTTGCTTTTATCAACATCTTTGGCGATAAGCGGTCACTGCTGTGGTATTTTCCCAGAGATTGCATGGCAGTCAAACATTATGGGCAGCTCTTTTTTTCTTAAAGAACTCTCTGTAGGTGGCGCTCATCTTCTTCATTCAACTGTGGTAGCTATCACTGCTCATGCTAACTCTTCTAACCACTTTTGCTGCTCCAGGAATAAGATGTATCGCTACATGAGCCAGAGGATTATTTTTTTTTTTTCTTGAAAAGAGCAACCCGTGAGGCGTCCTCTCCCCGTTGTTTTTCTCCTAAACCCAACCTTCGCGAAGCGCGTCAAAAGGGACGAAAAAGGGACGGCAATAGTGGCGACCAAGCACGTTTACATGAGACGCTAAAGGAGACTTTTAACGTCAAATAAGAACGAGAAAGGCTCCTGACCGAACGTCGTTATTTTACGAGTTGGGTGTGAGAATGTGTTGAAAAGAGCCACCCACCTCCAAGTGTTAAGAGCAATACATATAACAGCTTTTCAAGTGAACCCAGTATGAGTCACTATTGTTTTATATCAATCAGCGATGGAGTAGCAAAGCAGACATTTATATGAACATTTCACGGATTAATACGTGAGGCTAAAGTGAGGAATTTTCCAGTCTAATATATGAGTAGAGAGTGTTTGCTCTGTATCCTTTGTGGGAGTCTTTACATCTGCTGTCCCTGCCATGGCAGAGCTTCAGTACTTGGCCAATGTCTCACAACCTCTTTATGTCCAATGACATGGCCACGCAGGAGCTGGGCCCTTCAAAATGGCTCCCACCACACATTAATTCTATTAGTCTCTCTTAGATCCTATTTTTTTTCCTGCCTTTCCAGGATTAGCCCTCACCACTGTTTGTCTGTAGATCTGTAATTAATTACTTTGATCGTCTGTTTTGTTTGTTTTTCGCCAATTGAATCAGGATAAGACTGTTGAGCTGAGCTTTCTCTTTTGTCCTTTCGTTCATCCTTCATCCTGTTGTTATTCGTTTTCCCTGTCCTTCTCTCTGGGAGGGGGGGTGGCTGAGAGTCCAACACAAGTCCCATTTCCTGTTGTTCGTGTTAAAGAATTATGTTTTTCCTCCCCATTTCCTTCAGACTCCCAAAGGCACCTGGGATAAATGATGTGTGTGTGTGTGTGTGTGTGTGTGTGTGTGTGCAGTTTTTCACAGTCTTTACTGTAACTCTTGATTGTTTGTGGACTTTCTGTGTGTTAACGATTACAGTGAATGACATCCGATGAGGTTTAAAGGGTTTGCATGGATGTGAGTATCAGTGTTCCGTGTCAGCGTGTGTGATCGCGTGTGCGTCTGTGTGTGACCGTCTGTGTGTGACCATCCCTATTCGTGTACGTGTGTGTGTGTGCATTAGGATAGATAATCTCTTTACAAGCACCAAACATTTGAAATTACTAGACGTGCTCTGTCCTCAGAAGACAGGATGCTACGGGCTTGAATGCAAATTTACAAACCTGACCTGAAATGTCCTACTGTATCCGGTGGATTAAGTGTGTATGTTTTTCATTTATTTGACGCTATATGAGAGTGCACATGTGTCAGCGTGTGTATGTGAAGAGCATATACAGTACTGTATATGTATGGATGTTCAGCATAGAGCAGGTCTCCACATGTTTATGTCTCTTGGAACATGTGTAGTCGTAAAACTTGTTCATCCATCCCTGTGGGGAAACTTGGTCGTAAATGTGATACTGTATGGTGTCACAGTTAGCGAATACAATAACAGGAACACTAATATCATAAGCCCTGGCAATGCATTACATACAAACATACCAACAGACAGTCTTTGCACAATTATACTGCACCCACCCTTCACCCTGTAAACATGCACTATGAAATAATTTCCTTTCCTCTCTAATGTATCCCAAACCCCTTAGTCTGCATTTCCCCAACTACTCCATTCCTGGATGGCCTTTAGACACAGGAAGTGCCTTAGCAGGTTTCTCAATATTGCAATATTAAATTAGACCTGTCATTTAATACATCCCCTGGTGTAGAGATTGGCATCATTTTCCCTTTGCATCCTCTGTATCTCCCGGCCAAAGCAAAGAGACACCTAACCAACTACAGGCCTCCCCCGTGCCTTTCATAAGAAGCTCCTGTAATAGGTTGATTGGAAATAACAAGATTGTCTTCTAGAGTTACAGATGGGGCTCTGCTCCTGTCTCGGCTTGAACGTCAATAAACTGTGGAGTATTTTTTAATAGAACCGCTTTTGTTTAGTTTTTTACTTACCAATGTATGCAGCCTACAGCTTAACGCTGATGGTTGGCTTTTCTGTGTCTGGAATTCATTAATGCAGCTCATGAACAGATTCTATCTAGTAAGAGGAAAAAAAGAAAGTAAGAGAATAGCATACAAAAACACAATACATAAAGAAAGAAGAAAGAAGGAATTGTGCATGCCGAGATAAAAAAAAATTAATTTGGTTTTATGAAGACACAAAACAAATTCCTCTACATCAGCTCCAACTGTTTGTGTTGCTGTTCAAACCGCAAAACACAACGTTTAATTATTTTTTATAACAGTCTTGCTTTTATGTGAGACATTTTAGGAGACACAGAGAGAGCTTATTGCTATATTATACATGTAAGCAACTTCTGGTCATCAAAAATATTAATAATATAAATGTAATTGGCCCTCAGTTGTTCTAGCAGTGTGTGTGTTCTTTATGAGCCACACAGTGATACTTGAGTCAGGTTCAGAATTCAGTCACAGCACAGATTGATCCCCTTAATTCTGCACAGCTCCGTCACCTCTTGACCTGAAAACTGTCTGTGCTCCCCAGTGGCGTGTGCATGTCCATGTGCGCGAGGGTGGTTTTGTGTGTGTGTGTGTGTGTGTGTGTGTGTGTGTGTGTGTGAGAGCATGCATCGGTGTTGTCTCCCTTTTTTTTACAGAAAGACAAACATAACAGGCCATAACACATATATGTGTACAGAGTTAAAGGCACTAAAACACAGGATTATAACGTAATCTGACATTTCTTGGCTGATATGCTGATTCACCGATTAGAAACCAGTCTGTCATGCCAGCAGCTTGTGTGTGTGAGAAAGAGAGACATAATGACAGATAAAGTGTTTTGTGTGTGTGCAGGCAAGCTTAACGTATGCCGTCTGCTAGACCACATGAAAGAGAACAATCATCCGAATGAGATTTGCAAAGCTATATCTTTTTGATTGGAATTCAACAAACCTCTGTATTGGCATTAACTCACACAGGCAACACACACACTCTATCACTCTCAGACACACACACACACACACACACACACACACACACACACACACACACACACACACACACACACACACACACACACACACACAAAGTGAGGCAGTTTATGATAAGCTTGCTTACCTTAAATGGACTGCCTAACTCATGCATGCAATCAACCACACAAGCAGCATACATTAAGCTTGCTCAACAGCACACGCACGCACGCCACACACACACACACACACTGCAACACAGTAAATATTTTTCCTGATGTGGCGTGTGCCTAGCCGTGTCGCTCTCCTCGCAGACTATTTAGCTGCTTCTCTGCTGCTCTGGGTGGCAGCCAGTAAAATGGTGGCGCTCATTGTGGAAGGCTGCTGGCTGCCATTGATTTGGCCCAGCAGGTCTCTGAGGATACACACTGTTGCCCTGCCAGCTAGGCCCGGGGAAGGGGACTGTGTGTGTGTGTGTGTGTGTGTGTGTGTGTGTGTGTGTGTGCACGCGTGTGCATGCATGCGTGTGCATGTGCGTGTTTTGTGCGTGTGTGTGTTTTCCAGATATAAAGAGAGAAGGGACTGTGAAGTGCATTTCCTGGTAGGTACAGTGGTGCAGTGTGTTAGAACAGCGTTCTCAGTGAAATGTTCGTCTATATATTCCAAACAGTTTAAACCCCTTTGGGAAAACTATAGGAAGGTCCACAGCAATCAATTAACCGTAATGCTTTTGATGTGATTTGTTGTGTTTACCCAGAGAGAGAGAGAGAGAGAGAGAGAGAGTGAGAGAGTGCGCTTTTCTCGAATACTTCTCCATATTGCGCTGTCATCTCTCATCCTTTTTCCTCTCACTTTTTTCCCACACTTCGATTCCTCAGACAAGCTTTGAAAAATAAACAAAGGGAAGCTGGTTGGACTATAAATAATGCAGAGACACAGATTGGGGTCAAATGCTTTGGATTCCACAACACAACCTACTGAATGGGAGCTGAAGCGCATACACATTCACTTTATACATTGTGTTCTTTTTTTCCCCCTATAAGCAATAATTATTTCCTAGTGAGCTAGAGAGTGAGATAATTAACACTCATTACACACTGTCACTTATACAGCCAAGCATACACTGACTATCACACGTGCGCATTTTCTACTGTATATACATACTCAGGCTGTTTACTGACTTGATGTCCCTCGATGACAAAGCGTGACAAACGATTCTGTTCAGAACACATTTTGGTCTCGTTGCGCCCCCCCCTCCACCTGTCCCTCTCCTTTCCACTCTCCTTTTCATAACTCCGACAAGGGCAACTCAGTCATCCTCTCTATCCACAGCTCCTATCCATCAGCACACTGCCATAACCTGCCGCTGCTCTATGATAGATTACTTTTCATGTGCTGATGTATTGGCCTATCAGACTTTGAGGAAGTGACAGATTAGATCATTATGTCCTTTTATGATTATGACTCTTGTTTTTATATATATATATTAGTATTTATCCGAGGCAAGTTTGTGTTGTGTTATATAAGAGGCATTTTTCATTGTTGTGTACTTCCAAGGAGGACGAAATGAAGGAAAGGAGATAAGAAGAGGGACTATGGGAGAGAAGTGCACTGCACATAAAACCACATTTCTCTTAGAGAAAAGTCTTTGAAGTAAATATCTTTGTATGCTCTTACAATGTATGCTCTTTTTATGTCCAACTACTGTCAGTAGATAAATTGGTATGTGTGGCTATTAAAAAGTGGATTTTCTTCACGTGCGCGAGTCAAACATTGGTGCAAAATGGTGAGTAAAGAGGGAAGCTCCGTCTCTTTGATTTGTAAGGACTGACACTGAAATCTGATATTAATCATTGATTTTATAAAGGGATACAAAAAGTTCTTTGATGAAAGTCCATTAAACAGTTACATCTACAGACAGATGTGCCAATGTAATGCCACATCATCTACATTCGGCCACAGTGTCCACAGGAAAGATGAAAAAATACTCCAGACAACAAATTTGTCCCCAGAAATGAAAGCTACATTGCCATTGACTGTTCATTGGCTTAATAAAAAATTGATTGAACTCATTTGCTCATTTGGTGGGCATAGTTTATAACTATATTTGAGTATGAAAACATATTGATTCATAAAACCAAAATCAAAAGACTGCTTCAGAGTTGTAAGCGTGTGACCTCCTTTGCTCATTAGAATATGTGTGTGTTTTCCTTCAGTCCTTCATGGTTTGAGTGAACATCTTTTTTCGGTTGCCCATGACACACTTACATTATATTGAACCTGTGGTTAACTGTAGTCACATGCGTTGTGACTGCATCCTGTGGAGATAATCTGATGTAATGGATGCAATAGACTTGCATCGCTTAAGCTGAAATGCTGAATCATTCATTTATGCCATAAAGTCTATTAATCTCGTGCATGTAATAGATTAGAGTGATATGATGGTCAGGCTTGTAAAAGGCTTCAAATTGTTTACATTGAAGTATATTTCAGTCAGCATTTTTTGTTGCTTTAGAAACAGTTCTGCAGACATTTATATGTTGAGCCTATACAGTATGACCATAAGCAGCACATCAAACAGCTGACTCCCTGCCTTGAGGTACAGCATTCTAAAATATCTGGATACAGCTGCTGCATGTTATAAAGTGTTCCCTCATCTCTAACCATGAAAAAACAACCACTGGCACTGAAAGTGCGCCCAATTTCAGAGTATCATATTATATCGTCAGATTCGGCACATAATTGGAGGCAACTTTAATACAGCCCATTATTCTTAAGCGAACCCTGAAATCAATTCCACAAGTGATGCACAGCTCAAGCAGTCAAAGCAATAAAGCTGTTGGCCTTCTGTGGTAATCATTATAAATACTGTAGAGTATTTACAGTACATGTGCAGTGTTTTAGTGGTGGTCTCATTCAGCCTATAGGCTTTCTCCCTGACCCCTGACTCCTAAATCCCCTCCAATGGCACAGTGTCATGATCGATGACGTCATTAGGAGCATCAGTGACATAGAAACGAGGACACGCTATGATAGACAGCGGCCTCTCCACATTCATCTTTCGTTCAGTCTGCCTTGTTCGTGTGTGTTTGTGAGTGTGTGTGTGTGTGTGTGTGTGTGTGTTCAAACATGAAGCTGCCAAGGTACCATGCAACATTTTTGTCAGTCTTCATCATCCTAGAAGTAGTGTTTCCTCTTATGGCCAACTAAGAACATGGGTCTGCATCTTGATGTGCACTGTATGTCACATATCAGAGTGTGTGTGTGTGTGTGTGTGTGTGTGTGTGTGTGTGTGTGTGTGTGTGTGTGTGTGTGTGTGTGTGTGTGTGTGTGTGTGTGTGTGTGTGTGTGTGTGTGTGTGTGTGTGTGTGTGTGTGTGTGTGTGTGTGTGTGTGAGAGAGAGAGAGAGAGAAGGCTCCCCATGGCCACGGTACCCCCTCTCCTCCTCCTCCTCCTCCTCCTCCTCCTTAGTATTCTCTCCATGGCCACGTCCCTTCTACTGTAAGACAAGCTCCGCATTGCTGTCGCTAGCTATTATAACGTATACAGCACCATACAGGGCTTCTTTCCTCTGAGGCCTACAGATCGAACACACACAGGAAAACACATGCACATATGGTACATACTGTATGCATGCACGGCATCACACATTATACACTGTTCTGCATCTCTGGTTCTTGCAAGTTCTCTTTGCCTCATCTTGCAATTATCTCATCAAGCACATTTACTCAAGTACTGTACTACAATTTTAAGGTTCTTGTACTTGAGTACTGTATTTCTAGTTTGTTACTTTATACTTCACTACATTCCAGAGGGAAAGGCTGTAAGTTGTACTTATTATTTGAAAGCTGTAGTTACTTTACATTACTACAGACTACAAAGCTGCATCCCAACTAGCTGAAAATCCAACTAAAATTGTACCTATTAAGCCAAAAAAATCAAATATAGAAAAAACACAGGACATATCATGGCAGATGACAAAAAATGCAATTACATTTTTAATTGGATGCTGCTTACATCAGTAATAATAAAACAATGTCATTTAAAAGAGAATACATCAGTATAAACTAGTCTATTCCACAGACTTTTGATACTTTAAGTACAATTGCTGATAAAAGAGCTAAAAGCATTTTCAATGCAGGGATTTTACATGTAATGGAATAGCTAATGTGGTATTTCTTTTTTGGGGGATTTTCCACCTTTTAATGGACAGAACAGCAAGGGGAGAGAGGGGGAAGACATGCAGGAAATCGGCACAGGTCAGACTCGAACCCTGGACCCTTGCGTCGAGGCATAAACCTATTTATACGTGTGCCTGCTCTACCAACTGAGCCAACCCGGCCACACTTTCTTCTTTTACTTAAAGGAGTAGTTTAATATTTTATTTCTGGCAGAGAGTTAGATGGGAAGACTGATACCAATCCCCTATCTGTCCATTCAATTTAAGGCTACAGCCAGCAGGTGATTATCTTAGCTTAGCACAAAAACTAGAAACACGGAGAGACAGCTAGCCTTGCTCCGTCCACATGTAACAAAATCCGCCAACCAGCTCAAAAGCTCATTAATTCATAAATTGTGTTTCATTTGTTTAATCCGTACAAAAACTAAAGTGTTACAGGGTGTTAAAGACTATTTCATGACTGAGAGCAGTTGCCAGGCAATCAGCGGAAACTGCTATCACCGCGCTTTTACACAGTTTTTTATAGGGATTAAACAAACAAGATATAATGTCTTAATTTGTGAGCTTTAGAAGTAGGTAGGCAGCTTTTGTTACTTGTGTATGGAGCCAGGCTAGCTGTTTGTCCCAGTTTCCAGTCTTATTGCTAAGTTAAGACAACCGGCTGCTGCTGGCTGTAGCCTTATATTGAATGTGAGTAGTATCAATCTTTTCATCTACCTCTCCACCAGAAAACAAATAAGCAAATTTCCTATTGCTTTATGTAAAGGCCACAAGTACTTATTTTACCACTGCTCTCTCTCTCTCTCTAAGAAATATCCTTCCTTTCTATTTCACTTTCTCTGAATAGTCTCTCAACAAATTTGCAGTAACATACTACATCACTGATAGATCAACGCAGGACTCAAGTCATGTTTTTGAAGTCAGTAAGAAATGAGATTCAAATCTGTTTAACACTACAGTAGTCACTCATGGATTTCAAAATTAGCAACCCCCACACAAACACAAACACACACACCCACACACTCACTGCAGGTCCCAACTTCCTTCCTCAATGACATCATAAGTTGGGTGCCCCCAGCGGCAGCAAGCCTAGGAAGGGTGGAGGCACTGGCTCTGGTGCTCGGATGTCTGATTTGATTCACCCTGACAACCAAGGACCATTTGGGAGACCTGTAACCACGGCAACTTCCATCACAACATTCAGGGTGGTTTGTCGATGGGGCCAGTCACGGCCGCTGTTCCTTGCATCCATTTTTAATGGCCAGTGTACTTAGTCGTTCTTCCTGGGCCTGTCTCCCTGCGGTCCCATCTCCAAGAAGGAGAGGCAGCCGCACTTGGTGAAAAGCCCCCATTACATATTTATTGTCCCCAGTCTTAATTACTCAGCAAGACGTGGATGTGGGTTTTGCGCTCTCTCTCTCTCTCTCTCTCTCTCTCTCTCTCTCTCTCTCTCTCTCTCCTGTCTCACTTTTTAACTTGGGAGGGATGAGAACTTCTCTTTCCTTCTGTCTCTTTTATCTCCGCCTTCTCTCTAGTTGTTAGACCAGGATGTGATTGGCCGGCAGGATGCGTGAGATTTCCCCCTTTCTGGTGTATATCCCTAGCCTGGGATAAACCTTACGAACTTCTGGCAAATTTGAGATTTGCTCTGAAAGTGAGTCTGGCCAAGATCCCATTCAAGCCCATTTCCAATTTTTCCAAATCGAGGCACCAATCACAACCGTTGAGGCGGGCTTTACACGATGACAATAGCACAGCGACGGCGAGGAGCAGCTTTTTGTTTACATTCAACATGAAGGCCACCGAAGCGCAGCAACCCATTGATGCTGCTGTCGCTGCTACGTCACCCGGATCATTGGTCTGATTGGTTAAAAGACTATCCAATGCGCCCAGACATTTGAGCGGCATCCGTTGGTGACGCCCCTTTGGAAATGAGCTGCGAATGAACCTTGCCCAGACCCACTCTCAGTTACAACTGAGAGTGGGTCTGGTGTCAACCAGGCTACTACATATATCCCTGCCTCTGCTGAATTATTTTTTATCCTCGGTGGGGACAAAATGTATCCCCCCCACGAAGTTATCAATGCTACTTCACCAATAGACCCTATTATCAATAGAAATATTTTAAACTAAGAAAAGCACCGTAAAGCGAACAGTTGTGCGATAGAATGATAAAATCCGAGTAGCAATTGCTAGATGTGTTCAGCCGCTACAGAGCTCTGTGACGCTGGCTACAGCGGTCCGTCGTATCAGCGGCAGTTGCTAGATGTGTTTAGCTGCCAATAGATAACCAGTGTTGCCACAGTTACTTTGAAAAAGTAACTTAGTTACTTTACAGATTACTTTATTTTAAAAGTAATTTAGTTACTTTACAGATTACTTGATTTTAAAAGTAACGAAGTTAGATTACAAGTTACTTTCTTAGTTACATTCAGCAACTGCCGACAACACCCCCACAGCCTCAACATAAAAATGACAACCGGTTTACTGTGACGCAGCTCGGCATTGCCAGTAGTAGGGATCTGGTTTATTATGGCACGAAAGAGAGCGAGTCAATGGTGTTTAAGGACAGCATTTCCTCTACAACATACTGCCCGACCAACTTCTTCAACTCTCCCCCACTTACTGGTTTGGCACCGAAGTCCAGCTTTTGTTGTTTGGGTGGTGGGGGACCTCCTTCTCTCTGCTTCGCACCACCTGGTGGGTCTTGCTCTGTAAGTTTGACTGCAGTGCTGCGACTCCAAATGTTTCTTCAAATTTGACGTAGTGTTTTTGTAGCTAGATAGTACTTTGTTGCCACCAGCACAGAATGTACAACGAACCTTATTACTGCCGTCTTTAGCTGACACAAAGTAAAAATAGTGACTGTATTTCCAGCTAGAAAACGCGCATCTATCTCCTCCCTCCATTGTTGTTTACGTTTGTGTCGCTGCGTGGTACACGTGAACTGTCCACATGCTGAAAACGTGACTTGTCACATATGTGACTTCACTCCCCGAGACGCAAGAAGAAGAAGAATATATATTTTTACTAAGGAAAATGACAAAAATAGTAACGCACAGTGACTTGGATAAGTAACTTTAATCTGATTACTGGTTTGGAAATAGTTACGTGGCATCACTGTAGATAACTGTGAGCCGGCTACAGGCACGCCGCGAATGGCGGTCCTTTCAGGGGGCCATGGTAGTTGAATTTTGCAGAGAAAAAGTGATTGTCATGCAGAGGCGACGACAGTTTAGTTTTGGCACCAAAACGACTAGTTAAGTTTAGGAAAAGGATCGTGGTTTGGATTAAAACACTCCCGAGGAACAAACACGTGTTTCCTGGGTTAAAGGTCTGGTTTTCATTTTGAAATTTTCCATTGAATATTGAAGTTCATAAATACGTGTTTTGGCATGTCTGGCTGAGTGGCACTATCCATGGTATTGGAAGGGGGATATAATTCTTGCATGTTGTTTTGTTGTGCATGATCAAAATACATCCCCTCAATTTTTCACAAATCGCACCCTGTGTCAGACCTCCGTCCTTGTAAGCTATGCAACTTAATAATTAATGTAAAGTAACCACCAATGGAAAATATGAGCGTTTGGGAACACTGTAGCCTACGCTCAGCAGCATGTGGATATATGTGAACATTGCACAGTAAAAGTCAGAGAAATTTGTGACATCTATGTGACTGTATGTGAGAAAGTGTGTATCACAGCTCAAGGCTAATCATTTTGTGATCCTGGCATGTATACTTTTAGCATATCTTTCTCTGTTTGTATGCTGTAGACATCTAGTTAAGGAGAAACAAGCATTTAGCTGTACTTCTGAGCAGACTTCTTCCCTGCCTTAAATTGGCAGTAACATTCTAGTTCAGGCACCGGTTGTCTTTCTAATTATGATAGTTATGGTTGATTATAGAGTTGGCAAGGATTCTGCAGTGTGTTGCCATGCACTGCAAGAAACATCACAGTCATTCAAAAATCCATGTACAGCGTTCACGTCTTTGCATTTCCCTGCATGTTATTTTGAGTCATTCTCATGTACTCCCACTCCTCTGCTGGACAAAATCAATCTGAGGAAAAGGGTTGTGTAACCCCATCCTTCTCTCTCAGCCGTTGTGAACATGACATTGGAGAACATTGATCAAGAAATTTATTTTTGGACTCAATTGTCCACTGCCTCCCCTTTGACCTTCAAGGTGGTGTTATTGTTATTCTGTATGGTTTAGTTGACTTGTCAAAGTCATTCTTTCTCTATTTCTTTTGTGCTACGAATCTTTCTTTCTTTTGCAGATATCAATAGGTTTAAGTCTTACTTAAGGTCTTCTGTCCCTCAGCTTGAATCTGAGAAAGATGAAAAGGAGAGATGTGGGTGTCTTTAATTTGTCCACTCCACATGAAATTACCTTGAGGGAGGCATGGAGAAAGTGTGGCATCTTATACAGTACATTCACACAGAGCTCTTCTTTATCTGGCATAAGTCAGCGGTCACTTTAGTGCTCATTGGAGAGGAACGTGTTTTTCTTTCACAATAGGAAGGCGATTTCTTGACTTGTGGTGCACCGTGGAATTCAATGAATGCATGAAGCAGGGTTCATGAACTGCTGCATGGTTCCTACCCATTCTCCTCCTCCTCTAACAAAAAAAAGGAGGTGCACTCAGTCATTTATGTGAATGGGTGCATGCTTGCTTCTTGCTGAAGAGCTCAAGTAAATGCACTCTTAGCAGGGCCACAAGTGGAAGCTATAGAGGCTGCACTGCCTATTCCACAACGAAGAACCACCACCTATTTAACTCTCAGTCTATATAGTATAGTAATAGAAGAGGAAGTGGGAGATGGGTTATAACCGGAGCACTGTGTGGATAAAAGGTCCAGTAACTTATTGAAGTTGAGCCCGCTCCTGGTATAGAGGAAATCCATATTTTATTTGACGTGAGAGCCGCTCAAGGCCTGTAAATTATTACTGCTCTATTCCACCTGCTTGTGGAGGTCACCCAGCCTTTGTGTGTGTGTGTGTGTGTGTGTGTGTGTGTGTGTGTGTGTGTGTGTGTGTGTGTGTGTGTGTGTGTGTGTGTGTGTGTGTGTGTGTGTGTGTGTGTGTGTGTGTGCCTGATGTTTGTGTCCAGCCTTGGTAGCCTACACTAGTATGTGTAGCATGTTACGGGGCCACATCCATAGATCTATCCTTCTCTTCATCCATCCGTGTTCTAAAACACATTACAGAGATGACTGCCTCCGATGTGCCACTTTCCCCCCAGCACTAAAGGCTCTCTACTGTATGCCACTGGCAGCGTGTATCATGGCCACAATGAGAAATAAAAATACACACGCAAGCGTACGTGCACGATGATAGTATGGAATAAGTATTTACAGTAGGTACTGTACATATGTGCACTTTTTTATCTACTGGTATTTTTAATTCAAATATTTCTATTTTTGAATTAGTAATTTACAGTCAGATTTGACATGCAAAGCATTAAATAAGCTAATAAAATATGATGAACTAATACAGTAAGTTGCTGTTGATGCTTATGTGCTTTTCAGTAAAACTTGACGTGAATTGTGTTTGAGCATTTTTTATTGTATTATTGCTACTTTGCTACTTAAAATAGATAACACTAGAGCTCCACTTACAGTGACAGACAAAGAATCACTACACATTTGACCACATTACTTTACTTTCTCCTTCCTCTCTCACCCCTACTTTCTCACTGTACCATTCAGCTTCCACCTCCCTCTCTTAACCTTCTTGCCCCTCAGCTGGTGCTCATATCTCATCTTCCTCTCACATCCTCCCTCCGTCCCTTCCTCTGCAGTCCTGCTGCTATCTTTACGACCCTCTCACCAATGCACCGCTCAATTAGCCTTGGATGAGGTTTTCCACTAAAGGCTGGGTAAATAGGTAATTACATGTTGTCATCCCCCCACCTCTTGCTAATCCACTCAACTTCCCTCCGCTCCTCTCCGTCTACCTCTCTCTCTCCCACTATCTCTTGCTCTCTCAATAGGGATGGCTGCCAGAGATGGTCCAATAGAGCCCCAGCGTGGGCCTGTTAGTCACAGCTGGCTTAACCCTTCGATTGGCCACATTCAGCACTTTGCTTAGTGCATAGTTTTCACTTTTCTTCAGGCTGCACTTCAGCTCTGTTTTCTGGGACACTTTATCATCAGAATGGGAAAACTGGAACCACCCACTGGCTAAATGCTGATGAAATCCTGCTTGTTAATAGAGACAATAAACAGGTCCAGGTGTTTTTGAACACTTCAGCTGCTCTGTCAGAGAACATCAGACAGAGAGGTGAAAAGAATGGTGACAGGTGGAAAGTAGTAGTGGGAGGGATTTGTACTTATTGTGTAACTGATAATCAGAGAGCGTAGGCACCGCGGCTCTCTGCTCTGACGGCTATTGATGCGATCAAATTGCCTGCCTCAAGGCAACAGTCCATAAGCAGTCAGTGGAGCTGGTGGGATGTGTTATGGTGCTTGTGTCTGCTGAGGCCAAGACAATAAACAGAGTATTTATCAGCTTTACAGCTGCTGAAATAAATTGATGCAAACATGTTGTCTTTGGGTTGTCTGCTTCAACAATAACAATGTTTACCGTGATATATAAATGTCTATTGAACATCATTCATTGAGGCAGGCTCACAAATTCCTCCATTGTCAAGGTCTGCCCATTATTCAACAATGTCTTAACAATGTGGATTTTGATCATTCATGTGTTGGGACCAGGCCGCTTTAATGCGACAAGCTGCTGAAAAGGACATGGCTTCTTTTTGGGAGGACCAAATGAAAAGGTTTTATTCAAACATCAAGGAAATACAATCAAGAGAAAGAGAGTAATGTCTGCAAAGTGAACTTTGAATAATGAATTCTGGATGGAAATGGAGGCTGGACTCACAATCTAAAATGACTTGACCTTGGCTATGGTATACAGAATTTGTGGAATTTTGGATACAAGGGAATGTAATAACTCCCCAAAATAGGGTATTTTATTGACATTCTAGTTCCTTTTATATAAGAGAGTAACAGGATATAGGTAGGACCACAAGTACAAAAGAGAAATATGAGTTTGTTTGGGCCTTGGATGATAGGAAGAAAGTCAGTGAAATAGAAAGTGAGAGGAATTGGTTGGTGAAAAGAAGAAGAAGAAAATGGGGTCAGGCTGAAGGAAGGAATAAATGAAGGTGGAAGGGAGGGAGGGAGGACAGAGTGTTTGGGATACCAGAGGAAGTGATAAGTTGAATACAGACAGACAGCCTGAATCCTCATCTCAATCAATCACATTTTCCCTTCCTCTCGTCTCCATTTGTCTTATTGATTTCTTGTTTCTGCCAGTGTCCCGAAAGCCCGACTCAAATGACTACTCAGAGTTTTTGGGACTCCATCTCCCAGTGAAATCTACTTTTTGGTCATTTGTTTTCACAGCTATATAAGTGAAGTTAAGGGATCACTCTTATCCAGCAAATGATGTATTAACCCCTACCCCTACGATGTCCTTTCATATAAACTCCATCTTTGCATGTATCCGTTTTTTTCAGGGAAACTAATGCTGTCCAAACTACAGGACATAGTGTGGCATTGATCTGAGCTATTTTAAGTATTTTAGGGCAAGTCATAAGTCCTTAGTTCAGCTCGAGTCAAAGTGTCTACAGCTAAAGTCTACAGCTCTGATGAAGAAGAAGAGATACTGTATTGATCTGTTGATAATGTATATGAAATTACATGTTTACACTCTGTTGATATATTACACACAGGCCTGAAATACACACACAAACATACATACATTAATGGAGAGTTGTCAGAGTGAGGGGGCGGCCCATTAAGGGTGCCCCGAGCAGTTGCCCAGGAGGTGAACTGGCATCTCTCCAGCTACCACTCCACAGTCTTGAACTGGCGACCCTCCAGTTTCCAAACCAAGTCCCTACGGACTGAGCTACCGCTGGATATGGTTAAAAGTAAGATTGAGAAGGTTGAGGTGGAGAAAGTCTTTGCCTAAAGCACTAGCTGCAAAATTGCATGTCCTTCTTCAAGCTAGTTGTCATATTAATATTTCTAACATTGAGCCATGAGCCAGCTCTTTCCCTAACCTTAATAAAGTACAGTCGTTTTGGCTGCTTAACCTTAAAGGTTGAAACATTCTTCTCTGGTCTGCATGTAGGCGAATGTGCACCAGGGATGTTCATGTTCTGAGCAGTGCATGTCAGCTCCTCTGCAAGTCTCTGCGACCTACAGTATGGTTAACCCTTCTCTGTGCAGAGATGTTTGTTTGTCATGCACAGATCATGTGAAAGCCATGGAGATACAAAGCCAGCATTGACAGGCCTATTTATTACTGAATGAAACACTGTTGCACATGAACCGATATGCATATGAATCTGTAGAAAATACAGCTGATGTATGTGCCTCTCCACCCACACAATGCCAGCATCTGACTCACTTTAGTGAATATTAAAGAGATGGTTTGCTGGAGCGTTCTTTCTGTCCACATACATACACATACACACACACACACACACACACACACACACACTTAGAGTACAGTACCTACATACACTGGTTGCTCTTGGGTGCTAAAAGTAGATGAGTCAACCTATACAGGCGCAATTACAATCTCTGTCACAGCATGATGTCATCAGCAGCCATCCCTACAGACACTGACACTGAGTTGTGTGTGCCTTTAAAGATAGTTTCTCTTGAAAACATGCTGTGTGTGTGTGTGTGTGTGTGTGTGTGTGTGTGTGTGTGTGTGTGTGTGTGTGTGTGTGTGTGTGTGTGTGTGTGTGTGTGTGTGTGTGTGTGTGTGTGTGTGTGTGTGTGTGTACACATACAAACACTCTTTTTGTTTGTTGTGCTATGAGAGAGGCTGTTTTATTTTTCTGGCATTTTTCAAATCTTATTTCCATACTGCTTAGTACAGTATATATCTGCTGTGAGAAGAGATTATTCTGTGAGTAACACGGGGCATCTTCAACTTCTTTGGCTGCTCAAATAATCAAAGTGTTTTAGTCAAAACTGTCTAAATTGAGACAGAGAAAAGGCTGAGATCAGAAGAATTCAAGAAGCAAGTTGTTCATGTTTGTAAAACATTTTCAGGACTGTCTTATAAGACCGTTAGAAAAGACGCAGACAGCAGACAGCACTCCTGAAAATGGGACATGGTGGCTGGGGCAACTTCCAGCTCACATGGTAGAGTTCGGCCCCACGTAGGCTGAGTCCTTTGCAGCAGCCGGGGTTTTAATCTGACCTGCAGCCCTTTTCTACACGTCATCCCTCTCTCTCTCCCCCCTTTCCTGTTTATCTATCGCTATCTAATACAGTTTTGAAAAAGCCCAAAAAATAATCTTTAAAAATCAAAAACGAAAATGGGACATGGCAATACAGTTGTGGACCCAAGGGGTCTAAAAAAAAACAGGTCAGAGTCCAGATTGAGTGCTGTCAGTTAGATTGACAGCCACCACACCAGCCCAAACATTTTTAAATTTTTCTTATGGCTTGAGCTTACCACCATCCTTAATGGTAAAGCTTTTTCCCCTCAGCTTATCTTGTTTGCCATGCAGCGCTATGATGCAACAAATACAAATTGTTTCTCCATTGACATTTATGTCAGTCTGCCACTGTTTCAACAGGGCAAATAGAATAAGTTAATTAGCATGTCTAATTGCATTTGGTGGCTCAGCTTTGGGAATATCAAATCAAATTAGGATACTCAGTGTTCTTTTTCCATGGCACACAGTTTGCCTTAAGCTATGCTTTTTAGGATCTGTCTTTTGTCTTTGTCTCTATCTTTCTCAGCGTCCCTTCCAGCTGTACTACGCCTTCGCTTTGTAGTATACCCTATGCTTTCTCTCTCTCATCATCCACCCACACTTTCTTTCTCTTTTCATTTCATTTTTGGATCGTATTCTCTCTTTTACTTCTGTTTCCCCATCTCACAACTTTTCAGCTCCATCTCGCAATAAAGATTTTTGTCTCTTTAGCTCTGTAGCAACTGATAATGTAATAACTACCAGATAATGTAATAACTTAATACAAATGACCCAAATGGACAAAAATAAATAAAGCTGTTAATCCAATAAACAGCCAGTTAATGCAATAACAACTTCTGATTAATATAGCATTTTTGTTATCTGTTAATGATGTAACCGGTGGTTTTAAGCATTATGGCTATATTTAAACCCATTTTGTTTATTAAAGCATGCGTGTTATTACACTGTCTCAAACCAAAAAGCCAAATATTTGGGTAACCATTATATTGTCGGTTACAAAAATGTCTTTAAAGCTTACATTCCAACTTTCCTGTCTCTCTAAAGTCCTCCTCTCCCTCTGTTCTCTCCTCCCTTTCCTCATGTTCTTCTCCCTCCTCATGCGTCCTACTGTCTGTCCTGTGAAAAAACATAAGCCGGTCTGTCACTCTTTGAGTCAGTCTTTGTTCTGTCAGAAGCTATCCCAGAGATAAGTGTGACTGATCACCGCAGGCCCTGCCAGACAGACGGTGTATTATTGAGTGATAGGGACTAATGTAAGTGAATGGCTTAGAGCGGACTGTGATCCACAGCAGCAGCAGAGGCTCAGGCACCAAGGGAGGCTTCCCGTTAGGCCCTCGGTAATACTAGCAACAACAGCCACCCAGATTACAATCTGGTACCTGGCTGTGTGTGTGTGTGTGTGTGTGTGTGTGTGTGTGTGTGTGTGTGTGTGTGTGTGTGTGTGTGTGTGTGTGTGTGTGTGTGTGTGTGTGTGTGTGTGTGTGTGTGTGTGTGTGTGTGTGTGTGTGTGTGTGTGTGTGTCTCCCCTCAGGTTATTTCCTTTTTGTCTTCTTTCCATCCCGCGTCTCTTTTCTTCTCTGTTTCATAGCTCTGTTTACCACTCTACTTCATTTCTCCCCCCTCCACACACCTTTTTCTCATCTCTCTCTCTTTTCATCTGCCTCTCGCTCCCCGTTATCTTAGCTCTTTAATTAACGTGACATGCTGTGAAGCGAGATACTAAATAATGCAGGCTTTTCCAGTGACATTGAATCAGCCAAAGTGATTAGTGGCTACACACACAGACACACACCAAGACACATTCCCTTTTTTAACAGTGATCATCTTAATAAAAAAAAGCAAAAATGTGGCTTAAATAGACAAATATGCACATGACTGCTGTGTTGAGAACAGAGTCTATTGCCAATATGCGTTAGTATTAAGATTACAGTAAAATATAGAGTACAGTATTTAGAAGCTGTGGTAGTGGTAGAAATTGTTTTCTAAAATGGAAATATATTGGTTAAAACACCAGTTAACAAAGAATAACTTGTGAAATGCCACTAAAGTAGAGTAATACTCTCTGAACGTTAAATTAAAATTAATATATTAATAAAATATAAAATTGTAATTTCCCTGGGTTGTGAGTACAAGCACAAGGTACTTGAATAATATGCCTTTTCATACAGTATAGAGTTCCCATATCTACTGTAGTATTGTACATTGTGATTTAGTGCAGAGGACTTAATTTGTGCAGTGAGAGATCTAGGTTATCTCAAAGCAATTGTTTCAGACCAAACCAAGTGGAAAATCCAGTGTGTGTTTAGTTCTTTGCTGCTTTAGCTGCAAGGATGCCAAGAGCTCTGGGTTCCAGCGGTCTTCTACCACTGCCCCCGTTGTCTTTTTTTTAATCAGATGGCTTGTTCAGAAGTGGAGGGGATTAAGACTGCTGCTACTGCTGCTGATGACTCTGTCCAGTTTTGGAAATCCCACAAACACATGCACCAACAGGAACATACAGCTGCAAGCATGCACATACACACACAGACACACAATACAGCACCGGTGCATGCAATAAGCGGTAATGTACACATGCATGCACATACAGAGGTATCAACATACAGTATCCATGAGCTAGTCCTTATGCACCTACAGTGCAAGCCCGCCCATTCATTAATGCAAAAATGCATGCTATACAAAGGCATCATCTCTCTCTGTTTTTAGCTGTTTTTATATTCTCTTTAACATATGTTTTTGTTTTTAATTGCCCTTTAATGTTTTATGTAAAGCACTTTGAATTGCCTTGTTGCTGAAATGTGCTATGCAAGTAAAGCTGCCTTGCCTATTTTGCCTCTGCTCACTTTCAGCGTCTCTTACTTAACACTGTCAGTTTCTGGATAGCAGCAGTGGTCTGCCGTGTCTCATTGTGCCATGTGATTTGAGTTGGGAAATTTCTTCTAATGCTAGACGCTCACACCAGGCGCTGCAGATGGCAGAGAGACAGACAGAGAGACAGACAGAGAGACAAACAGAGGGACAGACAGAGGGACAGAGAGGGAGTAAAAATCTGATGGGAAGGAGAAGGAAAAATGCTTGGGGGACAGTAATACTAAATAGTAAAAGACAATATGAATAAGAAGGAAGGGACAGGGGAGTCAACAAGAAAGGACACTGCTAAAAAGTGAAAGAAACCAGTGTGTGAAAGATGCTCGATGGTGTTTTAAGCCTCCAACGTCGCCTTCCAGGCAGTTAACCCTAACCTTAACCCTAAACGTAACCATTGCCGCGCTCCCTGGAAGGCGACGTTGGGGGCTTAAAACACCAAACCGTGAAAGATAGAAAAAAGGAGACAGAGGGAGTCTGAGGAAAGGAGTGATGTAAGGATGAAAGGATAGAGACACTGAGCTGTACGTTGACCCAACACTGTGCAACGTAGCCAGTAGATCAGTCTCCTCCCACTTTAATCTCCCCATCAATCCCTCGCTCCATCTTTCCACCCCTTCATGTTAAAGCCATTCATTCATTTTCATCAATATGAAATCATGCAGATTTGACGTACATTGGAAGAAATCTGGTATTGAAGTCTGCTTTGTTATGCAATGGGTAAAAAGCAGAGCAGAAAAAAATGTGCTTACTTGGGAGATAAAAAAAAAAGAACTTTAGAAGCTGACTGATGTTTTAATGCTAAATGTTTGCTGTAAGTTGAAATTCATCAGCTACTTTGTGAACTCTCTCACATGCACACAAGCACACACACACACACACACACACTAACCAAAACACACCTCCGGCAATGAGTGGATGGTCCTAATGAAGCAAGAAGAGTTGAGGCAGCTGCATAACTGGAGCGTAAGGCCTAGAGCCAACTTACACACTTCAAGTCTGTGTGTGTGTGTGTGTGTGTGTGTGTGTGTGTGTGTGTGTGTGTGTGTGTGTGTGTGTGTGTGTGTGTGTGTGTGTGTGTGTGTGTGTGTGTGTGTGTGTGTGCACAGACTATGTAATATCTGAAACTCTCTGAAAGTCTAATGCATTTCTTTTTACATCCATTCTTTCTCTCTCCAGGTTGTGAGGGCCTGTTTCTATCGTCCTGTCATACAGTGAGGCAGTGAGCTCACGGTGGATACAGCATGCATGTGTCGACATATCCCATGATGCACTCTGCCAGTCCAGGCTTGCTCCTCCTCAGCTTCCTTTTCCTCGCTGATGCCGACTGTGAGTCCTTTCACACTCAGACCCATACACTCTTATTCTTACACACACTTACTCACAGATATAGAGAGAAACAGTTAAAATTATATATGCACACCATATCTTTTGAATGCACATGTACACGAACACATGCAGGGTTGGAATGGCCTTGATTTTCTCTTACAAACCACTGTATGTGTGTGTGTGTGTGTGTGTGTGTGTGTGTGTGTGTGTGTGTGTGTGTGTGTGTGTGTGTGTGTGTGTTCGTTTTTTTTTTTTTTTTTTTTTTTTTTTTTTTTTTTTTTTTTTTTTTTTTTTTTTTTTTTTTTTTTTGTGTGAGTGTGAGTGAGTGAGTGAGTGAGTGTATGAATGTGTGCTGGGTAGGTTTGATATGAGGCCAGCTGTTTTCGTCCATCCCAGTATTACTTGGCATGGATAGTCAGACCACATATGGCAAATCAGATAATTTTTTCCACTGCTTGTGTGTGTGTGTGTGTGTGTGTGTGTGTGTGTGTGTGTGTGTGTGTGTGTGTGTGTGTGTGTGCGCGCGCGCGCATTTGTGTGTGCGTGTGTGTGCGTGTGCGTGGGCTAGTTCAATGTATTTCTCAGGGACATGAACATTAATATTCTTGTCATGAGTTGTATGCTGGTTTTAATTAAGGCCACAATTGATTATTTTTATTATTGATTAATCTGTTGATTATTTTTCTCTATATTTTTTGGGTCTATAAACTATCAGAAAAACATGAAACATGTCCATCACCATTTCCCAGAGCCTTTAAAAATATTAATAAATAACAAACCATTAATAGATTATCAAAATAGTTAGTTTGAATTATCTTTCAATTGATTAATCGATTAATTGTCTAAGCCCCAGTTTTAATCATATTTGGAATATTGCATGGAACTTACGAAGTCATCTGGTAATTCATCTCCCTGGGTATGAATTGAATTTTAAAATGACTTTATTACAGTACAGAAAAAAAAAAATTAATAAAATGTCTTTCCATTAAGCCAAAACCATTAAAAGCATGCAAATAATCACACATTCCATTTACCCCGGTAGAACCACCTCCTTTATATTCGGCCGATATTCGGCCCAATATGTGATTCCAACGTTATCACGTTTTCTGATCATCTGTGACTTCTTTCACTTTTGTCTCTGGCTTTTTTTAAACATCTTCTAATGTGCATGTTAACATACTTAGTATGGGTTTCTAACGGTGTAAGAGAAAGTCTTGGCCAGGCATGACTTCTCTGCCCATTTGTCAGGTTTGTTAACCAGATAAAACATGCAGCAAACAGTCTTTTTTTTTTTAAGGAAAATGCAGCGTAGCTCCAAGCTTGTGGTTGTACGATGCTGAACATATATCATCGCCACCAACACACAAGTAAAGGCTTGAGTCAGCCATCCCAGTCCTGCAATGTTTTGAAAGTACACGGTCACACAGAGCTCAGTAAAGCACACACATCCACAAACCACTCTTGTTTTCCTTTCAGCCTCCTGCCCTCTTGTCCCCTGTGTAAGTTCCAGGGTCAGCCAGTAAAGGCCCAGTCATCCATCAAAACGATGATGCTCCCAGACTTCCACTGTGGCAGTTAGGGGAGCAGCACAGACACACAGAGGGTGGAAAGGATACATTCTTTGTCTCCGCTGTCTATATTTTTCTTTTTCCTGTGCCCTCGTCTCATTCACTGTGACTTTTTCTTATTGCTCTTATACTGCTCGCTCCTTGCCTCTTCTTTTCACATCCATATAATCTGGGGAGAAAGGAGGGACAGAAAGCTTGAGGGGAGGGGAAGGGGGTGGGCGGGGGAGAGGAAAGGTTGTTCTTTTCTCTTTTTATCTCATTGTATATAATGTACAATGCCTCTTTTAATATCAACAGTGGGGACTCAGAGATTTGAATGTTGAAAATGTAAACAGAGGCTTCTTGACAGTCATCTTTGTTGCTTGTCGCGTGTCTACACGTACATGTTTTCAAATGTTAAATGCACTCTGAAAAATTGCTTTCAGTGGTGCTTATCTTCACTCAAACTTAGTGCCAAATGAATTGGGTTTTACAAAATAGAGGCAACATTTTAGTTTGCTCCTCTATGTCTGGAAAGAGGCATCATTTTGTATTAAACTTTGACACCATCAACACACATGTTTGCTACACAAGTTACACCCAAATCCAGTACACACTAATGGACTGAGGGTATTAAGATGCAATCAGATGGAACAATATCCCATGTGCATAGTTGGAAACCTTGCATGACACTGCACCATATGTGCATTCTGCACACAAGCGCTGGTGTAACAATACACGCAGTGCACTGAGCTTTGCTTGTGAAAGCATGTCTTTTTAAAATTCCTCTTTTACTCCCTCTTTCTCTCCGCCTCTCTCTCGCCCCCATTTTTGTTTCTCATTGTGTATTTGTGTACGCGTGCATGCATATAACATCTATCTGGTGGATTAAGAGTAATGCCCTGATCCCGTCGCAAACTGGGCCACTGCTACACTGCTCCATGTACGCAGGGAGATGCCCTGTGTGAGAAACTACATATATCCACGTGTCATTCAGGGTGACGGGAAACGATGCAACAGGGTTATTTCTGCTGACCCTCGCTTGCCCCAAAACCAACAAGCTGTCGTTCTTCCCCTTGCGTGCGTGTGTGTGTGTGTGTGTGTGTGTGTGTGTGTGTGTGTGTGTGTGTGTGTGTGTGTGTGTGTGTGTGTGTGTGTGTGTGTGTGTGTGTGTGTGTGTGTGTGTGTGGGCGCTCAACAGAACACAAGGAAACAGCTCCTTTTTCAGAGGCTACAGTAAGGAGACAATGCTGAGTGGCAACCCAGTGCTTTAGTAAGCAGTCTGTACATTTTGAATCCGAGCAGTGGTTTAGTATTCTGCCCAGGGAGGCTCTTGGTAATGTGAAACTCTTTAGCCTCAGTTTGCATTACATCATTTATGTGTTATAAAAGCTGTGCATTTTTCCACAAAGCTTGAAAAACCACATCATTAAAAGAACAGTTTTTCTCAGCTACTGAAAATATGACATTTTCACACATGACATATTAGGCCTGAGTATAATATTGGAAAGAGAACTTGCTCATGTGGTGACTGATTGACCTGTCAACATTCAGCCATATTGCCAGCACTCCCATGGCCTTGAGGTTGACTGGAATCTATAAGGTGGTTGGGTCAATCTCCCACAGTGACAGCACCGCTACTTTTGCTTACTTTGGGAGCCCTTGAGCGAGGCACTGAACACCAAATGCTTAGACAGGAGCCTTTTTTGGTTACCTGCAAATATTTAATTCAGCTTTCACTCAGGTTCTAAGTTCAAAGGTGTAGGTTTCTATAAAAAGCAACATGTTCTACCACAACACGGCAGGCTTAATGAACATAGTTTTTAATTTTGTTTTCAGTTTGGGTTTGACTTTTCACATTATCAGCTGATTTATAATTTCAAAAACAAAACCCCAAACCTCTGCGTTAATTAGTTTATTTATAAATACGTTTTATTTAGGGCCAGTTGAAATGTGCAAGGTACCCTGTAATAAGCCTTGCACCTGCACACAAAGCTATATGCGTTTTTTTCTTCATATTTGATGCATGTGATACATTTTGAAAATATGCTAAAGATTGATAATGTATCTTGCTAAAGATACATTACATGGTGTGGTATGCTGTACAGATTATAATGCACTTTGAGGCAAATTTGTGATGAGGGATTTTGGGCCGTGTAAATAAATCTGCTCAAGACTTGACTTTGGCAACAACATAAGAAGGCTGAGAAGCTGTTATACATGTGTGTTAACGATTTGTGAGTTCAGGCCTACTGTATCCGTAAGGCTTTATGTTTCGGGCCACATGCATGTGTGTGTCCCTGTAAGTATGTAGTTTGTAGTTGTCTGTTTTATATGTTTATGTATGTAAGCACGTGTAGTGCTTAGAGTAGACAAGAGATTAGATTGCGATAAGTATCTAGTTTCGTGCAAGCTTCATGGCTCCTTGTTGCTGATGGATGAGGCACCGTCAGGATTTACTGGCATGAGATGAAGAGGCAGGGTCCCAGAGGTTAAAGGTTTCTGCCCTGGGGGATTAGTTAAGGGTGTGAAACAGAATCAAGCGTTCTTTTCTTACATGGATTGTGTTTCTTTTCTGTGATTGATTGGCATTGCATGACTCACTGAAATTAGGGCTGGGTACCGAACATCGATACTTTTCAAATTTCGGTTCCAAAAGTGTCTGAGCGCGTAAGCGCAAGCTTATCTGTCCTCTCTGCATATTGACAAAGAGCGGAGCTCCGACACACACACACACACACACACACACACACACACACACACACACACACACACCACACACACACACACAGAGAGGTGCGGACGGAGTAAACTGTCTACAGTTTTGTTGAAGTCGCAGTGAGTCACGGCGATGCCGATAAAGTGGTTTCAAGTGTGGTTACAGTTTTTCCAAACTTCACGCAGACAGCTATATGATATTAGGCTCGTTTGAGATGAGCCAGATCTGCGCAGAATCGATCACCGGCGATCGCCGCCCAATGCATGCCGGTTCGATTTGTGTCCGACTTGATCCCGACTTGTTCTGACGTCATGCACACGTGGGCAACAATAATCTCACGAGATCAAGGCGGCCGCAGTTTTTAGAGCCAAGCGCTGCAGTTGCTCTCCACCGACTGCAAGACCCAGGCCGACCCAGGGCATGCTGGGAAACGCCAGCCTCTCAGCTGATCTAACAGCTGATTGGTTCAGAATCGACTCAACATGGTGACGTTTTATATAAACTTTTTATTGATTTTGAATTGGAGGGGTTTTAAATGTGATTTGTCTGATTTAAAGCTTATTCTGTACAGAACACATGTTGTGTGGCT
This sequence comes from Perca fluviatilis, assembly GCF_010015445.1. Lineage (NCBI taxonomy): Eukaryota > Metazoa > Chordata > Actinopteri > Perciformes > Percidae > Perca > Perca fluviatilis. The sequence goes on along the minus strand of NC_053112.1, from coordinate 25,066,445 downwards.
GAAAGTTATGTTTAGAAGTCAGAGAGACTAAATCCGTTCAGATTACGGATCATCTACAGTGTGTTGTTAATTAAAATCAGCAACAGATCGCATGTAGAGCATTTTGACAGCTACTCTGTCATAATAAAAACAACTGGAGACTGTGTACAAGCTGATATATGGGTCTGATAACATTTTATTAAATCAGAATTGGACCACAGTGTTTCTGTCACTTCCTGTTCAGCCTGAAGGCTGCTGGAAACGGCCAGAAAACTGTCCGACTTGAGAGCGGATTTTTGTTAACGTCCCCCGGCTGCTGCCGCCTGCTCTCGTCCACTTTACAGGCGAGGCGCAGTTCATCTCGAACGAGCCTATGGCGAGCCGAAAGCGGTCGCGGTGCTGTTGACGTTACACTTCCTCTTAGACAAGCAGGCACAACAGTGGTTTCTCTGCCCTGATTACTGACTGACAGGCTGAGCTTGCAAGGCAAGGCACTTGTAATAATGTTACTCTGAGTGAGCAGTTTTACCAGATTTTTTTAATTTTGATAACTGTTTTGATTCACAATTAAGGTGGAAAATAAAAGCTTTGTGTTTAATGTTTTTTGTTGATGTTGAAATGGATTTTAAAACATATGGTATCGAAAAAAGTATTGTTAGGAACCGGCATCGAAACTGAGGTATCGAAATTGGCACCGGATCGAAAGATTTTGAACGATGCCCAGCTGAAATTGCAAAGAAAAGGCAAGATCCTGGTTGACATTATTGCCCGTAGCCACAGTATAAAATGTCAACATCTGCTATCGGCATTTCTCCTGTGGACTGAGAAGTGATGACCAAATGACCAAAAGGCCTTCAGTGTTACACTGGTAAACCTACTGGTCAAGTCTTAAGAGATCATTTCTGCATTTATTTTCTACCATTTAATTGTGTATCATGGCAGTTTTTACATGCATGGACCACAATTACAAATACTTTGAAATGTTCCCTTGCATATAACAACATAACAAACTCACTTAGAGATTTTGGGACATGTGCTAATACTCTTTAATGCAGAGAATTTATTTAGATGAGCAGATTGATAACATTCTCATATCGGTCCATTCAATGTGAAGCTGGAGCCAGCAGCAAATTAGTTTAGCTTAGCTTAGCATAAATCCTGGAAACAAATGAGATATTGACTAACGTCTGAGCTCTAGAGATGCAGGAGAAGACACAAAGGCAATATTTATTATTATAATTATAATAATTATATTTATAAAGTGTTTCACAAAGGCAGCAAAAAAACCGACAAGTCATTAAATCATCAGGTTTTAAAAGAAAACAATGATGAAAAACAATTTGGGGTCTAAAAATCAATACAGTGTAGGGAAGAAAATAAAAAAAACTAACACTCCAGTCAAATCAGGAAAGGCTCTCAGATAAAAGTATGTTTTAAGAAGGGACTTAAAGGAGATCTCTGACTCAGCCATCCTGTGTTTCAGAACCTCGGGGCCCTGACTGCTAATGCTCTGTCCCCTTTAGTTTTTAGTGTATTTTTAAGACCTCTGCTTGAGGATCTCAAAGTATATATCGGCGCATACGGTACTAAGAGGTCAGAGGTATAGCAGGGAGAGAGGCCACGAAGAGCCTTTAAAGTAATCCGTAAAATCTTAAAATCTATTCTAAAGCATTGGGAGCCAGTGTAAAGAGGCTAAAATAGGAGTAATGTGATCATGTCTCTTGGTTCTGGTTAAAAGCCTGGTTCAGTGCAGTCTGGAGTCGATCAATAGATTTTTCGTTGAGGCAAGTAAAGAGGCTGTTGCAGTAATCCAGGCATGATGAGAGGAAGGCGTGTAAAATGGTCTCTGTTTCTTTAAAAATTAAGATATATCGTATTATTTGTACTCTGATGATATACAGCTTTCATATGAAAAAGGATGCAGAGGATTTACTTTTCATAATGCTCTGGTAAGGCCAGGAAATGTCATCAAATTTCATACCGAATAAAAGAATTAAAATATGGGAGGTTTTCTGTGCTGTTAAACTAATAAACGGGTCATTTTTTACCCTCAAGGCATTGGGAGGGTTAACATGGTTAGACAGTTTTTTTTATTAAAAACACAGCAGAAAAGTCTACAGTGATGTTGTGTAAGGAATACAAGAAATGAGCATAACTCTAAACGTGCTGAAATTGTCTTTTAATTTCCTTATTTTTAATTAACATGCCACTTATCAACAAAACTAATTTCAGTCATTAGCTAAATAATTTATGGTTTATTTTCTGGAATCATTTATTGCATTGAAATTCGGCTCTCGTGTTGATGTGTCATCTCATGCTCATCCAAAATATGACATTAAACCTTAAAAATAAAAAGGCTTATTTAAATGATTGACAACCTCTTTCCATCAACTCCAGTGCAAATATCTCTCCATAGAAGGTGACAGAAATGGGTCACATCACAAACATTTTCAGAAGTCATATACACAAAATGAAAATGCCAATAACAGTTATGTTATTATTTTAACTGTTAACCCGCTTTAGGAGTAGCCTACTGTTAATTGCCTACTGTTACTGTTAAGTCTGGGTAGAGGGCACAGAATATACTGTACCTTCAAATCAGTAATCTCATACTCAGTTTTAGCACAGTGACCCTTTGGACTCCTTCAATAAGTTCTCCATTGTTATCTATAAATGTCAATCCACAGATAAGGCTGAGAGAAGGAGAGTCCATGTTGATGAGAAAGAGAATGAAGCAGTTCTGCTGCCGAAGCTTCTTAGTGTGCTGTGTCGCTGGCCCGCAGCAGTGAGGCTAGTAGCTGCTAGCATAGCTGTGCGCCCATCTGTGAGTAACAGGATCTGACCAGCGTTAGCTTAGCATTAGCTTAGCAGGTGCACCCGTCTGTGAAGAGGCCTGGAAAGCATCAGCTTAGCTCTAACTTAGCAGAGCAGTGGTCTGTGACTAATAGACTGTGACCAGCACTGAGAAAACCCTCTGTTCATCTTCATGGGAAGCCAGCCCTGACCCAGTAAAGTTGTGTACCCAGTGGGTAGCCCATGTGTTTCTAATGATCTGTGTATAAAAGAAGACCCCATTTGATTAATTCATCCCCTTGTGTTTCTAACAAATTAACCCTGATTAACTCATCACTAGCCAGACCCTGGGGCAGCTATGGTGGGCTAAGTGGCACGCTAATTGGACATGCATTACTATCGGCAGTAAAAGTGCATTTTATTCTTTTGCTCTTGCATCATTGTAAAAGTGATGTGTGGTGACGTCAGCTGAAAGTTGTCCTAACAACTGCAGATCTGTTATCCATACAGAGAAGTGACAAGTCATAAGCAACATTTTATATGAGAATATTATATGTTTAAAAGAAATAATACAATACTCCAGATTTGATTGAGACACTGACACAGATGGACACTTAAACTTTATGCAACTTGAATTAACATTTTATCATTTTATTTATATTTTTAAGTGTGAAATGGTATCAAAAGTTAACAGCACTTAACTGTGTATACTGTAATTTAATTTTCTATGTTGAAATGGCCCATTATACCAAATGTTTTCCAATTAACACTTATGTGCTGCAGAAGGATGATAGCTGTCTCTCTGTGTTTATTGGCCCCAGCAATCCAATTTCATTCCAGGGCGAAAGCGAGCAGCTGATAATTTGCTCTTAATGTGTCGGTTTGATGTTAATGTGTTTTAAGTTATGGTTCTGGCCAGCTGCCCACCCACTCTTGAGGCTTACTATCATGGCCCTGGCTCAGGCCCTGATATTGGCCTCGTTCCTCAACTTGTCTGACAAGCCTGACTCAGTTCTCATTTGGAGTCATCAGCTTACCACCCACCACAACATACAAAACTGTGCAGCTGGATCTTTCCCTGGCAAGGGCTGTAAATTACTCATTACATGCCTAACTATCAACATGAGCACACATATACACACACACACACACACACACACACACACACACACACACACACACACAGGAAAATGTGAGGCGCAGGCACAGATACTTGGCAAGTTGTACCAACATCCAAAGCAGCCTTTTCAGATGTGATCAAAACTTCCAACATGCAGACACAAATGCTCACAAAAGCTATTCATGCACATAAACATGTGTCCACACAGACTCAGTAGCACCCAGGATCATCTATGAATGCGCCTGATATCTACCTGATCAGGAAGGTCAATAACCATTTATTCCTTTCCTCCTCTAAGGGATGATCCACTATTCAACATGAGAGTAGAAATAAACCAAGCATTTAGCTTAAACACAGAATTAGCTACCATGAACATCTTCTTACAGTATACTAAAGCTTAGTCATTCTATATTCGTATCTGTTATTTTATACTCCCTTGGTAATCCAGCATCTCAGAGCTTCTCTTTTCCAATTTGTAACTTTGATAGCTGCAGTAACCGACAGAGTGAGTTCATTTCGTGCTTTTTGTTGATTTGCTTTGTTGGGATAGGCCTGTCTACTTTATGCTTTTTCACATCAGATCAGCTAAGTGATTGAGGGCACACAAGATGAGGCATTAGGGCACAGAAATTGCAATGTTTTGCAGAGTTTTGGAAAAGATCTGTGGGAGTTCAGATCACTTGGCACAGTGCATCCCAGGATAAATTACACGCATGTCTTGTTTTATTATTATTTCTAACAGTAATGGTCAGAGAACAGAACAATTCAAATCAAATAATTTAAAAACAAAAACAAACATTTTTCTCACATCTTATACATATAAATTGGGATCCCGAGGATATAACTCATTCCAGTCATTGTGTGTTGCTCAACACATTCATACATTTCTCTGTCATAAAAATGTATAGGAGCCCCTTATTTATCACACTTTTAAAACTTTACAACCTGAGATGTGCATCTTTTGTGCTTAGTTCCATCTGTTTTCCATCCCAAATATGTACTTTCCATTCTTAAATGTATACAATTTTCCAATCTTAATACACTATATTCGTAAATCATACTCCCTGAAGGTTTTTGCTAGCATCTGTTCTTACAAAACTCGATCTCTCTCGCTGTGTCCCTCTAGGTTAAGACAGCATCTGCCAGTTACAGTATGTCCCTGTAGCCTCCTACAAAGTGTCATTAGCTTCGTTTAGTCTTGCTATTTGTCTTTTCTGCTACTCCAGTGCATAGCCCCATTATGTTTGCAGGTTCATTTAAGGGGAGTTTATCCAGAAATAGCGTTGCATGTTACGGTTTACTTAATAAATAAAGAAACGGGTTTGAGGAGAAGCATAGCAGAATATGTCATCAGTCCAGATTTAACCTGTATATCAGATGACATATTTGTGATGTATATATGAATTAGTCAATATCATTCATGCGCTCAAATTTGTATTCTAGGCCACCATCGTTCTGTGCTACCCAAATGCATTTATTTATTTCTGTTTTTCAAAAAGACATTAAGACTATCTTTCAGCCTGGAATCAAAGTTTATCACACGTTTTCAGCCGTGACTCGAAAGTGGTCCGGAGAGAGGAGCTGACTTTGTAATCCCTGCCATCTGTTGTGTAGATCAGATCCCACTCTATGGCAAACTTTATGTAAGCCACCCTCCATTCCACCCCCCCACACACACACACACACAGACACACACCAAGAGGGGAAAGATTGGCACTAATTCCATCTAAATCTCTTCCCGCGGACCCACTCGGTAGATTCCCCTCACATCCATCTTGGGTCATATTGAGGGAAAAGAGGAAGGCTGTGAGGAACGCCTGGCGACCTAAGCATGTGGCCCACTAGAACAAGTTCTTGTGTGAATTTTCCAAGTCCGTCTTATCTTTCATCTTATATTCATGAAATAATAACCCTTCAGGTAGCTCTTCCCTCCCCTAAAAGTGCTACAAATATTGAAGTGCCATTTTGAGCTTGAGCCCTACCTTCCTTGGCCTAAATGTCAATGCTTAATCCTACCAAGCAGCACAACCATAAAGAAACTGATGATCTTGGCAAAAGACACAACAGTCAGGAACATAAATAGAGAGCAGAGAAGTGGTACGAGGGTAGAGAAAGGAGGCAAACAGGGAGGATGAATGTGAAAAAAAAGTGATGGACTAGGGAAGGGAGACGAGGGAAAAGAGGAAGGATGAGAGCCCATAAAGAGAGGGGAGGAGGAAAAATAAGAGAGAAGAGGAGTTGCGAGAGCGAGAACAAGTGTGGAGCATACGGTTGCACCCCACCCCCCCACCCCTCCCTCATTAAGTCAGTCAATGTGACAGGAAGACTTATGTAACACCCCAGAGATGGAGGGAGGAGATGGAGAAAGAGTAACAAGGATGAGGATGAAAGAGGCAGCAAGGAGAGCAGCTGTGAAGGGGGGAAAAAGAAATGATTCAGTGGCAAAGAATTAGGCGCCAGATGAAAGATAAAGGGGCAAAATATGAGAAAGAGAGAGCGTAAGACAATTAAACAGGAGATATATTAAGAGAGAGATCCGGTTAGAGAAATGAAGAGAAGGGGGGAAAGATAAAAAAGCAATTGAAAGATCTACAGTACCGTGCCTTTTAGTATGGCTCTGCTGGCTTTACACTTTTCATTTGTTTTGTGGGGGAGAGATTAGCAAGAGGATTAAGAGAGTGAATCTCCCGCTCCTCATTCTTTCTGTTTCCCTCTCTCTTTATTCTCTCACTCTTTCTCTCTCTCTCAGATGGGCACACGCACATTTGCTCACTCGCTCATGCATCACACATGCGTGTAGAAATTGTGTGCCTCAATGATATACTGTACATATTATATATCATTCTTAGATGATTTTATCAATCTGGCAACTATTTTTCAGATTAATCGATAAGGCAGAAAATGTCAGAAAATAGTGAAAAGAGCCCAACGTCATCTGTAAAGTGCTTGTTGTGATCAAAAAAATATTTACAATAATGTTAAAAAGGAGAAAATCTTACAAATTCTTACATTAATCAGTTTATCGCTAAAATTGTATAATTGTCAGACGATCGACTAATCGTTTTGTCGCTAATAAATATACATGAACTCACACAAGCACACTCATATAGTACAGTATGTGCACAGTTTGTGTATATATACATATGCAAGGATGAAAGCAAGCAGACAAAAAATTTACACATACTCTCTCTCACACACACACACAAACACACACTGTTCTATTCAGTCATTCAGGTAGATTTGGCCGTGAGCCAGTGAAGTGTAGAGTTGATTGGGCAGCTTGGGGCTCTCGGACCATGTTTGCCAGTACATCTGGCTCTCTCGCTCTCGCTGTCTTTATCTCACCCTCTCTCTCATATCCACCTCCTGCTCATCTTCCTCTCTCCCTCCACTTCTGCTCTTCATGCTCTCTCTTTCTTACCCGTTCCGCTCTCCATCTGTCTCCCTCCACTCTTTCCCTTTATCTCCCTCTCTCCTCTGTTCAGTCCTCCCCACTCTTTCAACACACACGTTCTCTCTCTCTCTCTCTCTCTCTTTCTCTTTTTCTCTCCTCTGAAAAGCTTAGCTATTCTCTCTCTCTCCCTCCCTTCCTTTTAAACAGCAAAAAGCAATTTCTCTCCCTTTGTCAGGGCGGTTGGCGGTAAGCCCTTAAGTAGGGATTTTCTGGTTTGGCTGGAATGCCATTAGGCGAGCTGGCGATGACGTGCCGTGACTGACGTGCCGAATCTTTTTGATGTCGTGATGTCACAATCCAGCAGAGGCTGTGGTTATGATATTGTTGGCGTCCCCAGAATGAGGGGCTTTAGTGGTCATGTCAGGAGTAAGTCTTCATAAATCCTTTATGGCACAGAAATATTAAGCTTCTTTGGTGGTTCAGGAACAGAGGGAAAAACATGGTGGAATGTGCACACACGTGCACAGAAAAAAAAGATGCACACACAGACACAAAGCCACCCACATAGAATTCTTCTTTTACACACTCTTTTTGTAGCACAAACGAAGTCTCAACCATAAGTGTTGCAGATGTGTCATGTGTGAATGACAGATGATAGTAGTACAACAAGTGGAAATCTGGTACTTGAGTGCATTTAGAAACGCACAATAATCCATTAGATAGCCTAATATATAAATGCATATGTGAATGCTTGTTAGTATAGTAGGAATGGTACTCTGAATGGTTGTCATATTAAGAGCATTGACACAAACAGCAACATCGGGGGTTTGATCTTCACTTAACTTTTGTATACATCTTTCCACACAGCACCTCCCAGGTTTACGCGAACCCCAGAAGATCAAACAGGAGTCCAGGGGGGGGTGTCCTCCTTTGTGTGCCAGGCCACAGGGGATCCACAGCCCAAGATTGTGTGGAACAAGAAAGGCAAAAAAGTCAGCAACCAGAGATTTGAGGTATGATGCTGAGATACTAATGAAGGAAATGTAACTTTGTGTCTTTTTTGCACTGATAGTTCTGACTTCTTCTCATGCTGAAATGTTGTCAAGAGAAACCTGACCAGCTGTGTAAAATAGTTGTGTCTGAATAAAGCAGGATGACTTGTCAGTGGGATCAGTTCTTGTTGTTTTCTTTTCTTTTTATACCTTTCTCACAGCAGACATTTTTACTTTCATGGCATTATTAATGGCTGTAGATCTTAAACTATGAGCTGCTTTGTGGTTTAATGATTTGTATAGCCTTGAGAAAGAAAATTAAAAAACACATTTGAAGACTTCACCTTGGGTTCTGGGTAATTTTTTACCAATTAAACAAGTAATCAAGAAAATCATCATCAGATTAATTAATAATGAAAATAATTCTTAGTTGAAGCTTTAAATGGCTGCCTTACATTTAGTTTCAGAGCCCATATTGTACTTGCTCAGTCAAATTGCCTAAATGGAACAGAGTCATCCTTAGGGCCCTATTTTAACGATCTGAAACACAAGTATCAAAGGTCAAATGCAAGTAGCTTTGTGGGCGGATCTTGGGCGCTGTTGCTATTATACCGGCGTGATAAATGACTGTTGCGCCCGATGCAAATCTAAAATGGGTTGGTCTGAAGTAGCTACATTACTCGTAGGTGTGATTTGGGCGTAACGTGCAATAAACCAATTATCTCGTTATCTCACATTCCCTTTAAAAGCAGGCGCGCTTGTTCCATGGCGGATTGCTATTATAATGGCGGATTTGCCCGTGCTGCTGCTGGAGCATTTGAGTTAAGTGGCATCGGCACATGCAGTTCAGTATCACATCTCCTTAAGTCCTCTAATATTTCCTCATTTATGTCATCAACACATCCATGATTCATGGAAATGTTGTGTAAAACAAGGTCATATTTTTCCTTGTATTTATGTATGGTTTGCAAAAATGAGAACTGCTGGGTCCATGAGATGAGAGAAGCAAAGTGTATGCGCAGTGTGCACACTCTACATTACGGCCAAGCATGCGCCCTTAAAAGAGCATCTGAATAAGCGCCACTGACTTTAGACCAGGTCTTTCCTGGTCTGTGGCGGAATTGTTTTCAGAAACTGGAAAATAGCACCAGGGAAGGTTTGTGCCGAGACACACCTCTTTTTGCTGAACCGCCCCCGGAAGCGCAAGTTCATTCCCTAATTTACCAACGTGAGTCTGTGGAGGGAAAAGTCTGCTGTGCGTCGGGTGCAAAATAGGAATGATGCATGCGTCGGTGTACAAAGTCAATTGCGCCGGGTGCAAGATAGGGCCCTTAATGTTATTAGTTACACCTGTGCTTTTCCTTTGACAACAAATTAGAGTGCCCGCTGTGAGAAAGATGTACTTTGTAGTTGGCACTATATTGCAATGAAAGTTGAAATTTAAGTCAATAATGAGTGTTGTGTTTTGTTTTAGGCGGGAATACAAAATAGCCTACCATATATGACCGGTTTGCATATAAAGCCAAAATTGTGCTGTTAAAGATTTGATCAGTTTACTTGATTTTCTTCAAGGTTATAAAACAGTCTGAAATGCTTTCTACTCCAACTTTTTCATATGTCATTATGCCGTAGGCTACAGTTTATGAGATTCTTATATGATCAGCCTTATTAGTTTCCCGCAGGCTCTGGCCTTTGATTTATTTCAGCACCTCACAAGTCACTCTAAGATGGAGATGTTGAACCAGCTTCTCTCCTCCCCAGTCAGTGTCACCCTGAGCTCAGGGTGCTTTTCCACTTTAATAAGTTGGGTTTCCTCCCAGGTTTAAGTTCATCTTGGTGTCTTCCTGTTTGTGATTAAATCAATTGGAAAATATTTTATTTTTAATCCACCCTATAGGCTATCACCTTAGACTACTTGCTGTATATTACTCTTTTCTGTCCTGCCGTACAGGAGTTGTTGAGGGATTTCTTTTAATTTGATTTTAGCAAACAAAAAACAGGAAAAGGCTTTTTTCATCTCTTTTATCATTGAGCTGCAAACAGTGTTGAAGGTAAAATTAAAACTAAACAGCAAGGTCCATTGCTTCAGCTAAACATTTAAACAAACCTGCCTCTGCTGTATCTGTACCACAGTGCAATATTTTAAAGCTTGATGAATTTAGAGTAGGTTTCTTTACAGGTCCCATATTATAAAAAAGTGAGATTCCCATCTATCTTTTTTATTATAAAGCAGGTTAAGGTGCGATATAAATACTGAAATGCACACAGCCCGTATTCAGAAACGGTTCACTAAAACGAGCTACCAGGACTTCCGTGCGATTGTGATGTCACAACTTTAATATATATAGAAAGGTAGAAAGTGCTGCTACAGTGTCGTTACAGTCATTCCTGGCTGTAATGACGGTGCAGAGACTCTGAGAGCACAGATGCGGAAGACCGGGAAACGCTGACCAATCAGTACATACTGGGCTTTTTCAGGAGGGGGGCTTAAAGAGACAGATGCTAGAACAGAGCAGTTCATAGGTGAATACAGGTATATTAAAAAAGACAGTATGAGTAAAATAATGTGTTTTATCAACAATGTAAACATGTTCTAGTAGAAACCCAAAATACTATACTATACTATATGAACATGGGCATGAGCATAATATGAGACCTTTAAACATGCAGTTTCTGATTTCAGCAAAAACCAACTGTAAAAACAACATTGACATATCATTGGTATTTAAGTTAATATGGCAAACAGTTGCCCATGTAAACATCCAACAGACAGAGAGCAACATTAGCATTATTTTTGAAGTTGTGTTTCTGTTCACCTAATGAATGTAAGTGCAATATTCACTCTCTTTTAGCTCAGTTTTAGGTCTCCACCAATTTTTGAGGGAAATATTTGGCTCTGTAGCCGCTAAATGCTTAGCGATGCTCACCAGCTAGTTACTAACTTTGTATGTTGCTTGGTGAGGTATAGTGTACAGTGGTCAAAAATGCTGATGAGAGCAGTGAGAGTGAACCAAAACAATAAAATTGCAGGCGGTAAAGCCAAAACAATAAGCTATAAGATGCTGTAACGCTCCATACAGCTGAGGGGGACTGCACAATCAGGTGATAATTCTCTGTATGTTCATTACTACGAATGGCACCTTTCACTTTAGGCAAGGCAGCTTTATTTCTATAGCACATTTCAACGACAAGACAATTCAAAGTGCTTTACATAAAACAATAAAAAGCAATTAAAAACAATTAAAATAGAATAAGACCGAATAACGAATAAAAGTTACATTCCAGTGTAAGAAATTAACAATTGCTTTAAAAAAGGAACACATTTTGAGCTATTGTTAATATATTATATTGATTAAAGCCACTTTAATGTATTTTCCCAATTACAGGTAATAGAGTTTGACGACGGGTCCGGCTCGGTCCTAAGAATCCAGCCACTGAGGACCCCCAGAGACGAGGCTATTTACGAATGCCATGCCTCCAACTCTGCAGGAGAGATCACTGCCTCCACCCGACTAAGTGTGCTACGAGGTCAGTGTGAACAAGCTGTGTTTCCATTCAGAGGTCAAACATAATTTTGTTATTGCGGTGAAGAAAATTACTAATCATAATACCTGGACATAAATCAAAGCCCCTTTATACAATACTGATTCCATAAATGTGTGGAAAATGTGACATTTGTCGATGTTCTTCTAACTTAAAAACTAGGCAGAAGAAGTGGAGGCTTGTTGGATGTTTCCTCAGATGTCTATATATATGCAAGTGTAATTCTGCGATAGATGCTTTTGTGAGCGTTAGCAAGAATCCATTAATGCACATAGTGATGTTAGTGTTAGTGGAGTCCATTAGGAGAACATTATGTACCGGTAGTCTGAAGCTCAAGAGTGTCTTAGTGAGTGAAGCTGCTCAAGTGTGGATAATCACATTGCCTGCCTTTACAGTACATGCTCGTGGGGAAAGCCTATTGTTCTACCATCTCGTCTCTCTCTCACTTTCTCACTTTCCCTCTTGTCTCTCTGAGGGGTAATAACAGTCTACAGTTCTTCCCCTCCACTCTCTTCTCTCTTCGTCTCATCTGTCTGTGTTTTTTGTCTCCCCAAGTTCATTCCCTCTTACGTTTTCTTTCGCTCTCCCCTTTTCTTTTTTTTACACTGTTCCTTTTCTCTCTCTCTCTCTCTCTCTCTCTCTCTCTCTCTCTCTCTCTCTCTCTTTCTCTGTCTCTCCACTCTCTCCATACTCTTAGGTCCACTACACAGCAACTTTTAAATTATTCACATCAGACTACTCTTCACATCTTCTGTGCTGTTCCGCTCCGCTCCATCCATCCAGAATATTTCCTCTCCCATAGTTGTCTCTTTGTGTGTGTGTGTGTGTGTGTGTGTGTGTGTGTGTGTGTGTGTGTGTGTGTGTGTGTGTGTGTGTGTGTGTGTGTGTGTGTACACATCTGTATGTGCTCTTGGTTATGGGTCCCTGCATCTATTTTAGATTTTTCCCTTTCCCTTGATGGAAGCTATCTGCTTGCCTCTAATCTGTATCTTTTTCGAGAACCACTCATGCACACACACAGAGGCAAACACTCACACACACACACGTATCCTATATCTAAGACAGTCAGTCTTTATGTAATGATTAGCCCCTTCTACTCCTCTGAGGAGTCATTGTGTTGTGGATAATAAGAGGCCACCTGGGAGCAGCTAATAGCCCCTGATATACTGTCAGTATTCAAATGTCAGCAAAGAACACACGCACACGCACAAAAAGACAACTATGTGAGGAAATATTCACACACAGGTTCTTGCAATACAAACATAGTCTTGTCAGTCATGTCTCCTTGTCTCCCCTGGCTCTGTAAAGACACAGCTCCAGTGACTGACTGTCAGACAGGAGGGATCCGGTGTTAAGGTCAGCCGACTTAATTACTGAGGATTAGAACCAGGCTAATTGAAATCTTGGCTTCCAGTAAACGGCTGTGATTGACAATGGCTGAAATAATAATGAACTTGTGAGCAATTATATACTTTAGGATCCAGTGTACAGTCCAATACTGTATAATTCATGATTTGGTAAAAGTTGAGTGTGTGTCTGTTTGAATTCATCTGAATGTGTCTCGGACAAAACTAATTTCCATTCTTAAATTGACATTAAAGGACAATTCAGATTTTTTAGTTTTCTCCCATTAAAGTACTGGCTAAGATCTTGAAACATGGCGAAAATGAAGTCTGATGGAACAAGAAACTTAAGCGCTCCGATGATCAGATGAGAGGTTATAAACAAGCTAGCAGTTTAGCCAGTGTCTAGACCCCTTTATTTGAAGATATAACGGAAAGTGAGTGCAGCAGAAATGTTTGTAATGTAAGTGAAAGTTGATAGGAATGATGGCCAAAACTAGGAAAATTTGACCTAGGTTGTAATTGGAATTTTGGAAACCTCTAATTATATCCCTCCTATTATAATCCCATATATTCCCACCTTTCATCATATTGTACATACAGTATCTTACTATAATAAAGTGATCAACACAGCTATAAAATCTATCACCACTCCATGGTTAAATCTACCTTATATTTTGTCTACCATCCTATACTCACAATGTAAGATATATATATTCTAAGTGTGAATTTTATTGCATCTATCACTTATACTCTTTATCCCCGGGTGAATGAAAGAAACAGGTTTGTTCGCAGGTGCAGATATTACACTTGAGCTTATGATACTGCAGCCAGCTCATGCTTTTAGTTCCCATGATTGTAAGACCAGACTTGACCTGCGGTCTTCCAGATTTACAGATGACAAACCCAGCGAGCGATGTGTGTGAATTTCATTTTGGGTCTCATATAAAGAGGACAGTGTTCTCACGGCAGTTCCCATGATTGTGTGACCGGGCTTTTCTATGAGCTGTGAAATTATCTGGATCTCTCACAGTGGAAACGCTGAAGTGGGAGCACATCCAAATGAAACAGTGGGATGTGTGGAAGACTCCGTCAACAAGGGAGTGTAGGGTTACGCATCTGCTCTGACCTCAGGGGGTACTTAACTGTTCAGCAACATGCACACTCACACACACACACACACACACACACACACACACACACACAAACTGGAGCAGCTTTGTCCCAAACGCACTTTGGTGTTGCTTACACCTGTACCCATGATGGATGGTGGAGAGCTGGTTATGTGCATGTGTTAACATGTGTGTGTATGTGCATCAGTCCATTCAATCAGCCCTCTAACGCTTTCACTTTTATCTGTTCACACCTTGTCAGTTTTAAATTAAAAAAGCTTGTGTGTATTCTCGTTATCTGTGCTCTACGTTTGCAGGTTCTTGCAGACACCTCTACCCACACACCCAAAGCTCTTGCTTTTTTTTGACCAGCAGCATGGGTTAGTGGTTGTAGAAAAGGGGCAGAGAGAGATGCATGATCTTGGGGAGTAGCATTCTAACTGTGCGTCCTCAATGTTCGGTGCAGTGTCCCACCCCAGGTAGATGAAATAGAATGCATTATTCCTGCCTAGGAGAGGCTGGCTTTGAAGTAAGCGTTTGCATAATGAAAGCGGAGAGAGTCAGGATTGTTATGCTGTATGGGTCCCTTGTGCTCTCTCTCACTTTCTGTCTGTTTAGCGCTTGCTCTCTCCCTTGTTCTTACTCTATTTTCCTTTCTGTCACTCTCTTTGTCTCACTGTATTCCATTATTTCTCTATTGTTTTTACACTTTTGCTCTCTTTCACCACCGGCCCACACAGACACACTGGTACACACAAACACCTTCTCATCTTGTTCTCTTGGTTTATTATGTCCATGTTTCCATTTGTTGGGCATTGTGATTGATTGAAACCGAAGCTGTTAAAAGGCCACACACGCACTCGCAAAACTAGTGTCTCACAACCCGTCGGCTATGGTTCGATGGACTAGTACCAAAATTAGCATCTCCTTGGCGAGGTTCAGTGCTAGGATTTCCCGTTAATGAGGCTCTGTGTGGTTGAGAGGGATAAAGTCACAAGGGATTCTGGGTAAAGAAAAAAAAACGGTGTAAGAAATTACAATAGACTGCCTTCTAGATCAAATACAAACATATGTACACAACGTAGAAACGTACGCTCCTAGCTCATCTGTCTGTTGTCACCATGTCTATCTTTAACGACTTTTATTACAACATAGTCTCACGGCAGTTCGTGAAATGGTCACGTAATTTTGTATCTATTGATTCGTGTACACGGACACGTTTATCTCATTTTTTTCATGATGGTCAGCACGTTTTTTAAACTAATGTATTTAAATGGGAAGCATCTTTTGTGATCACAGCACGATTCTGGGTTGGGTTTAGGAAAACAATAATGGGACGCGGGACACCAACGGGACGGTTGGGTTTAGGAAAACACGGAACGGGGAAAGGAAACGTGACACGCGGGACATGATCCCCGGTCTCTGGGGTGAATGTCCTGTGTTTTTGACCCATCCACCACCCCAACCAACCTCCCTACGCGGATTTTTGGCCTTTCATACTACTCGCGAGTCGCTACCGCAGTCGCTCTTAATACATTAGTTTTAAAAAACGTGCTGACCATTGAAGGTTTTTTTTTGTAAAAAGTGTAAGGCCCAGAGGCCAGAGAAAATCTGACTCCATTAATCTTTCTAAGTTCGAATTCCCCGCGTATTCGTTGATGACCATCTTGACCAGAAACCTTAACCTTGCTGGCCTACACATGCGGGCCCACAGCTGTGACTTCCTCGTGTCTACCAAGTTATGAGCCCTTATTCAAAAGTCACAAGTCAATTTATTCTCTATGGGCTGTCCCCCTTCCTCCGTCCAGCAGGATGAAGGGGTTGCTGTCTTCATGAACACCAGTCAGGCCGGACGTCTGTTTGACTCCAGCTAGAGATAAGACAGACCACTCCTGTCTCATTCTTCCTCTTCCCCTCTCCATGACCTTTGACCGAGTGCCTAAACACACACATTCCTACCTGTTTTTCCTCTCATTAATGTTGAAGCAAAACTTCTCCCACGAACACACACACACACACACATCATGGTACACTTTAACATACTATATGACTCATATAGTAAAGTCCATGTCTAAAATAATAGAAATATCTCAAACGTGTCCGTGTACACGAATCAATAGATTCAATTACGTGACCATTTTACGAACTGCTGTGAGACTGCGTTATTTATTATAGATGACTCATGAATCTGACATTTTACCTTGCAGTTTCAAAGTACAGCCTTGAAGAAAGTTAAAAAATGTTTTACAAACTGATTTGCTCTGAACCCATTTAATTCCAAGGTTGAATACAGTATATTCTCAGTTTGTGCAGGTGTCTTTGATACCCCACCTGCTCGAAGCATTGTCTCCCCCACCTCACCCTGAAATCTCCCACTTCTTCGTTAAATGAAGTTGGCCCACTGCCTTTGATTTCCTTCATCACAGTGGAACGACTCTTCATGTTTGATCTAATTGCCTCAGATGTCTATGAATTCACATTTGATTTGCCATCCCAAAAGGGTTCAAGTCCCAGTGAATGCATCTTTATTTGACCCGCCTATTTGATTCATGCAAAGGGATGAGCTGCCGGAGAAGGTTGTGTGCAATACATAGACTGAGCAGGACAAAATGTGTAGCTCAGCTGTTACTGACTTCAGCAGAATAGAGAGTATTTGATTTTCACTTGATTCTTATTTGAAGAGCGGTTGCCTGAAGTCTTTGTGAGATATTTTGTCAGGTGGAATAAAATGTTACTATTTGACCTCACTATTGTATTCTTCAAAAGTGTTACCTCTGGGCTCAAGGCCAATTCAAAACATATTTTGACTCTAAATTGAATCTACTTCAGTACAAGGCTACAGCCAGCAGTCTGTTAGCGTAGCTTAGCACACAAGAAAACGGGGAAACAGCTAGCCTGGCTTTGTCTTAAAGGAACAAAATCCAAATGTTTTCTAACTGTAACGATATACACTGTTATATATTGAATAGTGTTAAGAAATAAACCCATCCTGTTTAAAATCCTTTCACATTTGAAACATGGCAGGTGATGTAGATTGCGTATTTTTATTTTTCATCTCTGTTTGACTCATGTATTTCATTTTCTAGAGGACCAGCTGCCCTCTGGGTTCCCCACCATAGACATGGGTCCCCAGTTGAAAGTGGTGGAGCGTTCTCGGACCGCCACTATGCTCTGTGCTGCTAGCGGCAACCCTGACCCAGAAATTACCTGGTTCAAGGATTTCCTGCCGGTCAACACGTCCAATAACAACGGACGAATCAAGCAGCTCCGCTCAGGTAACCAATGCTTTTATCCCTCCATTCTTTCCCTTCCCCTCAATCCCAAGCTTTTATTTCCGCCTTAAGGTTTTATCCCTCCAATTTGCTCTATCCCTCGTTCAATTTCTACTCCTTCTCTCCCCCACCCCCTTTTTATTTTTTTGTTCCTTCAAAGCTACTGTTATTCTTGCCCTCATTCACCCCTTTTCTTATTGCTGTTCCGCACTCCTCCTGCCGTGGTTACTGGCTGTGTTTCTCTGCTGCTGTGGTATGAGTTGACTGTCTGTGGTTGCCAACTTTTCTTAACTCTTTAAAGTCTTAAACAGTGTACTCCCAACTTTTCTCCGCTTTTCTCCAAACTCTCTGAGGTCTTTCCGTGCACATCACCATCACACGAAGGGTTTAATTTTTCACTTAGTACAAACTTTATGAAATATTTGTAACGACACGCATCAGTGCACAACATGTCTCTAGTCATAACAAATCTTCTCTACTGACCCAGGTGATGGTGGCATGCACTGAGGGAATGTCCTCTCTAAGATGGCTCACTGCTGTGACTAAACAAACAAATAACCTTTTTGTTTTTTTCCTCATTTCATGGAAAGTGTCTTGCGTGGGTGTGAAATTGACTCACAGACATTGCATCCATGTTACTTGAGAAAATACATTGACAGAATATGTTAAACTCAAAGAAAAATTACTTGGAAAAACACAGAGAATAAATAATTTTCCAGTCAAACTACTCAATCCACCTCAATTAGCTTTTCTATAGCCACAGTAGTGTGTAAAATCCCAACTTGTCTCAGCAAAGTCCCCTCCCTCCTCAGTCCTCCTGATGCCTCCAGGGACCAATTCTGAAACCTAATTTCCCTTTCTTGTGATTGGACACCCAACTCTCTGGCTTCTTTATGGATAACCTCTTTGCTTCCGTCCCCATTTTTTTAATTTTTTTTATTCTATGGCTCAACCCTCAGCGCCCTGCTTAGACTCCCTTTTTGACCTTAATTTTACAAAGAAATATATTTAATTAAAATGATTGAATAAATTGTTACAACTTAAAATGTCAAATATGTGGTATTTTAGCTTTGTTTCTTCTGTGTGATGATTACAAAATACTTTTAAGATTCTTTTAAGCACAAAGTTCTGTGTAGATAATCGATATACATTACCTTTTTGGCATTAAAGTGCTTTTTCAAGGTGTTTCTACTAAGTCAACTCCTCTGTGTAACCAATGGTCCGATTATAATGCCATGTCTATGCTGTTTCTTTTCTCTTTGTATCTTTTTAACCACAGAGTCCTTTGGTAAGTGATTCTGTTCTGAGGCCCACACCCTCACTGTCCACTTTTCTATATACTGTTCACTAATGCTGCTACTGTTGCTACTGCTGCTCACCTTTACAATGTTGAGGTGTTATTAAAATGCATGATGGCATGCATTTTACTAACAGTCACACACAAAAATAATATAAAGCACAGATGCGCACACACACACACAGAAATACACACACACTCACAAGTCTGTAGGCACCCATACATCATTTTGGTTAAAGAAACATATTATAGATGCTACAAACTGGATACACGCACACACACATACATCGACATGCATACACACGTATCTACACATATATCTGTATGTACATATACTATATACTCACACATATCTCTGTCACCCTTGAGGTAGCTCGTCTCACCCTCACCTGTGCACCTGCAGCCTTTCCGCACCCAAATAATTACAATAATGTTCTCCTCACACTCACCTATTTACTTTTCCACTTATTCAATTATTCTTCCCCTCACTCACTCACTCACTCACTCACTCACTCACTCACTCACTCACTCACTCATTCACTCACTCACTCTTTCATCCACTCACCTACTTACTCTCTCTGCTCTGCTGTATAGAGTAACCAGTCAATAAGCCATCAACTCTAGATGGCTGTTGGGTAGGCCTCTAGTGGAGCCATGCACTGTAAGGAAATCATTGGTGACCAGGTTTCAGACTTCTAGACTTTGACTGTACAGTGTAGTATGTATATGCTGAACCTAGTTACTACTGCTTAGAGGTAGGACATGGACACATGCATAGTAGATGCAGACAACTGAAGTAGCTAAAGAAAAACCCACCCTTCAATACTTTTCACTGTTTTAGACGTAATTTTGCAACAATGTGCTGTAATTAGCATTTCTTTGTTTAAATTCACTTTAGTGATTTCTTTCATTTCCCAGAATGCTTTTTTTATTGGCATATAGAGAATATGCCTGGGATTTTTATGTGTACCTACAGTAGTGTCTCACACTCACACACCTCTTTACAGCTGAGACGATTAGTCAATTATTTGATTAGTCAAATGATAGAAAATTTATTCGCAACATTAACATTTTAATAGTTGATTAATGGTTTAAATCATTTTTTATTACAGTCTCTGGTTCGGGCTTGTCAAATGTGAGGATTTGCTGCTTTTTCTCAGTTTTTTTGCCATTGTAAACTGAATATCTAGAGCTTTGTGACAAAACAAGCAATTTGAAGATGATGCCTTTAGTTCTGGTGCATTGTGATAGACATCTGACATTTTATAGGCCAAATTATCAATTGATTAACTAAATATAATGCCTGGCAGATCAATCAGTAATGAAAATGATTGTAAGTTGCAGCCCTACACTTCTTAACGGTAAACATGTCTTGTTGCTTTGTTGCATTTTGGTCTGTTGAGTCCACTCTTGCCTCTTTTACACCGGACTTTTCACAGGATGATTGCTGATGGTCGGTTTAAGATATTGAGTTTACAAACACACCATTGCGCTTTGATTCTGAGGGGCAGAGTCATCACCTTGACATTTACTGCTGATGTCTTAGATTGTTGAAAATGTCCCTGCTGTCAGAGTCGGTTCTAGCTGGAAAAAACGCCAAACAATAAAATAAAAATCGATCCAAATATGATGTAGGGACAATGCCAGGGTTTTTATAATATTGTAGGGTGGTTTTTCTCCTTTAGGAACAGATATTAAATATATATTTACACACCTTATTGCTAGATATTATTGCTATACAGAATTACACCTGGTTTTGATCTACGTGGAGAGCAAGTGCAGGTTCAGTCTCAGGGCAGTTATGTACTTAGAGTTCCCGAGCGGTGCAGACACAACCTTACTCCTACAGCCACATCAACCCCTGCTTTAAGTCAATGAAGTCAAATCAATAACCCATCTCCTTATAGCTCTGTCACTGCCTGTCACTCTATCTATCTAGTTTCTGTCTTTCTCTTCTCAGGCTTTTTCTGTCTTTATTTATTCTATCTTTTTTTATGCCTCTCTTTTTATCTCACTCTCTTAAGGATCTATATTTTGAGTCTTCCTCTCTAATTTGATTCTTCTCCCTTCCAAGTTACCTCCCCTCCCAGTCCCTCCCTTCCTTACCCCCTTCTCCTCCTGTGGTACTAACATTTTCTTCTTCTTCTCCTTCTCTAATCTCGTGCATTCATTGCCCACTCAGGTGGCACGCCTATACGAGGTAAGACTGCTGGGAGGACCAACATGACACAGTGGCCTGATTCCTTTTCGACCACTGGTTCCTACTTGTCTCACAGATCTGAAAAAGCAGCTCTGGGTGGATTAATCAATATATCCATATTGGTAATACCTATCCAGCTGCTCCAGATCTGCAGTAGGTGCAAGAGGTAGAAAATGGAATTGAGCAAGCAATTGATTATACTATGACTTTTAATCACCTCCCTTCTTCTCGTCTTTCATCCTCTTTTAATCCGTTCATTTTTCCATCTCAGCCTAAACGTTCACTCTGTAGCACAGAAATCCATTGCTTCCTTCCTCGCCATATTGTGATCTTTCTTTTGTATCCAGTATTCAGTTTAACATCACTTAGCTTTTTACATCTACTTTGTTTTCAGTCTAAAGCATGACATGTTTACAATTTTTATTTATTTATTTGTTGCTTAGTTTGAGGTGACAAAGCATTATATATATATATATATATATATATATATATATATATATATATATATATATATATATCACTTTTATCACTTTTGCCTCCGTTTGTTTGCTTTTCAAATTTGTTTGTCACCTGATTTTCTGGTAATGACCTAAGCTTGACCTGGCCTTTCCTTCTACCTTGTCTATATTTGCCCAATCAAACGTCCCAGTTTTGTTTTCCCTCCCAGCTGTTATTCGCTCAGCCCGAAAAGTCCAGATGGCGAAGACTCAGACACACTTGCAGACATTAGTGTGCTCACACACACATAAACACACAAACTTGCACATACACATAAATTTCTTCATGATTTTTTTTACCATTACTTTCTATTTTCTCTCTCATTACCGATAAAAAGCCCCAAACAACCACTTTTTTGATAAAGTTTTTCTGGGCGCTTTTTTGCCTTACCACACCATCTTTAAAGAACCTCTGGTTGACTTTTTTGACAGTTTTTCTGTTTTCAGGGAGCGAGAAAGCGTCGGTCCCTTCCCAAGGCTTTGCGTATGTCGTTCCTTTTTTTTTTTTAATCTGTGGCCTTGATGGAGGTCGGTTGATGTTTTTACCTCCTTATTGGGTGTGTTTTTAAAATGACATCACACTCCTGATCCCATTGGTGGATCCGTAATGGTTGGGGATATCTTATTGCCATGGCAATATCTTTGTAACATTTTGTCCTTGAAAACTGAAACATGGTTTGCTCCCTAATATAACTGCATCTTAATTTTCAGCAAATCATTTTTTTTTAAATACTGTAATGGTGACTGGATTTCTTCACATTTTGGTTGCTTGGTTTATTTGTTTCTGCCTTGCATGAAGACTACATTCTCCGTTTTTCTAGGCTTTGTATCAGTGCTTTTTTTTTCTTTCTTTTTTTTTCTTCCCATTTCTGAATCAGGAAGCTGACCCTTGTTTTGGGCAGATTCTTGCTGACAGTGGTGGAAACTTCTTAATTTGTCTCAATAGATTTGGCTCCCTTTGTAGCCCTGTGTTCAACTTGTTTTTGCTGAAAACTCCCTCAGATTCATTTACAATTTTTGCAGTTCTTACCATTTTAATGTTGGTGTATTTATGGACTATACCAAATGATCTGATATCTTCCACTTTTGTGTAATTGCTTTTTCTTCATCACTATCTTTCTGTGCGACTCTCCTCTCTCTCTATCTGCTACTTTTCCTCTCCATCCCTCAATCTATCCAGGTGCCCTCCAGATAGAGATGAGTGAGGAGTCAGACCAGGGGAAGTATGAGTGTGTTGCCACCAACAGCGATGGGACACGCTATTCCACCCCAGCTAACCTTTATGTCAGAGGTAAGAGGGGGATAAAAACCAACCTGTTAGTCCAATTAGAGCACTCAGATGTAACAATCGCATTGTTAATGGGTGTGCAGATTGGGACATTTTATTCCTAGACGATATTCATATTTATGATAAGATATTATATATATTTTTTTTAAATAGACGTCTTCTGCTATGAATGAGTGTTTATCATGTTAATGTGATGCTATTTAACCTGCTGTGTTTTATAACTTTTAGCTGTAGAGCCATAAAACAGGATGGTTTTAAAATGAGCGCTCCTTTACATCAGCTAAGGCTGGGCTGAATGTTTCACTCAGGCTATTAATCTCTCTGCCCTCCCTTCTTAGCCTTTAGACCTCGGAGAAAAACCAAATCATTGTCTGGTTAAGACTTGTGTGTTTCTCCCTAAATTTGACAGGCATCTGACCTCCTCAGGCACTGTCTCCTTCAACGCACACATACACAGACATGCATTCGCACCAAATGTTTAAATCTTGGAGACATTTTTATTCCTGTGGCCTTTTGCTCTGTTGTCTGCCCACCCCTGACAAAAAAAAGGGGGGGTGAGGGGGGAGGCTTTAAACAGCGTAGCATGCTTTTCTGACTCCAACATTCCTCCAAGGGATACGAAACAAACACGCACACACACGACTGGATGCACTCACAAAGAAACACACACATCTATGCTACACTAAAAGAAAATATATAAACACACGTGCACACACACGGACGTACACAAACCATGCAGAGGCAGTGATGTGCGTCTAACAGTGCTTGCAGGGCCAGCAAAATCTTGCAGTGCTGCTCAGTGAGTGTTTGACAGGCGGTCTATGGAGACAGCCGGCTGTGGAGGCTGCCTTAAACAGGAAGGCTTTCACTGACACACCGGCCATCTATGGACTCGGTTTTCTCTCTTTGTTCTCCTCATTTCTTTCTTTCTTCCTGTTTCTCTTTGGCTCTTCTCCTGTCTGTTGCCACCTTGCCATGCTACTTTGCAGGGACGTGCACAGACATTTGGAGGGGCTATAGAGAGCCGAAGTCATGCCCTTCTACTTCCAGCCAATGGGACCTATCTTTCAAAGAAATATGAACGAGAGTCACTGGAGAGATAATTATTGTTTGCTGTTTGAATCGAGCCATGGATTACAAATATGATGTTCGTCGATTTAAAAGATCATTTTTCAACCGAAGAAGGTCTCAGTTTATTGTTAAACTGTTGAAGTATAAGACTATGAAAATACATAATTAGAAAGACTACACACTTCAAAGTCGCATGGATGACGTCTTGCTGAA
This sequence comes from Perca fluviatilis, assembly GCF_010015445.1. NCBI lineage: Eukaryota > Metazoa > Chordata > Actinopteri > Perciformes > Percidae > Perca > Perca fluviatilis. Next base: position 25,042,331 of record NC_053112.1, on the reverse strand, counting down.
GCTACAATGTCTGTGTGTATCGTACCGGGGATGTAACATTACTCAAATGAGCAGAGGAGCTCGCTTGTTCTTTTGCTTATCTGCTGAAAACACTTCACTGGATAAAACACATCAGGTAAGATAGCGTTACATGTGTTGTGGAACAGAGCTAAGCTAGCTAGCTAGCGAGCAAGTTGAGCATCAAGCTAGGTGACGTAAATTGTGTGAGACGAGAGATGTCGTTCACTGAGCTCTTTCGTACAAAACTAAGTGGTCATATGACAAACCTACGGCTAACTGAGACTTTCTTCGGCTGAAAAACTTTCTTTTAAATTGATGAACATCATATTTTAAATCCATGGCTCAATTCAAACGGGATCAAAAATGTATTTGCCTCTCCCCGTTCACTACCATTCATATTTTTTCCGAATTAATGTCCCATGAGGTCCACCGGAAGGGGCGTGACCTCTGTTCTTTATTGCACTAATCTGGAAAAAAAGGCAACCTGACTACAGCTAGTAAAAGTATTTCACTCGATCCCCACGTTCTCAAATGCTCTGTGAACTGGAGCTCTTGATATACATAAAATAATAACTAATTCACAATGCCATATACGGCAAAGACACAATTTACTGTGTATTTATTATTAATGAAACATTTGTTTTTAATGAGTTATTAGCCTACTCCAACTTAAAGAAAATGCCCCTGATAAAATAGGCCTACTTCACATTAAATGAATAATGTAGGATGGTTGATGATATTATCAAATGCTTCTCTCACAGCTGGTCTGCTGACAGTTTTAATCCAGGCTCCAGCTCTGCAAAGTTACAGATCTTTTAGCTGTTTCATTGAGCTCTTTCTCACTCTTCTTCGTCATCTTTGTTGTGAAGGCATACTTAAGCACACAAAACTAACATTAGGCTGTACTTTTTTTTTATGCAAAGTTTATTACATTAACCAATTGGGACATTCATTTATCATCTCATAACAAAGTAAGGCGACTTTCACTAATGTCACATCTGATTGTTCACGTAACATATTGACTGTAAACAACGTATAATCTAGCTTGATTCAAGAGCCCCTACCATCACATTCCTGAGCCTCTCTCTTCTCTACAGAACGCACACTAAGGTAACGGACGTAACGTAGCTACGTTAGCCTGCTGCTGCAACATACGTTATGTCATTAGCTTTGGTTGATAACGTAGCATTTTACGTTAAAATAAGGCAATGCTGCACTAAGTGATGCACACGTTACAAGCTGAAGCTGCACTTTATTCAAAGCTCAAGTTGATTTTTTGGTTACTATTAACAGGGCATTTGTCATAATCTCCATAACTTCAAAAACTCACGTGAAGGCAGAAGGGCTTGCGCTGCTCCGTGTGTGGGAATATAAGCAAAGTCACGTGACTGGGGGCAGAGGGCATCGCTGAGGGCAAGATTGAATGATATAGCGAATTTAATTTGATTTCACTTAAATAATGATGGGCGTGGTATGGCATTAATGCAGCCACAACAGTAAAAAAAAAAAAGAAAGAAAGAAAAGTTTATTTCGGCTCTTTCGCCAGAGCATTGACATAAGTGCCAGAGGGGCATCTAATCCAATCAGGGCAAACGGGCAGTTGCCCGGGCAACAATAGCCCGTACCTGTGCACGTCCCTGCTACTTTGTCAATCTTGTTTTCTTTCTGTGCCTCCTGTTTCTTCTCTGATATTTTCCGTTTTTCTCTCCTTTCTCTCCTCCTACTCCCGCCGTGCTCTGTCTTACCCTCTGCAGAGCTGCGAGAAGGTTGGTAAACTAACGACTGTGTGGCTCTTTGAGTCTCTCCTGAGTATTTTCTTTTCTTCTATTAAACTGCCATTTGTGTTTGTGTGTTTCGGCTGTTTTATGTGCAGTACTAAAGGTTTAAACCTGCCTGTACAGTTTACTCCTTTGAGATATACTGTACCCTGCATTCCTCTTTTCTCTTTTTTCCCTGTGAGTGCATGTGTGTTTGCTGTGAGTTTGTTTTTTGTCTGTGTATCTTTTGTGTTTCAGTTCATAAAATATTTAATGGAGCACACCTAAAAACACCATGAATAAAACATTTTGATATCACATGCGCCCTAGTGGTGATGTACCAGACTGTCTGAATGCTTGCAGTCTTCTTTAAATGTCATAAAACTTCATCTTAGAGTATATAGAACAAGATAAAAAAAAAGTAAATCATGCTACAGTGTATAGACACTGACTGTTATGCATTGTTCTGCACTTTACTGAGCAACACAGTCATGAATTTCTAATCACCTCTCTTCTTCTGCCGTCCTGCTTTCACTGCTGTCTGGTCCAGTGCGTCGTGTCCCCCCACGCTTCTCCATCCCCCCAGCGGACAGCGAGATCATGCCAGGGGGGAACGTCAACATCACCTGTGTGGCTGTGGGCTCCCCTATGCCATACGTGAAGTGGATGCTGGGAGCAGAAGACCTGACGCCCGAGGATGACATGCCCATCGGCCGCAATGTCCTGGAACTGACTGACGTACGGCAGTCCAACAATTACACATGCGTCGCTATGTCAACACTTGGCGTGATCGAGGCGGTGGCACAGATTATTGTGAAAGGTGGGTTTATCGGAAGATATCGGAAGAGCAAGTGAACAAAGAGGAAGTGATGGTTTGACTTTGCATCCAGTGAGACTTTGGTTTTTATAAGAGCAGAGAGGACAAAGTGTGAATGAGCACTTGATGTGTAGTATGCTGTGAAGAACATTTCCATTACAAAAAAAATATGAAGTAAGTGAATAAGTAAAGTTACTCCCTTTGCTCTGTTTTTCATACTAGTGCAGTGCCTGTTGAAAATGTGCCTGTTTGGAACGGGCCATTGCTTGGCCTGTGATATTGCTGCTTGTAGAATTCATCAAAACTGTCTTTAAAAGGTGATTTAGAGTCCCTTCGTTAAGATACAACAGGCTCAAGAACTCTTTTATACATCAGTCTATCCTGTTGCTAAATCAAAATCAGTGTTGCCAATTAAGATCGGGATCCGAGGATACCATGAAACATGTTTTTTTGTCATGGCTATTTTTACTATATGTGTAATTGTTGTCTAAATCTGTGTGTACTTTTCTCTTTTTTTTTGGAGCAGAGCTGCTCGGGAACGCAAAATGAATATCAGTGTAAACTGACAGTAAAGTTATATTGTATCATAGAAGAGGAAAGAAGGACATTTCTGTTTATTACAGTATATACATTTTTTTTTCTATAGGGACCTGTCACTAATTAATGATCACTAAGTCTGTATTCAGTTCAACTTTGTCAGTATACAGGTGGTTTAATTTGGATTTAATATAACAAATTGTTGAACTGACTTTATTTGTTTAGTCCGATTAAGTTTATATTTTTTGTCCAATTCTTGTAATTGTTATGTGCAGATAACATTCATTGTATAATCCTAGGATATTGAGCTGGTCTCGTCATTTATATGTTTTAACTAGCAGAAGTTGATTTTATTGTTTTATGAGTACAAAGTGATGCTATGAATCTGAGTCTATCAGATGATTTTTTTTTTTTTTATGATAAGAAGGATAGTTTGTAAAATCTCTCTCTCCTCTCTCTCACAGCTCTCCCAAAGGCCCCTGGTACCCCTGTGGTGACGGAGAGAACTGCAACAAGCATTACACTCACCTGGGATTCTGGCAACCCTGAGCCTGTCTCCTACTATATCATACAGGTGTGTAACAGACACAGAAGCGCTACTGCATGTGCACACAGGTTTTTTGAGACACAGAACTTAAGATAGCTAAAGTTGCACTAGATTTTTGTATGAACATTAACTGTTATTAACAGCCTAAATTGGTAAGTAGGGCTGCAAAATAAGAGTACCACGTCTCTCCTGAAAGTAATAAATTCACCAAATTGCTGAAATAAAATCTAGTGTCTGGAATACTCTCTGCCTACCAGGAGTAATTAATTGAAATGTTGAGAATAAAACACAAATTGCTGCACTGAAACAATGACTGAATATTTAATAAAAAAAAAAAAAAGCAGCACACCCACATCAGATATTTCACGTTTCATTATGTATGTTTTGGCAAAAATCTAGATAGATAGATAGATAGATAGATAGATAGATAGATAGATAGATAGATAGATAGATAGTGTTATTAGACATGTATTTTACCTAGAGCTGTCATATAGTATGTTAAAGTTAAAGTATACCATGATATTGTGTGTGTTATGAGAGATAGTTGGGTGTAGGCTTCTAGAGGAAGCACTTAATGACAGGAAGCAGATGTCATGCCTGTCTTTGTGCGGGACAGAGACGGTGGGAGGCAGATGTTGGATCCTGTATAGGCCACATGTGTATTATAATTCTTAAAACACTGTTACTAAAGAAGTGTTAACTTTATTCGTCTCAGTGAGTCTTTAAGGTTTCTGGTCATTTAGGTCATCAACGAATACGCGGGGAATTAGAACTTAAAAAGATTCATGGAGTCAGATGTTCTCTGGCCTCTGGGCCTTTCACTTTTTGCAAAAAATCCCCTTCGATAGATAGATAGATAGATAGATAGATAGATAGATAGATAGATAGATAGATAGATAGATAGATAGATAGATAGATAGATAGATAGATAGATAGATAGATAGATAGATAGATAGATAGATAGATAGATAGATAGATAGATAGATAGATAGATAGATAGATAGATAGATAGAGCTTTCTCTGTACAAAGTTATTTAATACAGCTTTAAATCAGTATATTCTTCCTCTCTCTCTTCCCTCTTCCTCTCTTGCTTCTTCCAGCACCGTGCCAAAGGGTCAGAGGACCCCTATAAAGAGATTGATGGCATCGCCACAACGCGCTACAGCGTAGGCGGCCTCAGCCCATACTCCCACTACGACTTTCGGGTGGCGGCCGTTAACACCATTGGCCAGGGCCCCTCCAGCGAGGTGGTGGAGGCTCGCACAGCAGAGCAGGCCCCCTCCTCGCCTCCTCGACAGGTCAGGGTTTGATTGGACAAAAGCAAATTCATAAAAATGCTATTGTTACAGTGATACTGCACCTATCATCTGCCAGTAAAAATGTGATATTCAAATATGCAATTTTGGTACTGTACGAATAACAAGTTGACTAATTCTTTGCCGTTTTCTTTTTTTTTTTTTATATCTGTTGTTATTGTTTCTCTGACAATAACTTCACCTATAGTTTGGTTGTTATACAGTGCAGTATGATTAGCTGCCTGTTATTTTGACTGCATTACAGTGCGTAACATGTCCCTCACAAAGAACACCCACAACTACTGTCAACAACTCCACCCTGTCTCCATCCCCACACATCTGTAACCTCGTAGTCATCTTCGACAGCAACCTCAATTTTGAAAATTACATCAACCAAATAACCAGAACTGCCTTCTTCCACCTCAAAAAACATTGCCCGTCTCCGCCCTTCGCTCACATTCTCTGCTGCCGAAACTTTGATACACGCCTTCATCACTTCCACAATCAACTACTGCAATAGCATCCTCTATGGTTCAACTGCAAAAGCCTTAAATAGACTTCAATACATCCAAAACTCTGATGCACACCTCCTCACCCACACCCACTCCCGTGACCACATCACCCCTGTCCTCCAGAATCTCCACTAGGTCGCTGTTCCCCAATACATCCAATTCACAGTCATCCTCCTTACTCCCAAAGCCCTCCATAACCAGGCTCCTTCCTACCTCACAGACCTGCTCCACTGCCGCAATCGCTATATAAATAAAATGTATTATTATTATTATTATTATAAATCTTACAGTGTGTACTTTTTAAACACTAGTCTTAAGTTACCTTTAATTCTCAAAAAAACAAACAAAAATGTATTCTAAAAAACTCCAGTGAAATGACATTTATATCCCAGTGCAGCGTTGCTGAAGTTCTTTATGTTTGCCCTGCAGGTCAGGGGTCGTATGCTGAGCACCACAACAGCAATCATCCACTGGGATGAACCAGAGGAACCTAATGGACAGGTGGTGGGCTACAGAGTCTACTACACCTCAGACAACACGCTACCAGTCAACCAGGTGTGTACCTGTTTATGAATCACAGCTGACTATCTTGCCTTGTCTACATGTGTCTAATACATAAGTGTGCATCTGTGTGTCTGCTTGCATTCATGCCTCGGTTTGTGTGTTGTGCAGTGGGAGAAGCAGATGGTGCGCAGCGCCAACTTCATTACCATCCAGGGTTTGACTCCCAACAAGACTTACTACATCAGAGTGCTGGCCTTCACCTCTGTAGGAGACGGACCCCTGTCCCAGGACCTGCAGATTATAGCCAAGACTGGAGGTAAGAGACAGGAAGCAAGAGAGGGGTGTCATAAAAAAATGTCTTTACTTGGTTTTACTTATCCTTATTTTCCTCAACTCTGTAGTTCCATCCCAACCTTCAGAATTTAAGGGTGAGGCCAAGTCTGAGACCAGTATCCTGTTGTCCTGGGTGGCCCCACCCCAGGGTGGCCCCGACAACCAGATCACAGGATATGAACTGGTCTACCGTCGAGCTGATGACACAGAGGAGGTAAGATAAGAGAGAGAGACAGACGGATTGGTAGCTGAGAGGACTGTTTTGCTGGACTAACACATGTATTTTTTTTATTTTTTTATTTAACCTTTATTTAACCAGGAAGAAACTCGTTGAGATTAAAAATCTCTTTTTCAAGAGTGTCCTGGCCAAGGCAGGCAGCAGTACAACCACACATACACGCCAACACAAAATACACAAAAACACTAAGAACATAAAACAACTGAAACAGCAAATCCCTCAGAGTCAACCAGAATACTAAACACATCAGGTAAAACATCTACAGCCAGATGTCATTCCCTCCAAGTTAAACAACATCCTCTTAAAAGCGACCACTGAGACCAGTTTAGTAAGTTTCAGGGATTTCTGTAACTTGTTCCATGCAGAGGGAGCAGCAAACTTAAATGCCTTTTTCCCCAGCTCAGTTCTAACCTTAGACAGAAGGAAAAGATCCTGGGAACAAAGATTGTAAGTCCCAGTACTGTTTACATTGATATAGGTCAGAAGGTAGGATGGAAGGAGACCTAAAATAGCCTTGTATATGAGAGTATGCCAGTGTTGAAGTCTCCGTGTTGTTAAAGAAGGCCATCCAACACGTTCATATAGATCACAGTGGTGAGTGAGGGCTTTCATACCAGTGATGAACCTCAGAGCTCCATGGTGTACAGTGTCCAGTGCATGTAAACTTTTAGAGGAAGCATGCATGTATAAAACATCACCATAGTCAAGTACAGACATAAAAGTGGCATTGACCAGCCTCTTTCTAGATTCGAACGAGAGGCAGGATTTGATTCTGAAATAAAACCCTAGTTTAAGTTTTAATCTTTTAGCTAGCTGCTCAATATGAAGGGTAAAAGAAATAGATTCATCAATTAAAATACCAAGATATCTGTACTTAGATACACATTCAATTTTTGTACCATGAGAAGTGAGGATTGAGGGCAGATTTGATTTAAATTTTGAATTTGAAAAAAGCATGACTTTAGTTTTATCTGCATTTAAAACAAGTTTTAAATCAATGTATGGGTAATAACAGATTGAAAGATAGAAGGGTGGGGTTAACATAAGATCAGTTGATCCTAATATCAAAATCTCTATAACAGATGCTCTTTTTGAACAAGTTGTTATTACAACCATGTTATATTGTTTTTCTCACAACTTGATGTCTTCCACTGTCCCGCTGTCTTTATGTTGTTTTTTTTCAGAAAAAGGTCACCTTTGAGCCGACCACCTCCTACCTGTTGAACAACCTGAAGCCTTTCTCCACCTACACCTTCCAGCTGGCTGCCAGGAGCAAGCATGGAATTGGGGCGTATACCAACGATGTGTCCATCGACACACCACAGACACGTAGGTCCCACCACAAATACTGCTGTGTGTGTTTGTGTGGAATAGAGAGAGAGGGGGAGAGAGAGAGAGAGAGAGAGAGAGGTTTTAATTTTGACAATGCAAAAATTGGAACTGACATAGAAACTGAACCACAAATACATGAAATGCCCAATCTGACCATCATAGATTTGGATGTTAACACACAGTATTTCTGAAGACATTTGGCAAATTACTTTTTTTGCATTGTCATAATGGGGCCGTCATGAATCCAGACCTTCACTGACCTCAGATTTGATATTTCAACAAATGTATTATTAGATAAATAATTCCCAGAACTTAATCCTATATATAATATAGTACCAGACAGTTTATCGACGATTGGCAGCTGAAAAAACAATTCTTAATTTGTTGGCTAATAATCTGAGGTCTGTAAGAGAATCACTAAAAACAAGGTAAGAAGCCAGAGAAGCTAGATAGAGATGAGCGCTCCATCATGGATCACAGAGGCTTGGGTAGGCTGTAAGGACAAGTAAGTTATGGGAAGGTATGTTTGTGTGTTAAAGCTCTAGTCAGTGTTTTTGTGTTCCATCTCTTTTCAATCATTCACTCGTTTTCATTAATCAAACATTTCTACCAAACAGAAGTTGACACCCATTATTCAGCCATCTTGCTTTCTAGTCACAGGGTCATTTTTCGTAGGAGCTTTCTGTTCTCCAGTGTTTTGTTTTCATTTTATGTTTCTTTGTCTTTTGTTCTCTGTCTTTCGTCCGCTCAATTTCATCCCCATTCCTTCACGGCAAACCTCACTTCCTCACCTCTCCACCCACCAATAACAACTTGCACACACGACCAAATAACATTTACCCAAACAACCCCTACTGTGCATCCTCAAAACTGGCCAATCAGTTCCTTCAGCTCCTCCCCAGGACATCACATGCACCAGTCCCAGTTCTACCAGCATCCTGGTAAGTTGGGCTCCACCTCCTCTGGAGTTTCAGAATGGCATCATTACAGGATACTCCATCCAGTACTCCACTACCGAGGGCAACAAAGTGTCTAAAAGAATTGATGGAATTCTTCTGGGAAGTTCTCCGTATCTCCTGGAAAACCTGGAGAAATGGACAGAGTATGGCATAACGGTACGGGCGCAGACGGAAGCTGGGGATGGACCAGAGAGTTTACAGCTGCTTATCCGCACCGAGGAAGATGGTATGTTCCCAAACAAACCCCCTGCCTGTTTTAGGATGGTCCGCCCCACTAACAATGGCTACCTCACTAACATAGCACTACTGAGGTGAAAGCTCCCTAAACTAACAGCAAGTTTATTTCACTGGCCAGATAGGCCTTTTGTCTATCCTTGAGCTGCAATCTCAACGGGTGATGCACTTGAGAACCACTGTCAGACCCTCTACTTTTGAAAATCTCTCCTTTATTCCTTTATAACCGCCAGAAACCTCTTACATGCGGAAATCTCCTCCTGCTACACCCTCACCACTGCTTTCTCTTGTCAACAGCAACCCTTTTTTCTCCAGCAACACTTTTTAAGCCCTTTTTTTACCCGCATCTTTTTTTCCGCACTTTTCCCCTTTCTTATTAAATCCCCTATTTTTTTTATAAGGGATGGTTGGGATTTCTCACTATATTCTCCACTAACAATACCAAAAAAACCCCTTTGGCTGTAGCTGTACCTTGGCCTTTCCACACCTTGGCTTTTCTCACAGACCGTCTGCCCTTCCAACTCCCCTCGAATTATGTGAATATCTTTAATCTACTTTTAATCAATTTATGTTGTTGTGTTTTGAGTAATTTGTAATATGTCAGCAATATTTTTGATATTCATGCTTAATATCTCATACTCCCAACGTCTCCATGTTTTCCAGTTTGGAGACATTCCAGAATTTTTTTCTCTTAGTATATATATTTTTTTTTTTTTTTTTTTGGGGGTTCTTGGCAGCACAAGAGGTTTTTCTTGATAACAGTATTTTCTCTTTGACTGCCTGCCACTGTTTATCTGCCCATGGCAACAAATCCTTTTCTATCTGCCATTCTTATCTTTCTTTACATTTGCTTCTTATCCTCCACTGCTTTTTTCCTCCATGTTTTTCCTCAAGCACTCATTTTTTACTATTTTGACTTTTTTCCCAGACATCAGAACATTTTTAGACTTTTTGGAGGGTTCTATTTTTTGTAACCTCCCCTGAAACCAATATATTTTTGATTAGAAAAAGTGAAGGTCTGAGTGCCCATCATCTGTGACCCTTGACCTCTATCCCAAAATGCATTTTTAGTTCCAAGTGGTCCTCCGCGAGGGGTGGAGGCAGAGACTATGAACGCCTCGGCCGTTAGGGTGAAATGGCGAGCACCGGCGCCCGAACGGCAGCACGGTCAGATCCGAGGCTACCAAGTCCACTATGTGAGGATGAACTACGGAGAACCTCAGGGTCAGCCTTTCATCAAGGACATCCTCATAGAGGACTCTCAGGTAACACTAACATATATTCTCTTACACCTTATAATCAACTGTTTCAGGAACTGTTCTATGAATGCCTTATAAAATCATACTTACAACTCTATACACTAGAAAACTAATACAGTCATATTTATTGTAAATGATCATATTCATTTCATAGTTTCAATAGAGCCATGAAGAACTTGTGAGCTCCCTCAGCACATTGGTACCTAGAGAGAGCCAGTATGGGGCCATCTAGGTAGTTTTACTGTAGATAAGCTAAATATTTTTGCCATATTACTTTTTGCCTCATATTTAACTCACAGATATGAGAGCAGTATCTTTCTTCTCATCTTATATATACATATATATATATATACATATACATATATATATATATATATATATATATATATATATATATATATATATATATATATATATATATATACACACACACACTTACACACACACTACTGGTCAAAAGCCCAATTTTTTCAGGTTTTTATTGAAATTCATGCAGTTCAATGTCTTATTGTACTCTGAAATGAAATAATAGAACAAATGAACAATTTACGTTAAAAAAGAAATCATGGAATCAATTTATAAACCAAAATGTATTCTACATTTTTGACTCATCAAAGTAGCCCCCTTTGGCAGATATAACAGCTGAACACACTCGTGGCATTCTTTCTACAATGGAAATCAAATATTCTTCAGAAAGTTCTTCCCAACTCTGTTGCAGAAGTTCCCATAAATGTGTGGCACTTGTAGGTTGCTTTGCTTTCACTTTTCTGTCCAGTTCATCCCAAACCAGCTCAATGGGGTTTAAGTCTGGTGACTGTGCTGGCCACTCCATGTTTTTAAGCTTACCATCTTGTTCTTTTTTTCCTATGATAGTTCTGGCATAGCTTGGACTTATGTTTTGGGTCATTATCTTGCTGTAGGATGAACCCCTGACCAACTAGGCGCATAACTGAGGGCATGGCGCTGCAAAATGCTGTGGTAACCATTTTGGTTCAGGGTGCCTTTCACTCTGTACAAATCACCGACCCTGGATCCAGCAAAACAGCCCCAGACCGTCACGCTTCCTCCTCCATGTTTGACAGTTGATGTCACACACTGAGGAACTATCCTTTCGCCTACTCAACGGCGTACAAAAATCCTGCATGATGAACCGAAGATTTCAAATTTTGATTCATCAGTCCATAACACCTTCTTCCAGTCTTCAGTAGTCCATTGACGATGGAGGCAAGCCTCTTTTTCTTATTCTGACGTCTTAGCAATGCCTTTCTTGCTGCAACTCAACCTATCAAACCTGCAGCTCGAAGTCTTCTCTTTACAGTTGAATACTGTAAGGTGAAGAATACTGTACTCACTGACACCTTGACTTTCTTCGCAATTTCTCTGTTGGAAAGACCAACATTCTTAAAGGGATACTTCACCGATTTAGCATTCAGCTTTGTATCAGTAGAAACCCGATAGTATTTCTGAATGACCGTGCCTCCCTCCCTCATGTCCCCCTGAGACGAGAGATTTCTGCATTTGGGGCCTGGAAAAAATCTTCCGATGACGTAAAATGACGATTTTTGCGTCATTGGAAGATTTTTGGGCCAGAGGCAAAGGACTACAGCCAGTAGTAGGATCTACTTCCGTATGTTTTCAACACGCCCACAGGGGTTGGACTGCCGAGTCTGGCCGAGGTATTCCGAATGAAAACGACTGTCAGCCATCTTGAATCTTCGCTAAACAGGCTTTCGGTTTTCAGCAGAAAACATTTACAACAATTATCTGCATTCAAACTACCGGACGTGTGTACCACCGGGATACATCGGTACAGATCGGAGAATATGGAGGAAACGTTATTACAGACGCAATACTCGGCACACTACGTGAGCTTTGCCTGCACGGAGACCAGCGGTGTCGCTCAATGCCGCTAGCCGGCTAGGGGACATCCTCATCGGCTAGGTGGAAAGCTAACGCTAGCTGTCCACCTGTCCCAGCCATCCTGCTTGCAAGTGTCTGCTCATTAAACAACAAGCTGGACTACATCCTCCTTCAACGAAAATCCCAACGTGAGTTCAGTGACTGCTGTGTTTTTGTTGTTGTGGAAACATGCCTGAACAACAGTGTACCGGAACCGGGACTATCCAGCTACCAGGCTGCTCTCGCCGGCCCGTGGAGGTGGGCTGTGTTAAACGGACTGGTGTAGAAATAAAATCCAACTAGCTACTGCTAACTGCTGGTGGAGCTTGAGACTGTTAAATGCCGACCATTCGACATCCCACGCTAATTCACGGCTGTGTTTATACTCTGTGTTTAGCTACACCAATGCTAGTATGCGTTAGCTGAACTTTACGGATCCTGCTTGCAAGTGTCCGCTCATTTAGACCACAAACTGGACTACATCCAACTTCAACGACACACCCAACGTGAGTTCAGAGACTGACGTGTTTTTGTTGTTGTGGAAACCTGCCTGAATAGTGTACCGGAGTGTCCAGCTACCAGGCCTGCTAGCCCTCCGAGCTAGAGATGCTCTGTCGCCAGGTAAAAGAGGTGGGCTGTGTTAACACCGAGTGGCGCAGAAATGTGGTGATTTGTATCCATTTAACTGCTAACTGCTGGTGGAGTTTGTGACTGTTAAATGCCGACCATTCTACATTACACACTAATTCACGGCTGTGTTTATGCTCGGTGTTTACAGCCCACCAAGCGCTAATGCTAGTATGCGTTAGCTGAACTTACGGAGCCTATAAAGTGTGTGTACTAAATGTAGCCTGTTTCGTTATGTCGTTTTTATATAATGTCGTTTTTATATATGTTAAATGTGTAACACCACTTGAGTCAACGATGAAACGTTTTTTTCGTGTATATGGTTGAAATGACAATAAAACACGCTTGAGTTGAGTTGAAAGCCTCTGTCGGTCTGTCAAGCGGTAGGCGTGGCTTGGAGTGGACTCAAAGCAACGAAGCAGGTGCATTCTGGGATTTGGTGTTTTTCATCCATATAAGACCAAAACACATTTTCTGGCTTTTCTCGGCCTAGAAGGCACCAATTTCAATTTTTTTTCACATTTCTACTACATAAGTGACCCAATTTAAAGATATATTCAGCTTTCCAGCGGTGAAATATTCCTTTAAGTGTTATGATGGTCTGTCTCTCTTCCATTGTTAATTGCCTTTTTCCCGCCATTTTTATAGCAACACTACTTTCTGCAGTACAATACTGTTCAAATAATGCTCACGAGGGTATGGTACCACAGTGTGTTCCAACAATACTTTTATACAAACAGAGGGGGTTGTAAGTAATCCAGACAAGTTGGAACTCCTGTGGGAGTTGGTAGCACCAACTTTCAAAGCCTGATCCACCTCCATTGCTGCAGAACAGCTTAACGTTGTTAACCCATTTCTTGTTCCCTGAAAAAGGCCTTTTTGTAAAATACTGAAATGTACAATATTTTTCAGTTTTGGGTAACCTTACTTTTTTTTAACCTCAGGCAGTTCACCACTTACCTTTGTACCATTTCAAGCTATTCACTGGACTTGAACTGCTAAAATTTCAATAAAAAATAAATAAATTGGGGTGTTCTAAAACTTTTGACCAGTAGAGTGTGTATATATATAATGGACCTAAATCTATTTATAATGATAATTTTAAACTAATACTTATATGGCATTAAACTTGAGTGCGAAGTCTTTCAGAAAAATATCCCAAAAAATAAGAATTGTGTTTTTCTCTCCTTTTTCTCTCTGCTGTTCCGTCATTCAGTGGGAAAATGAAGACTCAGCTGAATATGTGAGTAAACCCTTTAAACATATTATTTAATAGTGATAACAAAGCACAGACAGCAGATGAGTCATATTTATGAGATTGTGAATCTCCTATGACTGAGTGAGGGCTTAAAACCTAGCAGGAAGTCCCTTTTTCATTTCTGCAGTGTGTGCTCTCCAGGATTTGTAATAAAGGACCTTGGAAGAACACATAGAACTGATGATATGAGTCATTTGTGGGTATTGCCAAAATACCATGATTATTTCTACTTTCCACAGACCAAGAAATGAAGAAGATATTGAGTTCAGTGTTTAGATGGAGACAAATCTAAACTAGTTTTGAGTGTCTGTGTAGTTAAATTACATTTTTAGTTGCAAATGGACCACATTTTGAGCTGTGATACTGAGATAATTAGATATAGTTGTTTTTATGATCACAAACCATATCCACTCCACATTTTCCAAAAGCAGCAGCTAGGTGAACAATGTATTTCCTGGCCTGGGAGAGTATTGTTGGTGTAGAAAAGATCTTAATAACTGTCTGTGCAGGTACACTGTCAGACAAAAAGCACAGAATTTTACCTTTCTGACCAATTTGACACAGACTTTTTTATTGTCCTAAAGGCACATAGAATTAGTTTCCTTTTGAAGCTAACAATTTGTTTTGTTGTTCTGCAGGAGGTGGTTCTTGGAGACCTGAAGGCAGACACTGCCTACTCTGTATCAGTGGGGGCTTACACTGCCAAGGGCGATGGTGCTCGCAGCAAACCTGTTACTGTCTGTAGCGCCCTGCCGCGTAAGTGTGTCGACGCAGACTCTCACACAAACAGAAATACATAGAACTACAAAATCACACACAAAACTAATAACGATCTTTGAGACTAAATCCTCATTTATGATCATTAGAGGCCATTAAATCATTGAATTGGTTCATGTTCCACTCTATCACACCTTGATATGCCAGAAAGGAACCAGTCATTTGGTGCCATATTAATCATATTTTGCAGCTTTGCTTGGGGTTGTGAATAATGTGCTTTGCAATTATCCTCTAATTATCTTATTATCGTTCTCTCTCTCTCTTTTTTTTTTTTTTTTTTTTTTTTTTCTCTTTCTCTCTCTCTCTTTTTTTTTTTTTTTTTTTTTTTTTTTTTTCCCTATTTCCCTTTTTCCAGTGCCTGAAAAGCCCAAACTGACGGTGAGTGTCACTGATTCAGGTACTGCTCTGCTTCAGTGGTACCCACCTCCCAACCCACCGACCCCGCTCCTGGGGTACCGCCTCACCTTCGGCCACATCGACGTCCTTCCCTTCACGGTGGTGGAGATCCCCACCAAGGAGAACCGCTACACCGCTCAGGACATCCATAAGGGAGCTAACTACGTGTTTAGACTCTCTTCCCGTAACAAAATGGGCTACGGAGAGGAGGCTGTAATGGAGGTGACTACTCCAGAAGATGCCCCAAGTGGATACCCAGAACATATTACCTTAGAGGAGTCTTCTGCCACCTCCCTCCGGCTGGCGTGGAAATCAGTCCCACTAATTGAGCAAAATGGGAAAATTATTAAGTACTCAGTTCTGTACAAGGATATAAACAGTCGAGGGAATGCCTCAGAAGTTGTGGTGCCCGCTCCAGGGTCGAGTGTTTTGTTGGAGGGTCTGAGTGCCGATACTGTGTATGATGTCAGGTTGTGCGCGTTCACAGCTGTTGGCCCCGGGCCGTTTAGCCCCAGTGTCCAGTTTAGGACACAGCGGCTAGACCAAGGTAGGATTCATGTTCTAACAACCCATCTTCATTGCTCAGGATGCAACACATGCTTCCTAACAATACATTTGTGCATACATTGTGCACACTAAGTCCCACTTGCACACACACAACATCTGGTGACAACATCCTAAGTGTCCTTTTTCGTTGTCTTGTCACTGTAGTCTTAGTCCCAACGTCCCAAAGCAAGGTAAGAGTCTTGGGTCTTGGGCGAGTTTCCCTGTCCAGTCACACTCACTGTGTGTTGATCAGAGCAGATAGCTAGCTTGAGACTGGTACTAGAGAATGATACACAGGTAAGGCCATTACTTGTGGTTCAGTAGAGAGAATAAATGAGCTTGGAATCATATTCATGTTTTTTTTTTTTTGTACCTTAGTGTTTGCCACCAACTTCAGAGTAAAGGCTGCCATGAAGAGCTCTGTTCTGCTGTCCTGGGAGATCAGAGACAAGAACCCTGCCCAGCCATTCACTGTAAGTAGATTTTGCATTTTGTCATTTTTCAATGTTGTTAAATAAAAATGAAAAACAGAATTCAAAGGCCTGAGGCCTGTACTACGAAGCAGGATTTGGCGTTAACGAGCTAACTTAAGGCTCAACCCAGGATTTTCTGTACTACGAAGGTGGATCAGTTGTTATCGGGTTCAATCGCCGTGGTAACTCATGCTGAACACCTAACCTGGTCGGGAGCAGGTTAAGTTGGAGATCAGAGATCAACCGGTGTTAAAGCACCACCTACTGACCAATCAATAGGTCGATTGATAACGGCGTCACCATTCTTAAAGAAGATCAGGCGGAGCTCTGTGCAGAGAGAGAGAGAGAGAGGGAGGGGGAGAGAGGGGTGCGCTCATAAAAGTTAAAACATTTAGAGACCAACAACCCCGTTAACATTCCCTGATGGGTATTTTTATGAAATATATTATAAATAAATAAATATATATATTTTAATGGGAGGGAATTACATAGCCTATCGGCTACTTGAGCCGTGTGTCGCCACTGCGCACATCGGTTTGAATTATGTTTTTATATTTTTCATTTGCTCTCACGATCGCTTCCCACTGCCAGGGTTGCAACTGAAATAAAAGGCTAAAGCAACGACAGTTTATGGAAAGCACAAGTGTAATTATGGTCAGATCTTGGTCCTGACTGATGGGGAAGTGATATTGGAGTTGTGATTTAAACATCTACACCGTCGGCTATTTTTTTGCCAGCTGTCCTCTTGTTTTAGGAAGCAGCGACTGTATTGCATTTTCCCTGTAAAACCGAGTCTGTGTTCTTCATATTTATGTAGAATTATAATTTGCTCTTCTTATATATAATATGCGGCTCTGGTAGATGTTTGCGATTGGTCGATTGGGCGCAAACACCGCCTCTTTTATGTGAACGCGCTCGCCGCTGGATTGGGAAACCCTGGGTTGACTGAACTAGTTGTTAACCACCGTCGTGATACAGGTTATGCGGGACCGCGGTGGTTAGGTTAGGTGAAGCCGGATAACTGAAAGGAATCCAGGGCATGTTGATCTTGCTTCATAGTACAGGCCTCAGGTCTCAAATGGTTTACAGACAAAGGCAGGGTGCAAATAAAGAATGGGGGGGCGGAGGGAGAATGAAATTACCCGTTCTCACTCAAGTCAGCATAATGTATTGTTTTCAATCATTTATTGCATTTTTTATCTGTGTTAGGTTGCTGTTAATGACACTTAACATTTCCTGTTTGATAAAGTATTGCAAGCACATAATGCTCCTTGAACAGCTGGAAAGCTTTTGATGTAAAATAGAGGTGTTCAGTTTACAAGACAACAGGCCAAAACATGAAGGCTTTG
Organism: Perca fluviatilis; assembly: GCF_010015445.1. Taxonomy (NCBI): domain Eukaryota; kingdom Metazoa; phylum Chordata; class Actinopteri; order Perciformes; family Percidae; genus Perca; species Perca fluviatilis. Next base: position 25,024,681 of record NC_053112.1, on the reverse strand, counting down.
CACTAAAGTATAAAAACAATTACCAATAAAACAGCTACAATTACAAATTAATAACCTCCCTGTAAAATAAACACCTGGTTCTTTTGGTTAAGGTAAATAAAAGCATTAGACACTATTTGAGAGTTTACAATACGTGCTGCATTGTGTGTTTTGTGTCGTATTCAATTTATCTCTCAAACTATGTGACCTATCCCGTGTCCAGATCCTGTATGGAAAGGGCCAGTCTGTGGAAGTGGATGGGAAACAGACTCAGAAGCTGATCACTGGCTTGGAGGCGGACACCCAGTACTCCTTTCTGCTTACCAACCGGGCCAACAGCGCCGGGGGTCTGCAGCACCGCGTCACAGCCACCACCGCCCCAGACATCCTAAAAACCAAACCCACGGTGGTGGGAAAGACCAACGCTGATGGCATGGTGACTGTGCAACTACCGACGGTGCAGACCACAGACAAAGTCAGGTAGTGATGATGGATGAGAGTGAAGAGAGTGAGAGTAAAGAATTTGGTTTAATGTAATGTCTACTATTTTGACCCTTTACTTATCATGAAGCTGCCTCATAACACATCCTGCTGCTGCAGGCTGCAGACATGATGGAGAAATGCAGCAGCAACACAATTCTGAATGGCGTTTTTTATTTTCTAATTAAAATATAACTGAAGCACGTCAAGCTTGAGCTACCACCACGAGCTAAGCATAGTACAGTTTACGTGACTCAGGTTGATGCTAGTGGGCTCAGGCAAAGCACTATTTTGGAGAGTGCTACTCGGCAACCTGTCGATGAAACCAAATCCAAAAAAGTTACTACAGCTCTTGCGAAATGGGTGGCAACTAACTGCAGACCTGTCAGCATCGTAGAAGACTCGGATCTTCGGTTGGCGTGTTCTGACCCGTCTTATACATTGCCGTCGAGGGGGACAACAGCCCCACGTAGACACAGCCGGTATTCCACAGAGAAAGCAGCCCAACTGGAACTGCTGCAAACTGCAAACGCTGTCTCATTAACCGGTGATCACTGGACGTCAGTGAGTAATCAAAATTATTTAGAAGTTACTGCACACTATATTGACTTTGATAAGGATAGGGATTTTTACTTTTTTTGTTAGGTACTTGGAGGAATTGTGCAATAATGACAGATTCACACATTTTTCTTTTGTTTACAGTAAATAAATAATAAACAAGTTCAAGTTCATAAAGTAACTTCCCTTGCATTCATTTGATTCCCAATCAAGATACACTGGTAAGAATTGCTTTCCATTGTTAATATGTAGTTAAAAACAGTTCTGAAATGCAAAATAATAGAATTTTAATCATGTGATAAAACATGCGATTAATCGCGATTAACTATAGAAATTCAGCGATTAATCACGATTAAAAAAAAAATATCGCTTGACACACGCTCCAATTCCACTTCTTCTTCCTCCTCCTGCTGCTGCTTTTAATTTATTGGTCTATCAGGAAGGATTTCTCTTAGTTGGCAGCAAAGCAAATCTGAGAACTCCCACAATTGACGAAATGAAAGCTGATCATTTATAACCAAGAACAAATATAGATACCAAGTGGAAGCGGTCCTTCTGCCTTAAAGCACAACCTGAATCACTCCACTGCTACTCACAGCCATTTTCCTGTAGTTTGTCCGTCCCATCAGAAGTGTTTTGGGAGTTCTTTGAGTCCCAAACAGCATTTTCCTCTTTCACTGCTACAGAGACAAGAGTCTTTCACATTTTAGGTGCCTTGATTCAAGATCAGAGATCAGAAATCGTATAAACTGTAATCAGTTGGATGTTGAAATTACTTGGTGACAATAATAAAACACACTGTAAGCATTTTTTTTAAATGTGATTAGTTTTTTTGCAGATTTCTACATTGATCAACTTATCTCTCTTAATGCAAAATTGCAGCATTGAAGCACACATCATTTTATCTTGCTTGCTGTTTCAGCTTTAAAGCTGTAATAAATTCTCATTTTCTCATATTTTACAAAAATAAGCTACTTTCTACTGTATCACTCGACACTCTGAATTGTACCATCTGTGCATAAGTGCAAGCATGGAATGCTGGAGTGAGTCATCTGTTGAGGACACATGGATGATTTTGGTTTCTGTGCCTTCATCACTTGACAGGTGCTTATGGTCTCACTGCTTCTAAAAAATCCCTTGATCCAGTGGTATTATTGTTTTTGTGTCACACGTGGCTTCAGACATGCTCCTCTGGTCAAAATACAACAATACAGTTTAGATTTAAAGTAGCGTCACAGCTTCTCCTGCAGAAATATACTGTATTAATAATACAATACTCCATAGTTCTTTAAAGCAGAAGACCAAAGGAATAGTTTGACATTTTGGGAAATATCCTTACTCACTTTCCTGCAGAGACTTACAGTAGATGGGAAGATCAATACCACTTGCATGTGTGTACAATAAATATGAAGCTAAGACAAGATAAACCTTTATTGATCCCCCGAGGGGAAATTTGGTTCTTGCAGCCGCACAATGACAGCGATAGAACAGATAAATAGAGAAATAAAATAAATAAATAAAAGTTATATAAGACTAAAATAAAAAATATAAATTCGAAGACTTTGGTTACAAAGTAAAGTGACACTGGTGTATGGTAAATATGAAACTACCACCAGCCACTGCTTAGCTTAGCTTTGCACTTGAAACGGCTAGCCTGGCTCTGTCGGAAGGTAACAAAATACACCTACAAGCACCTCTTCAGCTAGTAATTAGCAGTAATTAAACAACTGAACTAAACTAACTAAACAAAAGAGATATAGTGTATTAGTAAGTGAGCCGATTTTGTTGCCTTCCAATTAACTGTTTGTCCGTTTCCAGTAATGCTAAGCTAAGCTAACTGGGTGCCGGCTGTAGCTTCATATTTATTGTACAGACATGCGAATGGTATATATATTCTCATCTAACTCTCAGAGAAGAAGGAAATGCATGTATTTCCCAAAATGCCAAACTATTCCTGACATATTGAAGAAGAAAAAAGCCTAGTTTATATTGTGTATTTTCTTAAGCCTGAACCCAGTGCATGCTGTGTTTCAGGGGTTACTATGTGGTCGTGGTGCCACTGAAGAAGCAGAGAGGAGGGAAGTTCCTGAATCCCTGGGAGGAGCCCGACCAGATGAACCTGGATGAGGTGAGACATGGAGCACACAGGAGGCCATTCTACTAAATAGCTAATTAATGGTCATAATAAGGAGCTAATTATAAGCTAAGGCACATGTTGGCCAGATATGGTCTGGCCACTACCATTAATCCGTGTGTATTTTAGATGTTTTTTTATGTGTGTAAATTAATTGTCTATGTGTACTTTTGTTTGCAAACTTGCTTGCCTCAAATTGCCCCTTGAGGGACCAATAAAGTATTTTGAATGTAATTGCATCTTTAAGTCTTATTATGCAAAGGTAGATGACCTGGCCATCCATGCCTGTTCAATCCAATCAATACTTTCACAAAACATTTCCCATCCAATTACACTTACTGCCTTTTTCTAAAGACTTCATCACCTCATTACACTGTTCTAAAAGCTCATTCATGTGTGTGAGATGAGTTTCAATATAGTTTTTATGCTGCCCACTGTTTCAATGGATAAATGTGGTAGCAATTCAATTGATGATGAAGACATTTGTGCTAAGGTGATAATGCTCTATACAGCCAATTCTTCCTTCACTAATGAGGGTTTTTGTGTGAGGTAAAATTGCCAAACCATCTTTCTTTTCCAAGGTTTTATTTTGTTATCAAAACTCAGAAATACAAATCCCCAAAATTGACAAATGATAGATTTTTTTAGGAAAATAATGGCAATGGCAGAAGGATGACTACATTTCCTTTATTGTATCCAAGAAATGTAATTGTTGTAGTGTCTAATCAGCTTTGATGTTGCACTTTGTTTGAACTTGACATATATGAGATGGAAATTATGACCAGTGGTTATGTAATATTTCCCAATTTTCTATACTATCTCATTTTTTTCTGTCAAACCTTTTTTTTAATTATCTTTATCCTTCTCCCTCTCCTCTGTTTACCCCTGCCTTCCATTTTAGCTCCTGAAAGAGATCAACAGGACTAGTGTCAGTCGTGCCCTCCGCATCCGCAGACAGGCTGCCCAATCAGACCCTAGGGCCTATGTTACTGCTCACTTTAAGACCCTTCCCCTGGAATTTACATTAGGTGATGGGCGAAACTATGGCGACTTCCGCAACCGTCCACTCCAGAATGGACAGGAGTATGTTTTCTTTGTGCTTGCGCTACTTGACCTCTCTGAGAACGTGAGTACAAACACAAACACACCTACACAGTTTACCCATCCAAATGCACTTTTGTCTAAATGCATAGAACCATGTCTTCCTACAGACTATGTACGCCACTAGCCCTTATTCTGATCCTGTGACCTCATCGGATGTGGATCCTCAGCCAATCGTTGATGAGGAAGAGGGCCTGTTGTGGGTGGTGGGGCCTGTGTTGGCTGTCATCTTCATTGTCTGCATCGTCATCGCCATTCTCCTCTTCAAGAGGTAAGGACAGCATGATGGAGCCAGTAAGGTTTAATATAGGACAGGGCTGTTTAAAGTCTGACACAGTGTGCCCCAAATCAGACAAAATTGAGACAGAAAACTGGAATTACAGACGACTTTCACTGGATTACTTTGGTACTGAAGTACTTAAAAAAATTGATGATTCCCAGTCAAGTTCAGGAGTTGTAAGGTTTACATTTGTTCTATAATTTCTAAGCAGATTTATGGATTCATTTGCGATGGATATCATCATTATGATATCATTAATCACACTGAATCTAACAATATGTCTATCATTATCTGTGTGATCAGATTTGAATGAGTTATGACTCCAAGAAGGAGCAAATTTCGGCAATCTTGCGCTAAGGATTTTATAAAAAGTACCTTAATTTCCCCCTCGCCCCCATCTAACTCTTCCACAAACTGAATGCAAGACTTCAGAACCAAGCTGAGACTGAACAAAGTCCAGCTGGTGCAAATATGTGTTTCCATTATTAATGCAACATACAGGACTAACATTAAGATATATTTATTGTGATTCTGTGCTGCTGCAGGCGACACAATTAACGTCCCGACTGTTTGTTTACTAATCACATCTGAGTTCAGCTCCCAAGTTCTCTTAGAAATTTAATTGTGTGTTTTCTGTAATCTGTTCTTAAAATCTATATACAGAGAGCAAAGTTGCATAACAGATAGGGGAAGATAACATTATCGCTCATTAGCATTATTCATGATAATCATCTGTTCTGCTGGCTGGAGCTTTGTTAATTCACATGAATAATTGCTGTGACTGTGATGTGGCATTGCAAAATGATTAACCTTGATGGTAATAATCTAAAGTTCATAAGCCCTAGAGTGTAAATAGTGGCGATCCACAGCCATTAATATCTCTGTAGCTGAGTTGCACTCCGCAACATTTTTCCAGTATGTTATTAGATGTCACACATCGAAGAGGGTGCTGTGTATGCAGTGTTGTGAGAAATCAGAGGAAGAGTTTTGTCAGTTAGCTTTACATTCACTGTTTATCCCTGTGTCTAAAGAAGGTATTTATTATTTATTTATTATTTAACTTAACATTGTATTGAGAAAGTGATTAGATTATTTTCAATAAGAGGGGTAAAATTATGAGTTCAATGTTAGTTTAGTCTCTGGTGTTTGTTTTTTGACACTAATTTTATTCATCCTTGTCTGTCCTTTTATCTGCTCTTCTCCCTGTTTGGATCCAGCAAACCTGACAGGTAAACAAACACTACCTATTACCATTTCCTCTGTCCTACAGGGGTATTTTACTTGAAAAGCCTTTACAAAAGAATTTAGATAATAGATCCCAGCAGAGTAAGGATTACTTTGATGTTTCTTTGATGATTCTAAAGTAACCTACAGTGCACTGGATAAAGATATAAGGCATAAAAGCAAATTGTAAGTATGCATAGTAAGAAACAACAACAACTGCTCTGCTTTATTTTGTTCACGTCGATGGTTTAAACCCAAATATAGTGTAAAAGCAAAGAAAATGTGATTCACTTAAATTCCTGGGAGTTTCTGTGACAAAAAGCAGCCAGTCATTAACATATAAAAAACCTGCAACACTAAACCAGCAGTCAACCAAAGGTTGAATTTGAAATTTCCTGAGAATTCCAGCTATTTCTGTAACTGTCCAAGGAGCAATTTTATGCAGTTTTTCTCGGAAATTTAGCATTGTCTTGTCCGTTTATTAATTAATTATTAATTGAGGCTATGCGTTAGTTTATAAACTCCATATTTTCCCAGATTCACTTTTTCATGCAGTAAAAGGTTTCAGTTCATCAGGCTGAGGTGCATCATGTCTGTTATTCCAGGAAAAGGGCCGAGGCTGAAGGCAGGAAGAGCAGTTTCCCCTGCAGCAAAGCCATGTCGTCCCACCATCCCACTGATCCTGTGGAGCTACGCAGAATTAACTTCCAGACTCCAGGTAAACTAGACACAGCTATATACACATACAGGCACAAACACCGGGTTTAGTGTGATGTGTGATTCTTAAGATATTAGTTGTATTTATAGTATTAACTGTGGTGTTGTTTCCCTTTTCAGCCTACCGTGTATCAGTGTACCGCGGTTATCGCCGTTTGTCAAGTTAGTTGGTCTTAGTCTGTCATAGATCTTCTCTTCTCTCTGTTGTCATTGTTTTCCTTCTTATCACATTCATTTTCTATCTTTTTCTCTTTGTCTTTCTTTCTTTCTTTCTTTCTTTCTTTCTTTCTCTTTTCCAGTTCCATGCTAACTAATCTCCCATCCCATATAGGATCAAGCTGCTTGAATTGACAACATTTCATCATAATGCCTCTGGAATACTTCTTTAAAAATCCCAATTGTTTCTTTTTACATGCTAAATTTTTAACCACCTGTGTCATCGTCTTTTTTTGTCTTCACCAGCAGTGTGCATATACTCTGAGGACATGTTATTGTGCCTCAGTAACTTTCAGAACATGCACATTGTTCTCTCTGTCTGCCTGGAGAGAAAATGGTCACTTAACAAAAAAAAACACTCCATTTGCTTCCTCCGCTGACTGTGGACAGAACACTAAACAACAACACCTCTGAGAATCCTAACTCTTAACATTTTCCTCCAAAAACTTTAGTTGTACATCTATCCAAATGGCCTATTTTTTCTGTTTCTGTGCTCGGCAGGCATGGCAAGTCACCCACCCGTCCCCATCTCTGAGCTGGCAGATCACACTGAGCGCCTCAAGGCAAACGACAATCTCAAGTTCTCCCAAGAGTACGAGGTAGGAATGCTGATTATCTGTCCCTGAAAATCTTTAGCTTGGGAAATTCATCTGGTTTTGATGCAGTCACACACATATTTATCATTGACTCATCACTTTTTTTAAGCTCAGTTTCAATTTCAATGGTGAGCGCTGTAGATGGAGCCTTGCGTAGTCTTCACAGCTAAGTTGCATTTTGATTCGTCTTCATAGAACGATACAAGATAAAGCGCATTTTCCTCTCTCTACTGTCTTGACATTATCTATACAAATATAAGAAGGAAATTGAAATTGCAAGCTCAAAGAGAGTTTGCTTACAGCGAGATGGTTATCAAGCCCTTATTTCTATGCTTTGGTAGAGAAAGAGGAGCAACAGAGATAGGAAAGAGAGCAGACTCACCAAGAGATACAGGAAGCAAGTGGGCTCTACAAAAAAAGAGGCTTCTTGATTAGTTTCCTTCAACTTGCAGCCCAGTTAATTTGGATTTAAAAAGGCATGTACTTTGAGATAACAATGTGCCTGAACATGGTAAGCTGAACTGTGGCACTAAATAAGAAAAAACAAATCAGTAGAAATATTACCCAACACGCTGGCTGTGTAGCAAATAGTGCTAGCATTACAATGAGCTCCACAGAGAGTTATTAAAGGGGTAAAAAAGTTTTTCTTTTGCTCACAAAAAAATAAATCAGTTTAGACCGACGGCCTCTGGGTGAATAGGCAGATATAAGGTTCTAATTGGCTACCACAAGAGAGAGATAAATTGTGTGTGACAGAGATGCGTATATAGAGGAGGACAAGGACACATTATGCAAAGAGTAGAAAAACAGAGCGAGGATGTTTAGGGGAGAAAAGCGTTGGGAGAGAGGCTAAAGGAGGGTGGAAGAGACAGTGAAGGAGAGGCTGTATGTAATTGTGGTGTGAGTTAGAACCACTCTGTTGAGCCCCACATTCTCTCTGCATGACTGTGTGCTTTGTTCGGTGCTGAACCCTTAACGAGGCAACGAGAGAGATGGATGGAGGAGGGATTGAGGGAGAGAGAGAGGCCAGAAATGATTGCGGTGTAATAATCAGACACACATGATGTTGGGCAGTGTGCGGAAAGCAGTTTTAAACACACACATACATGCATGCACTCAACCAGTACCATTTTTCCCCAAACCAAACCATAATTATGTGTTGTAAAATATTCAAAATTGCTAAATTACCCTGGCTCTCTCCTCTTCGTCCCTCTCCATTGACAGCCCCATAATGACCTCATGTCTGCCTCTCCCAGCTAACAGTGATGGTTACACTGTAATTACCCTTCAGGAACTTAATGTGTTGGTCTAACACAACCATCCTTTCTCTCCCAGAGGAATTTATTGTGCTTTTATCATCTTTCTCTGGTAGCTAGTTTTTTTGTGTTTTTTTATAAAGCGGAAAGTCCCTACATCGCTAGTGTTTCTTGAAATGGGATATCGTATTTGCCGACATTCCTGTCCAAGTTTAATAAGACCTTGTTCATTTTCAATTTGTTCTTGGTTTCTAATGGTCTGGTTTTGCTGCAGCATCACTGGACAATGCCTGTGAGCTCAGATGCATTGACTTGTCCAGTTCTGGCTTTTCTAGATTTCATTTTCTGCGCTGGCAGATTTTCTGTTTTTGTCTGTCTGTCTATCTATTTTAAGAGATAACAGCATCCTTGCCAACACTCAATTTTAAGTGGTTAAGCTTATGGCGCTGCATATGCATGATATTATTAGAGAATTATTAGATTGGACATTCAGGAGTTTTAACATACATTATTTCTGTTGATGTTTGCTTTTTGTTCTTCGACCTTGTCTTTTGCATCTTGTAGTCCATCGACCCTGGTCAGCAGTTCACATGGGAGAACTCCAACTTGGAGGTCAACAAACCAAAGAACCGCTATGCTAACGTCATTGCCTATGATCACTCCAGGGTCATACTCTCCAGCATTGAGGGTAAGACACGCTGCCTGTGTGTGTGTGTGTGTGTGTGTGTGTGTGTGTGTGTGTGTGTGTGTGTGTGTGTGTGTGTGTGTGTGTGTGTGTGTGTGTGTGTGTGTGTGTGTGTGTGTGTGTGTGTGTGTGTGTGTGTGTGTGTGTGTGTGTGTGTGTGTGTGTGTCTCTCTCTCTCTGAGCTTTTGTACTTCTATCTTTGTGAGGACTCAGTTGAGAGTGAGGGCATTTTAAGAAGTGACGACATTTTGGTCACTCCCTATAAAGGGCTGTTTGAGGTTTATGACTTGGTTTCAGGGTTAAGATTAGGCTAAGGGTTTTTAAGGTAAGGCTAAGGTAGATTTATTGGGCATGTAGTTGTGATACTTAAGGTTGGGAATAGAGGCTGGGGAGTGCATTGTGTCAACCAGAGTGATCAAGTATAGAAGTACGTGTGTGTTTCAGTGTATCTGTATGAACGTGTGTGTATGTGTGTGTGTGTGTGTGTGTGTGTGTGTGAGAGTGTGAGAGAGAGGGAGCTGCTATCCATGATGGATGGGATATGAATAGTCTAAAGTTCCATTTTATTGCCAATTTTCATAGAACACATACAAAGGGCTGTTCCTGCATCAGCCATAAAAAAATGATGATTTCAGGGTGCAAACACTAACCACTGTGTCACCACATACAACTTATATAGTCTGTAACTTGACCATTTTGGAGATAAATTAATTATTATTTCCTGATATATTTTAATGGTGTGCCCATTTTACTGGATTTGGTCTTTTTAAACAATCTAAAATTACAAGAACAAATAGTCACAGTCCTGTTCTCAGTGTGCATTTTGAAGCACACTCACCCACTTTAGCTAGGAGAGACCTGAGGCAGAGAAACTGGCAGCTCCAATGTGGAGAGAGGGAGGCAGTGGGAGGCCAAGCCCAAACAGATGAGCCTTATCTGGGCAGAGCATGTGTGAGCAGCCCTTCCACCCCCGCCTGTCCTGGAGCCCTGGCTGTCTGTCTTTCTTTCAGCTTAGAAAACACATATACTCTTGAGCATGTCCAACACACAAGAGAACACACACACACTCGACTATAGATTTAAAACACATGCCCAAAATGTGCACAAGCACAGATATGCACTTTTGCTCCCAGTCTCCTCCACACATGCTGCATGAATACACACTCTCAGCCAAGCCAGTTTAGCCACCAAGTGACTAGAAGTGTATGTGTGTCTGTGTGTCTGTGTGTCTGTGTGTCTGTGTGTGTGTGTGTGTGTGTGTGTGTGTGTGTGTGTGTGTGTGTGTGTGTGTGTGTGTGTGTGTGTGTGTGTGTGTGTGTGTTTTATCTGCATAGTGCTTCTGCTGCAGTCTCTTGCAATGAAGTTGGAGCACATCAAAGCATTTAGCCAAGCTGTCTTTTAAAGACTAAGGTTGATAAACATATGTTAGAAGCTCTTCATACCGTCTGTCCCCATCCCATTTCAAATAAGTTGTGGAAACACCCTGTGCTTCTGTGTTAAGTGTGTGTGTGTGTGTGTGTGTGTGTGTGTGTGTGTGTGTGTGTGTGTGTGTGTGTGTGTGTGTGTGTGTGTGTGTGTGTGTGTGTGTGTGTGTGTGTGTGTGTGTGTGTGTGTGTGCGTGCGTGCGTGCGTGCGTGCGCGCGCGCGCGCATCTGTCTGTCTGTTTGTCTGCGCTGTGTGCAATTGATGATTTTTTTTTTTTTTACAACTGTTTGGGAGTATGGCTGTGAGAAGAGAGTCAGCTGCAGGAGTTTCTTCCTGTCGGGGTTTGCTCATTGACTTCTTCTTTTCAAATGTAAACTGCTATTAGACGACTCAAAAGGAGTTTTGTGTCCCACTTCGGCAGAATCGGGTCACAGCTAAATTCACGCGTACACGTCTGTGTGTATGTCTCTGTGTGTACTTTGGTGTTTTAGTCGATGTGTGCACGTTTGAGCTGTGACTCAGTGATTTTTGGGATTATGGTATTAGGCCCCAGATGAGCAGGACTGATCCTAAATCAAACACACACAGATGGTCTCTCACATCACACACACACACACACACACACACACAATCCCTTCCAGGACAAGCAGTGTCAGCTGAGTCTTACACAGAGACGGACTTACAGTCATATTGCCATTCAAAGCGACACACCCAGAGTATACTCAGATTAGGCCCGTGATCGTCTTAGCATGTATTATAAAACAAGATGGCTGAACAATCCAACACCAAAGGATGCTTGGCCCTGTGAAAACATTAATCTCCCTGACATGACCTCAAATGATCTCCAATTTTATTACTGGGACATAAACCTGCTTTCATGGCAGTAGACATTAAATAATCTATATAGATTATTTCACTGCGAATCAAAATAAGAATCAGGTTCATCTGCAAAGAAAATTACACAGATGGATACTGTTTCCATTTGATCAGTGCAGAAACATTCAACCCTGATGCCATTCATCATATATATGGCTAGGATAGGCACAAATGTATAGTTATATATTTCAGCATCAGTGGCTATCTATTTATCCCACCTGTTCCCCTCTGTTTATTCTCTACCTGTCACAATTCATTCTCCTCCTCACCTTGCATACACCTCTTTCCATTTTTTTTTCAATGTCCTCCGTAACTTCCACTTTTTCCTGATTATGCAGGTGTCCCAGGCAGTGACTACATCAATGCTAACTATATTGATGGCTACCGCCGTCAGAATGCCTATATCGCCACTCAGGGATCCCTCCCTGAGACTTTCGGTGAATTCTGGAGGATGGTCTGGGAGCAGCACACGGCCAACATTATAATGATGACCAAGCTGGAAGAGAAGTCACGGGTAAGAAAAAGGGGGATGGAATAACATGGGTGTATGGGGCAGCAAGGACAAGGTATCACAGTGCTAAGCCAACACAATACTGATGCCCAAGAGAAGAGGAGGAGCAAATATTAGGATACCATGATGCAATATTAAGTAGCAGTTTTTGGCAAAAAGCTGGAATAGGACAGCAGATGGTAGGCTGTGCACAGATAGCACAGAACACAAGACATAGTAGCATACATGATGTGGAGTATCACATGGAAAGGAAGACTTGAGTGGCAGTGAGTGGGTGCATAAGTGTGGGATAGAGAGTACATGTAGTAGGGTAGGGTCAAGTAATACGTAGGATAAACATTTTTCTCCAGCCAAACCTGTACATAAGTAATAGTTAAAGAAAGTGGAACATGAAAAAGATTTTATCATACACTTTTTTGAAACTTTTTTGAAACATTGTGTAAACATACGTATAGATTACATATTGATTGTTATGTCAGGAATACATATTTTACAATTAAGGCCAAACACACAAACACTACTACAATCTTTACATCCTTAAAAGAAAAATATATATTTTTATGAAGCAAGTGTAGCACCTTTTTTGGGTCTTTGTGCAAGTTTACATTAGCAAGAAAGTTGCTCAGGTAGGCTTAATGCTGTACATGCAGTGTGTTAGGTATTTGCTTTACCTGCAGCATTCTGCTTTTCAGATGATTAGGGAAATGTCTGAAGAACATCAGTGACAATGTGCAACGTCCCACTGTCAGCACAGAAAAGGGTAAACTAGGTACAGTGTAGAGTAGGACTGCGTATAAGCTAACGATGTTTAATAACCATTACTAATAAATGGTAAATTGATAGTAAATTTGGGCACCCGGATAGCTCAGTTGGTAGAGCGGGCGCCCATATATAGAGGTTTACTCCTCGACGCAGCGGGCCAGGGTTCAACTCAGACCTGCGGCCCTTTGCTGCATGTCATTCCCCCTCTCTCTCCCCTTTCATGTCTTCAGCTGTCCTGTCAATAAAGGCCTAAAAATGCCCAAAAAATAATCTTAAAAAAGAAATGTGTTAATGTTATGATTCATGTTATTTTATCATTAGTTTAGTGCACATGTGTCAAAGTCAAGGCCCGCATATCAATTTAGGTTCACAATCAATTTTGGCCCACCTTTGTGCACCAAACCAAAAAGACGGGAAACTGTTTTCAAACTGTAATTACTGTACACGACACAAAAGCAGAATTTGGCAGATTTTGATGTTGTGACTAAGACATTTCCAAACAGCCAATCAGTTTGCATATTCCAGCCGTTAAATAGGTTGTTGTAAAAAATGTAATCATTTTTGCTTGATTTGCTAAATTCTATGATGGCTCAGGAACTTTTTTGCTGACTTTTTGAGGGCTTTATGTCGACTAAACTGTAAGTGAGAAGGCTATATGAGACATGCAATAATATAGTCAAAGATATTTGACTTTTAGATTTAATAAAATCCTTTCAATGAACTATACATGTCTGGCCCTTGATATGATTCTCATTTTCCAGTGTGGCCCTTAGTAAAGTTGAGTTTGACACCTCTGGTTTAGTGTAATATCAAATAATAAGTTTATTTTAATTGTGTTAATTTACTTAATTTAGATAGATAGTTCATACTTAAAGTTACTATAAAGTTGCAACTAATGTTTATAATATTAAGTTAATGATTAATAAGTGGTTTATAAAGCATCAAGTAACATTAACTTGGCCCCGTTAAATATTTTTGGCGAGCTATAGAAGAGATGATTATTTGATTATATGTGTTCATTAACTATGAATTCATCACTTATTAACGATGGTTATTATAAAATGTTACTGAATATAATGCAGGAATGGAAGAGAAGAGTATGTTAGGATATGTTGTGATAAGTTGTGCAAGAGGGATGTCAGGTTGAGCTTGAAGTATAATAGAGTTGAGTAGGACCCAGCAGTTTTTGAAGGTTAAATTACAGTAAAATGAGAGGAATAATGTACAGTTAGGTTAAAGTTGAGTAAGGGTAGAATTGGATTGAATATGGTTGGTTTGACAGCAGTAAGGAGGTACGAGACAGGCCAGGGCAGGGCAGAATGATCATTTTTTAGGATGTTGGAAGGACACGAGAGTCCAGATGGACTAAACAGAATAGGACAGACAAGGAGAGGACATAAGGACCAGGTCATGTAGTAAGAAAATAGGTTATACAACCGTGATTGTTATGGTGACCAAGCTCGAGGTGCCGTGGTTAAGTGAGAAGTTTGAGTGTGCATGTAGGACATGACAAGGTGGCATGTAGTTGATTAGAATGGAATAGAATACAGTAGAACATAATGTGTATAATGGTGGGTGAGCAAGACCTAAGGGAATTACAAGAACAGCTAAATGAGGGCTACGTAATGAATTAGAAAATAATTTAGCTTCAAGGCATTTTGCTGTTAACAGAATATGCGCTTGAGTAAAAACTCAATTTTATTAGAATGTCATGTTAGAATAAGATGAACAAGAATGGCTTGAGGTATGAATCATGATTATGTGCTAACCAATTATGTCCAGTGCCCATGTTCAGAAAATGATCCTTTCCTATCATCTGTGCTTCTTTTCCTATTAACCTGTCTTGTGTTGAAACAGTTTCCTTTTCAACTTTTTCCAACTGTCTCTGTTGTGTCTGTTTGACCCTCAGATGCCCTCTTATTTCTTCTCTAAGGCAAGACCTCTCTTTCTCTCCTTTGCTAATCCCTTTTAAAATGCAACCTCGCCTCACCTGGTTTTTCTCTTTACCTTTTTTCCTCTATTCAGTGCCATTTTTGCTGCCTCTCCTCCCCTTTTATGTGCAATAGCTAGTGCATTGAGTGAGAATGCAGAATTGTTTTCAACTCACCACAAGGCACTCCTAGTTAACTTGCTGGGAAATAGGTTTTATTGTAACCATTGCAGGTCAGAACCAGTGCACATTAGTGTTTACAGTTTGCATGATCACCACCTGTCTAGTGGAAAGAAGAATGATGTAGAAAGAAGAAGAGTCTTTTACACGCTGGCTACTTTTATGAAAAATCTGTAGTTCTGATGCGGAGTCACTACAGAATGAAGGACTGCAGAGCACCTAATTGTAATCTGTAGGCTGTTACTTGTCTCGTAAACATGATGAATCTTTAGTTGGTGAAATACATTTTCTAAATTCAATAAAGTCATGACAACTTTATGCAATGAAACAGTGAAAGCAGTCAATTCGAATATACTGTTTATTATCAGCCCACTACCTCCATATCTACTGTTTTAGGAAGTAGTGGGTTGCTTGTTGGAGAAAATGATTTAATCTCATTTAACACCTCTCAACATTATGCCATTATGTGTTTACGCATTAACAACACAGATGGTCCCACCGTGGGAATATTGCCAGTATCCTTCCTTTTAGCACCAATCAAACCACACAAGAGCAGGGCACAGTTGTGCTGATAATATCAATGGATAATATAGTCTTCACACCAGGAAACCTGTTTAGTGTTTGGCAGGGGTCTGGCCCCACTATGTGGAGCACCATTCCTGTCCCCACAGTGTCTTAAGGTCTGGTGGGAAAACAACAGTTGAAAAGCTGTAATTACAGCCTGAACGTCCCGGGCCAAAACGCATAATCCCCAGTCTGGAGCAGTGGAATGCAGAGCGAGCTGAGCTGAGCTCCCTGCTGTCTTTAATGTGAGGACTGGAGGGATCAGCACATAACGTTTGGTTTGGCCTGATTCTGCCAGGGCCCTCCACCCCCCTTTCCCCCTCCTCTGGGATTGTTTCTTCTCTCCTCTGTGGTCTCCGAAGCTGAGCTGAAGAACTACAAATATGACCGCTTGATACAGGGGAGTTCTTGATGTTTATGTTGTTCGTGGATGCTGGGATTTGGTGTGCCGGGTGTAATTTCGTAGGGATTTGTGAGGTTGGAATGTAGGGCGATATAAAGCGTCAAATATGTGAGGGCTGAACTTCAGGTATCACTTTCATGCCACACAGTGTTTAGTATTTAAAGCACAACGGATGCAGGATAACACCCCAGAAAGCAGAACTCTCTCTCTCTCTGTCACTCTTCACCCCACACACTTACTAAAACCGCTTTCACACGCTGGGTTGTCACTATATGCAAATTTTTTCCAAACATTACTGTCTGAATTTTGCACAAAAAAAACTCTCACAGATCTGCTTCAACACCCTCCTCCTTTTTTGCCTCTGTACACGAGCACACTCACCCAAGTCAGCTCTATCTTTCTCTCTTCTTTCACAAAAATGTGTACAGATATACATACAAACTGCTCTGCATCTCTCACAGCTTCTTCCCTCTTCCCCATGTAGGTGAAGTGTGATCAGTACTGGCCAACACGGGGCACAGAGACGTACGGCCTCATCCAGATCACTCTGCTGGACACAGTAGAGCTGGCCACCTACTCTGTCAGGACTTTCGCTCTTTACAAGGTAACCTGACATGTGCAGTGGAGTGTAATGGGGCTTGTGTGTATTGATCTGTTGAAATATTTATGCACACTAGTTTGTGTGTTTGTGCTTGATACTGTGGCCATGTCACATGAATATACACTTGCCATTTGTGACCCAACATTTTTACCTTTTCATACATTATTTATCCTTCCATAGATTTAAAAGGAGTCATCATCCATAATAGAGGCCTATTTTTTCTTAGAATTATTAATTGTTTAATTGAAAATGCTAGCCATGAATTATTGTTGTACATTTTAAAGGAGAGATCTGGTGATAATCTCTATTTTTCTTGTTCTCAACAAATCACAGCAAAACCAACAATCAATTGATCCTACTAACAAGTACTGGTCAAAGAGCCAACGCCTGATGTACTGCAGCTTATTCCTCACGCCACAGACCTCCATCATTGCCCAAAAACTAATAAATACAGTTGTTCTCTGCTACATTATTATTACCATATGAGCACTGTAGTTTATTTTCAGTCAGTCCCACATACACCGTCCTGCTGCTGTAAATACTCAGTGGCTGAAAAATAATCCCAAAAAATAAACTTTTTACTCATATTAACAATGTTTCCCAGCTTTTCTAGGAAATTACTGAGCCTTTTAAAACCTGTTTAAAAGATTTACATATTCAGTGAAACAAATGCACCTGGAGCTGAGTACCACAGATGAACACATTGTTGGTTTGGTCTTTTCATGGGAGACTATATATGTACTGTATGTTGACAATTACACAAATTTAGAGTAACACCAGCTTTATCTTCAACATGTGCGTCTGCTTTTCCAGAGTGGTTCCAATGAGAAACGTGAGGTTCGTCATTTTCAGTTCACCGCCTGGCCAGACCACGGGGTGCCTGAACACCCCACCCCCTTCCTGGCTTTCCTACGCAGGGTCAAGGCCTGCAACCCTCCAGATGCCGGTCCCATGGTCGTCCATTGCAGGTGTGTGTGTGTGTGTGTGTGTGTGTGTGTGTGTGTGTGTGTGTGTGTGTGTGTGTGTGTGTGTGTGTGTGTGTGTGTGTGTGTGTGTGTGTGTGTGTGTGTGTGTGTGTGTGTGTGTGTGTGTCAGTGCTTTATCCATGGTTTAGTTTTGAAAATTCTTGTAATTCACTGTACTAAATTAATTCTTAAAATAACCAAGGAAAACAATCCAGTTGTCCCTGACCAAAAGAGAAAATACATTTGTGTGTGTGTGTGTGTGTGTGTGTGTGTGTGTGTGTGTGTGTGTGTGTGTGTGTGTGTGTGTGTGTGTGTGTGTGTGTGTGTGTGTGTTATTTTGGGTTTTACTTGGCAACATCATTTTGAAAAGCCCAGGAGTGAAAATCAACAAGAGTCCAAGAGCACTTGTATAAAATCATTCATAGGTCCTGAACTGAAATGAGATTGAGCTGCCATTATGTAAACCCCAAACCATCCTCACTGGCTAAGACACCCATATTCCTGCCTAAACAACAGCTATCATCGCAAAGGTTTTACAACAACCGCAGCCGCCATGCTGACCCTTTTTTCCATAAGTAGCTTTCAGTGTTCACTATTTACAGTTTAAGCTGGTGAAGTTATATTTAAATGAGCAGCAGGAGGCTAATGTTTGTTGGAGAAAGATTGTGGGAAATTGTCATTTTAGTCTTGGTACAATGTTGAGTTCTAGAGCTGGAATGAAGCTGATGTTTGTTTTTACCAGGGAGTGAAGCAGAAAAGATAGAGGGTAGCAGAGGGAATATGGAGCAGAGCTCTCAGGAGGAAGAATTAGTGAGATATAGATGGTGGAAGGAAGAGAAGGAAGGGAAGAAAAGGGGATTTAGAAATGATTGAGAGGCAGAGTTTGCGAGTGACTGGGAGTTAGAGGAGAAGATATGTGCAGAATGAGAGAGAAGGTGAGGTCAAATCCAGGACACCATGAATGGAAATGATGAATTAAAGAAAAGGAAAGGTGGAGAGAAAATGGAGTCTAAAAAAAAATGCGGGAGTGAAAAAGTGCCGTGGCTGGTGTGAGAGTGTTGGAAGGGTACTTGGGGAAAAGATAAAGAAGCAGGGAGATGAGGGCGGGGGTGAAAAGGTTGGCAGGAGAGGAGCTCTTCCTAATCTTCCATAGCAGTCAGATGGAGTATCTAACAGGATTATCAGTCAAATTTAATTATCCCAGCAAGACTCCATCATAATGTGCCTTAACATATCAAGCAGCCTCTGTATCAAACAATGGACCAAATCTCATTCCACCTGAACAACACACATGCTAGTGCGTGCGCACACACATACACACTGATATTAATTTGACCATATAAAGAGGTTTTTATTCACTTTCGGAAACTTGCTTGGTCAGGGTGTTTCACCACTAGCACTGCAAAAATGTGAAATGTTTGGGTGGGTAGCTAAATGTATTATATTTCTGGATTGTATGTCGATAGGACAGGATATCTTCATAATGCCAGTCAGACGGTGATGCTGACTCATCGCTGATGTCAATTTTTACGTCCTTTGTTGGAAATATTGCTGGCTGGCATCTTTGTGATACTTAGTTGATTCAGGCAAAGTATGTTAAAACTATTGCAATAGGCAAGAGGGACAGATTTGTACCAGGTTTTTAAGACACAGCACACACTCACATGTTATGAGAGATCACATCACCACCTTGTACCCCTTTTTTTTCCTCTGCATTTTGGCTCAGTGCTGGAGTGGGTCGCACAGGCTGCTTCATTGTGATCGACGCCATGGCGGAGCGGATCAAGCACGAGAAGACCATCGACATCTACGGCCATGTCACACTGATGCGCTCCCAGAGGAACTACATGGTCCAGACAGAGGACCAGTACATTTTCATTCATGACGCACTGCTGGAGGCTGTGACCTGCGGAAACACAGAGGTCCCTGCGAGGAACCTCTACTCCTACATCCAGAAGCTGACGCAGATTGAACCAGGAGAGAATGTCACCGGCATGGAGCTGGAGTTCAAGGTGAGGACCAACCGCCATGTCCTTGAAGGTTGTAAAATGTGGTCTGACTGATTTACAATGGTTCATAAAACCGATTAATGATGATAATGTGACACTTCACTGGTCTCTGTAAGGGAGAGTTGCCTTTTTCTTGCCCCTCGCCACAGAGAAGGCCAGACATAAGGGGTCGCTACACTATATATATATATATATATATATATATATATATATATATATATATATATATATATATATATATATATATATATATATATATATATATATTCCTTCCTGTGTCTCAATCAGTGACAGCAGCTCAAGAAGATGCGTTAGCCATGTGTTTCGCTTTGTTTACGCTGTAGCCTAGCTACACGCTTGTCTCATTAGCCCGTTTGCTTAAAAAACACGTCTGGATTATAGTGACACAATCGAGACAGTTGATAAGGTAGGCCAATCTGTTGAACTTTTTGGGGTATGATTGATTGTGAGCTCTATGTGCGAGGGAGACAAGAAATGTAGGCTAGGTTCTCTCCGTGCATTAATGTATACAATTTCTTACTATTGCGAACTCTTCAAGGGAGGTCATTCATTTTGGTTACCTGCTATGGCTTAAACAGATAGCCTGCTATGCCACCCGATGTAGCCTATATTTTTACAGTTTTTAATCAATGCAAGTAACGTTATGTGTAAAGCGATGCACTATAAACCGTACGGAATGCAATTTATTATCCCGTCTGTTAAGACATGTCCACAATCTTTCACAATTCGCGACGGAAGGTTTTGACTGAGCGTGTTAACATAAAATATAATAATAATAATAATAATAATAATAATACAATCATGCAATAGACTATTTGTCATTATCGCAAATCGTTGTGTAAGAGGGTCAATCGTGTTTGTGCTATGACGCACAGACAGCTTTATAGCATATTTTGGTTTCACTTTTAACAACAGTAGGTTATGACTGTATGTTGGTGCTTCAGGAAAAGACCTGAAACAGGCATCAGGTGTAGCTAATCTTCATGCCTATGGTTTCAGTGCCAAAAGGCTGAAAAAGTAGCCTTTCAAAAAGTGTTACTGTACTTATTTTTCTGCTAAAAAAATTTGTTTGAATTAAAAAAATAAAAAACCTTTATT